>NC_057812.1:170345669-170684415 GCF_018294505.1 Triticum aestivum
CCCCTCTAGACATACTTTCGATCCTACAAGTGGTATCAGAGCTTTGGTCTCCATTTGCTTGATCTCCATAGCTTTTGGTGGTCATAGCCTTGGTTTCACAACCTAGGAGAGTATGGCGTCTAGCGAGGGAAATTATCACCGTAGAGGTCCTTACTTTGATGGTACTAATTTTGCTAGTTGGAAGCATAAAATGAAAATGCATATTCTTGGACATAACCCCGCCATTTGGGCTATTGTGTGTGTTGGTTTGCAAGGTGACTTCTTTGATGGGAGAGAACCAAACCGTGAAGCTACCGCGGATGAGTTGAAGATGTTGCAATACAATGCTCAAGCTTGTGATATTCTCTTCAACGGATTGTGCCCCGAAGAATTCAACAAAATCAGCCGTCTTGAGAATGCAAAGGAAATTTGAGACACTTTGATTGATATGCACGAAGGTACCGACTCCGTCAAGGAATCCAAGTTGGATGTGCTTCAAAGCCAACTTGACAAGTTCAAGATGAAGGATGGTGAAGGTGTCGCTGAAATGTACTCTAGGCTTGCTCTCATCACAAATGAGATTGCCGGCTTAGGAAGTGAAGAGATGACCGATAGATTCATCATCAAGAAGATCCTAAGAGCCTTGGATGGAAAATATGATACCGTGTGCACATTAATCCAAATGATGCCCAATTACAAAGATCTCAAGCCAACGAAGGTGATTGGAAGAATTGTTGCTCATGAGATGTCATTTAAGGATAAAGAGGAACTTCACAACAAATCAAGTGGTGCCTATAAAGCCTCATGTGAAGCCCCTACATCATCAAGTGAGAAACAAGACTTCAATGAAGAATTGAGCTTAATGGTGAAGAACTTCAACAAGTTCTACAAGAGTAGAAGCAAAGATAGAAGCTCCAAGTCAAGGTCCTACAATGACAAAAGATCTTCTAGTCGAGAGCAAAACTGTTACAATTGTGGAAGACCCGGACACTATTCCAATGAGTGTACGGCTCCCTACAAGAGAAGAGAAGATTCTCCAAAAAGAAGAAGCAAAGGATCACCACCAAGAGAGAGAAGGAGTAGAGATGATCGTTATGAACGAAGATACTCACGGAGAAGCAAGGATTCGGAAAGGAAGGAAAAATCATCAAGGAGCTACACAAGACGAAGACATCAAGCTCATGTTGGTGAATGGGTATCCGACTCCGACAGCCACTCCGAGAGAAGTTATCACTCCGACTCCGAAGATACTCAAGATGAAGGTGTTGCCGGTCTAGCACTTGTGTCAACCGACTCCTACGACATATTTGACTCACCAAATGAAGGAATTGGAAGATGCTTCATGGCCAAAGATCCTAAGGTAACACACCCCGAGTATGTTGATTTCAATAGTGATGAAGATGACTTGTTAGGTGATGATTTGCTTGTTGACAACTCTAGTGATGAATACTATGATGAAATGCAAATTAAACATGCTAATCAAGATAAAACGAATGACAATGATAAGGAGAAGATTGAGGCTCTAACTAAAGAACTAAACACTCTTAAGTTAGCTCATGAAACTATCTTCGAAGATCATCGAGAACTTTTAAGAGCTCATGAGAAATTACGCTTTGAAAAGCTCAATCTTGAGCAAGAGCATGAGTTCTTAAAGGCAATCAATGATGATCTCCGCAAGAAAAGTTCTTCTTACATTGCCAAGCATTTACTCTTATCCACTTACATGCCTCAAGTCAAGTCTAACAAGAAAGATTCTTCCTCTAGTAGTAACAATGATTATGCTAAATTCAATATTCTTGCTTCTAGTAGTTCTCTTGATTCCACTAATGATTCTCTTAGCCAAGTTACACTTGAGTAAGAAAATAGCTTATTGAAGGGAATTATAGAGAAAGGAGTGTACAAAAGCCTTGCCGGGAGTAAGCAATTCGAGGAAATTGTGCGCAAGCAAGGAATGCACCGGAAGAATCAAGGTGTTGGTTTTGAACGAAAGTTCAATGCCAATGGAGTTGAATGGGAAGAAGATCAATACCCCAAGACAAAGTTTGTCCCTCAACAAGAGAAGTATACTTCTTTCAAGGGGACACAAGTTCAAGATGATCTTCCACCACAAAACTACGAGCAAAAAGGCAAGGACAAGCTTCAAGAGGAAATTGATGCATTTGAAGAAGCTCCTAAGACCTTAGTCAAGTGGATTCCCAAGACTACTTCAAGTTCCACTTCATCAAGTACGACTACAACTCCAAGGATTCCCATCAAGATGATGCGGATCCAAAAGAAGAAGAACTAGAGAGTTCTTGAGGGTGACTCCGCCAACATACTTCACTCTTATCATTTTGGCAAGAACAGGTGCAATCAACTTCCACATCTTGCACTAGTTCAAGGAGTCACAAACCCTCTTGTTGGTAAGACAAGGGACAAGGTAACCTAAAAGTTTTCATGGACATCATCTTTTGTGTGCATCACTCTATGTCTATGGATATCCTTGTTTGTTCCTTGTGGGACTAACCCATGTAGGTACTGAAAGTGCAATTCACTCAAATGGATAGCTCCAAGAGATCTACATCAACATTGAGCATCCACATCTTCAATATCTACATGAAATCATCATCGACAAAACCCAAGGTTAGTTCATCCCTCTTAGGGGGGATATCACATCTAGGGGGAGCTTTACTCTAAGACTTGAGCTAAAGCAACTCTAAAGATGTGAACACAACAATGATTTATGTAAAAGTGGTAACCCCACTTGAGCTTAAATGATGAGTATGACCTATGATCAAGTGTTCTCACTTGACTCCTAAGTCAATATACTCATATATAGATGACCTAGTCATATTGCTTGATAGATGCTAGAATTGGTTGTGCATGCCTTGCCACATATTTCATTTGCCATATTATTGTGTGAGCATGCTGGTTGCATATTTTACTCATTCGAGGACATCCACTTGTTGCTTTGATTGTTCGGCTTTATCTCTTTTTTTGCCAAGTGGATGGACAAGAATGCCTAAGAACCTCCTCTAGCTATCTATGCTTTTGTCGTCTCAAACTCTATTCATGCTGCATCACAAAATTTGATCAAGTCAGATTCGAACCACTCTGTGTGAGGAGTGCTCGGAGTCCCCGATTCGTCATAGACTTAAACTTCCAAAACCTCTTTATGATTCTTGGTCTGACCGATACTCCACTTTCGGTCCTACCGAGATCATTAAGTTGATCTAGGTTTTCGATCTCGGTGCAACCGATTTGAACCTTTCAGTCACACCGAGTTTCAATAACTGCACGCAGTTATGAATCTCGGTGCCACCGAGTTGTTCCACTCGGTCACACCGACAGGGTCGGGCTATATATAGTCACGGGCAAAATTCGCCCGCGCGATAGCCTGCTCTACCCTCCAGGTCTCCGGATCGTCTTCTCGCCGCCAGCAGCCTCCAGTCGCTAGTCTCCGTCGCCATCAACGGGATTTCTGCCCCGCCGTTGCCGCCGTAGCAAGTCCCCGCCGAACTAGGGTATGGACTTGATCTTTGTGCTATTCTCCAATCTGATTCCTAGCACATTGTGATCTTCGTGATTCTTGCCACGATTGAAACACTCCTATCTAGTCAAAACGCTCATAGATTAGGTTTGATTCAAAAATTCTAGGTTTAGGTTTCCGCCGAAACCATCTCGGACCCACCGAGTTGAAAAACTCGGTCCCACCGATTTGGCTTATGCCATTGCACAAGTGAGACTCGGTCTGACCGAGAATTACTTATTGGTGTGACCGATTTTGGAACTCTGTGAAACCCTAGTAGTCTCGGTGCCACCGAACTGTGACTCGGCCCTACCGAGTTCACTAGTTTAGGTTCCAAAACTGCTTCAGTATCACCGAGTTTGAAAATCGGTAGATCCGAGATGATTTCAGTGGGAAACTAAAACTAAGTTTTTGGATCATTCTTTTGCAAAAATCTCTGCATTTTGTGATGCTCATCCTTTCTACCTCATCTATAATTTGTTCACAGGGTCAGCAGTCAGAGTTTGCAGCATGTCTGATCAAAGTGATAGCCAAAACATGTCAGAGCAGCAGGTGCACATGAGTGAGGGCACTAGTCCCTCAAGTTCTTCAGATGAGGGTAGCAGGAGCACCCCTAACAACTTGCCAAAGGCTGCCACGAGACAGAGGAAGAAGAGGACTTCAGATTCCGAAGATGAGGACTATGTGGCAGAGGAAGAAGCCCCTTCCAAGAGAGTTGAGCCAGCTCAAGGCACAAAGCCAGTGCTGAAAATCAAAAGGCCAGCAGGCAGGCAGCCCATGTCAAAGGCTAGAGCCTCAACTGAGAAGCCCACTCCCCAAGAGCCAGTTGCTGCAAAAAGCAAGAAGAGAAAGGAAAGGGTAAAGAAGACTGTGGCTAGAGTGCTTGGCAAAGCTTCCATCATGGAAGAGGAAGAGGAAGAAGAGGTAGCTGTTCCAATAACCAGGCAATCAGGCCATAAGGCTGTAACAGACAAAGCGCGCTCAGGGAACTTATGCTATATTACCGTGAAGTGTAAGAAGCATCTTCGAAGAAAATAGTACCCCCACCGATACCTTTCTTCGGTGCTCATTGTTATTATGAGACTTGTGCAATAGATTTTTTGTACTCATGAGTTCCGTTGTGTGCCGACCATCATTGAAAACTATAAGAGCGCTAGCTTTCGGCTTCACCCAGTCTGAGGTCCGGCTCGGGCGACCCGATCGTGACAATCACAGAGGTGCTCCCTTTACTCCCTAGCCGAACAATCGGGAACGTAGGGGCAAACATAGGAGCGAGGCAACCCAGCTTGCAAATCGCTTAAGTCAATATGGTGCATATTGTGGCATAATACACGAACAGGGAACGAAGCCGTACAAGTATAATCATATGCAAGTGGAAAAGGCTTCATAAAGGAAGCCCCCAAGTAAACGGGGTATTTGAATTTATGCGTCACAAACAAAGTTTGGACAAGGAAATTTTTTACAAGCAACTTTTTTCCAAAAAAGTATAATGCTTGGTCGAACCGAGCACAAGTTAGAAATTAAAGCTTTGAGCATGAAAGCGACTTAGCTGGTTAATGTGTTCGATATTGATGACGCAGTCCGAGCTTGATGCGGGGTAAGGTTCCATCCCCCAAGCCAGTCCCGAGGTGGCGGAGCGGAGAGCTCGACACGCCGAAGTGGTGACATAGCACGGTCAATGCAGACCGGCAGAGTGACGCCGAAGTCCCCGGATCATTTTCCTGTGCACAAAAAATAGTGCAAACCGGAGATAATAGTAATAATAATAATTAAAAAAAATGTTGCATAATAAATAATTTATGTAAAGTGAGTAATAAAAGAAATATGGCCTAGCGCCGAATCCAATGTCGATGCAGGGCGTCGGCGTGATGTGGTAAAGGCGTGACAAAGCCTGAATTCACAAGTCGGTCCGAGCTCCGGACGCGGGGTTCACCGGACTATGTACAGAAACTGACCGAACCACCATGCGACGGGCGTTAATGCGGCCACCATTTGATGGACCTGTGTACATATGATGGACAAACCAGAGTAATAATTCCTTGGGAAAAATTGAACCCAAACAAGCAAAAAATACTAGGATTAATAGCATCTGGTTTATTTGTTGTAGCAATCCGAAGGAAGGTGATTCCCAAAATTGGGACTCGATCCGCACACCCATTACCGGAGTAGGTTGATGAAGAGAAGGCGAAGCCTCGATGTCAGACGATGAGTCGAAGTAGGTCGGCGTGATGGACACCAGCTTGAAGAAGCAATAGTGCGGCCCTGCCGATGCAGGTTGTGACGTGGTCGATGCCGGCTTGATGAAGCGACCATGCGGTGATGCCGGTATGCCCGCTCCGTGTAATCCGTGGGGCGGCGATGTTGGTGATGATTTATCCTTCGCGATGCCGGACTCTTGTTCGGCTTGCCGAGATGATGATCCGAAGAAGTTGAGCTCGGCTCAACAAAGTGACGACGTGTCTAGCGCAGGTCGGCAGCCGTGGAGCAATATGGCTGGACTGGTTAGACACCAGCATGATGTTAAAGATCATGTTCAAAAGATCTTAAAGTTAGTGGGATGTGTTCGGGAACAAAACACAATACCCCATACAAAACTTCCTTCAAAAGGGATGTCCGAAATCCTGTTCGTAAAAAAGACGAACTCGGGTCATATTCATTTTCGCGCAGAAAACAGATCCGAAAAGTGATGCACTAATCGGAAGGTTCCTGGAGTTTGAACGGTCGGATCGAGCTGAAATTTTAGAGGTGCTAGATATAGGAATTCCGCAGCCGATCAACGGTTGGATCTTTCAAAGTACGTCCGAGCTAGAAGCTGGACACCACGCCCTAAACTCGTCCAGATTCCCGTCCCGATTTGACAGGCCTCCGGTATACCATAGATTGCCAGAGATTCCTCCATCGGAACTCGACAAAATTTTCCAGGGTTGTTGTAGACTCGATTCCGCACAATTCCACCAAAGCGATCGTTAAAGAGACGCTCGAGGAGGCGGTGGCGGCGGATACGCGTTCGCGTTTCGGAAAAATAGCACAGTCGCCCGAGGGCAATGTTGACGTTGAGCCCCCGAGCTCCATGGACGATTCCTCCGTGATCTTGTTAGAGATCGGAGTTGATGTTTGATGAAGGCCCTCGTCCGAACATGGTGATCCGAACACGGGGCGCAATTCTTGGTCGAACCAACGTGACCAGTCGAACTGGTGACGAAGACACCGAAGTCGCAGTTGATCTGCAGGCGAGCCATCGATCCTTTTGTCGATCACACAGCGGAACTCTCACTGAAAGCACCAATGTCGGTGTCAAAACCGGCGGATCTCGGGTAGTGGGTCCCGAACTATGTGTCTAGGCCGGATGGTAACAGGAGGCAGGGAACATGATGTTTTACCCAGGTTCGGGCCCTCTTGATGGAGGTAAACCCTACGTCCTGCTTGATTAATATTGATAATATGGGTAGTACAAGAGTAGATCTACCATGAGATCAAGGAGGCTAAACCCTAGAAGCTAGCCTATGGTATGATTGTTGTATATGGAGTTGATTATTCTATCGACTAGCCTGGCCCTGGTTTATATAATGCACCAGAGGCCTAGGTTAACAAGAGTCCTAGCCGAATACGCCGGTGGGGAGAAGTCCTTGTCTTGATCGCCAAGTCTTTGTGGAATCTTCCTTGTATGCGGCAGCTGTCCGAACTGGCCCATGAGTATACGGCCATGGGGGTCCTCGGCCCAATCTAATAGATCGGGAGATGACGTGGTGAGTACCCCCTAGTCCAGGACACCGTCATCGGTCCACCTCCCCAGGAAGCGAGGCGCCAGACGGCTGGGTCATGTATTTTGATGGCGCCTTTGCGCACCAGGGCGCGGGGGCTGGAGCAGTGCTCATCTCACCCACTCAGGACAAGCTTTTCTACACCGTGTAACTCTGCTTTTAGCACGGCGATAAGGTCTCCAACAATATCACAGAATACGAGGGCCTCATAGTCGGCCTGAAGGCTGCGGTGGCTATGGGGGTGAGGCACCTTACTGTCAAGGGCGACTCACGACTCCTCGTCAACTTATCCAACAAAGTGTATGAGCCAAAGGACGAGCACATGGAGGCCTACCTTGCTGAGGTGCGCAAAATGGAAAAGCAGTTCACAGGCTTGGAGCTGCAGCACGTGCCCCGGGGCACCAACAAGGAAGCCGACGACATCGCCAAGAGAGCATCCAAGCGGCAACCGCAAGATCCCGGCGTCTTTGAAGAGTGGCTCTTCAAGCCGTCAGCTATGCCGCCTCTTTCAAGCACGACTCAGCCTCGGTAGGAGCTCCTTCAGCCCCTGGCCTCGGGAGCCCCAGATTGCGGCCCAACCTCAGGAGCTCGGCTGCTCTTGACGCTTGAGCCCCAGGAGGAGTGCTGGACCAAGGAGTTCAGGGAGTACCTGATGCACGGGACACTGCCAGAGAAAGAAGAGGACCCGGAGCGCGTGTCCCGACAGGCCACGGCATACTGCATTCAAGACGGCGAGTTGTACAGGAAACGACCGGACGACGTCACACTGCGCTGCATCTCCAATGATCATGGGAGGGAGATGCTGACTGACATACATAGCAGGGACTGTGGAGATCACTTGTCATCACAGACCCTCGTCGGCAAGGCCTTCCGTAGTGGATTCTATTGGCCTACAGCACTCAACGATGCAGCTGAGCTGGTGAAGTCCTGCCAAGCTTGCCAATTCCACGCCAAGCAAATCCACCAGCCTGCTCAGGGCCTCCAAACCATCCCGCTCACGTGGCCGTTCGCGGTCTGGGGGCTAGACATCCTAGGCCCGTTCCCACGAGCGCCAGGGGGCTACCGCTATCTCTACGTCGCCATCGATAAGTTCACCAAGTGGGTACAGGTGGAAGTCGTCCGAACCATTCCAGCCAGCTCTGATGTCAAGTTTGTCAAGGGCCTCGTGAGCCGATTCGAGGTCCCCAACTGCATCATCATAGATAATGGCTCGCAGTTTACAAGTAACCTCTTTAAAACCTACTATGCTAACCTTGGAACGTAGATCTGCTACACTTCGGTAGCCCACCCCAGGAGCAATGGTCAGGCCGAGCGCGCCAACGCTGAGGTCCTGAGGGGCCTCGAGACCAGGACCTTCAAGAAGAAGCTGGAGGCATGCGGCAGGGGCTGGCACGACGAGCTCCAGTACGTGTTGTGGTCCATCCGCACCACTTCTACCAAGCCAACGGGCGAGACTCCATTCTTCCTCGTCTACGGAGCTGAAGCCGTCCTCCCTCATGAGGTCAGGCATCACTCCGCGCGGGTCCTGGTGTTCGATGAAACGCAGCAGGACGCCATGCGGGGGGTGGATCTCGTGCTGGGGGAGGAACGTCGTCACAAAGCTGCATTAAGGGCGGCAAGGTACCAGTAAGCACTGCGGCGCTACCACTGTCACAACATTCGCTCCAGGACGCTCGAGACGGGTGACCTGGTCCTGAGGCAGGTCCTCTCCAGGGAAGGCTTGCACAAGCTCTCACCCATGTGGGAGGGCCCATTCAGGGTCGTCCACATCTCCAGGCCTAGTGCCGTGCACTTGGAGACGCAAGAGGGGACACCTATCCAAAACGCCTGGAACATCCAGCACCTCCGGAAGTTCTACACATGAAGCAAGTTCCAGAGCCTGTGAGGCAAGGCCTAGAGCCTGTGAAGCAAGGCCCAGAGCCTGTGAGGCATGGCCCAGTGCCTATGAAGCAAGGCCCAGAGCCTGTGTAGCAAGGCCCAGTGCCTGTGAAGCAAGGCCCAGACCCTGTGAAGAAAGGCCCAGAGCCTATGAAGCAAGGCCCGGTGCCTGTGAAGAATCGCCGCCCGTGACACTCTCACGTAATAATGAGTTGGGGCTGTACACGCCCCGGAGTCTCAGGAGCGTCGGCCTCAGGCCCTCGGGCTCCCTCCCACGCCTAGTGGACAACACGTAGCTACGCGCTGGTGAGAAAACTTGAAGACTAGATTAGGTGCCGGACGCGGCTTTTCATTTGCTTTCCGTAGTTGGCTTGCTTTTCCTTTATCGAGTTTGCCTTTGGCGTTCCTTGCTGATTTGGTTCCTTCACCTTTTACCGCATTTTTCGGCTTTGGTTTACCCGTGATCTCTCTCTCGCATACCTCATGAGGGGGCTAGGCAGGTGCCCTCGCGAGCCTTTCCTTCTCTTTGCCTTCTCGCTAGTCACCCTCGTTCGAGCCTTTCCTTCTCTCTGCCTTCTCGCTAGTCACCCTCCTAAATCCATGCCCCTCGGGTACCGCGATGCAAAGCGCCAAGTCAAGGTTCGGGTGAACGGAAAAAATCCTCTAGCGCACCCCCTAACAAATTCTTGCAGTTCCTAAGCAAACGCAGATATCTCGTGAAAGAAGGGCGTCCCAAACACGCCATGTTAGGTTATCTCTGTGCAAAATAACAGCATGGCATGGGATAACACACACGTTGCATTAACCAAGAACCATAGTTCGATACACGCCCCTCTAGGCCCATATTGGTTTCATTTTCTGGTGCAGGAAAAGAAAGGAAAAAGCCAAACAAAGCGGTGTTTCAGCAATCCGCGGGGGCAGGCCCTTAGCGACGCCCAAGCCTAGCCAGACCCCTCCTCGTGCTTCAGGGAGGCGCGACGACGAGATGAACCACTGCCTCCTTCAAAGCGAGCGCGACGGCACGGCGGCTGATCATAGCCACTACTGCTGGAGCTGTCGCAGGAGGGAGAACCGCCGTAGCTGGAAGAAATGCGGTCACCGCTGAGGGCAGGCTCTCCCTCACCCTCATCACGACTGTCGCCAAGGCCGAGCACCTCCTCACCATTGTTCATCTCGGGGCAGCACCCGGCGCGGCGGCCATCTTCCTCGAACACCCTCATGTAGAGGGTCGACTCGCCGTCATACTTGAAGTGGAGCATGTACCGCCTGCCCAGGCCGCGCGTGCGGGCGAACGTCTGCCAGCCGCGGGCCAGAGCTATGTTGCCCGTGGCAGAAGTCTCGACCGTGACCCAGGAGGCCTTGCTGCAGCAACCATCCGCCTGCAATCAGAGCCCCTAGCTAGGGGCCGGCAGCTCATCGACAAGGAAGCGCGGAAGCTGGAGCCAGTTGCCGGCCGGGTTTTCCGACCAAACAACAAACTCCGTCGGCGCCTCCGTTGAATGGAAGCGCGGGCGGGGAGGCCTCGCCACCATCGCGCGCCTCCCCCCATCAACTGGACCGCCACGGTTAGGACGGTCCCCTCCGCGTGCCGTGGCGCCGCCTCGACGGTGGGCCACGGCGGGGGTCGCAGCGTGCTTGCGTGGGCGGCCACGACCGCGGTTGGGCACCGGGGAACGAGGGCCCTCGCGAGGAACCTTTCCCTTCTCGGTGGTAGAGAACTTCCTTTGAGGCCCCATCGGAGGCACTTCAAGCAATGGAGCAAGAAGGAGGAAGCAAGCAAGGAAGAGATGCGCAACGGGGCCTCCGCCCCCCTCCCCATTTATAGCAAGAGAAGGCCAACCGGCGTCTCCCACGATCGCAGGTAATGATGGTTTCCCTTGCATGTCGCAGGGACTTGTCAAGTTGTGCAGTGGTCAAGGCAGCGTGGGGAAGCGGATATGCCCACGTCCAATCAACCACCATGCGTCAACCGAGGCCGCAGACTTTTGGGGCCCGCGCTGCTCTGAACATGACCCTTGGCTTCGCCGCGAAGCCAAGCCCAAGCGCACCTTGGGCCCGGGGGCTACTGTCGGTGTTCTGGGAATGGGGGTCCCCAGACTTGCCTACTTGCGGCCCGCGGCGCGGCTGAGCCAGTAGGCCGTACGGCCCATCTTCACCAACAAAGCGCCCAAGACCCTCGCAAGGGTCCAAGCCTCGTGAGGCGGACCTAGCTAGGCAGGCTCACGAGGAGCGGAGATATCAAGGCGAGGCAAACCTCACAAGGCTCTCGTGACGTGAGCTGTGACGATCGACACCAGGCGGGCGCCAGCACGCACAACATCCTTGTTTCCTCTTTGGTGCAAAGGGGCAAGCGCAACCGTGGAGTACCGAGGCCTCAGGCAAAGGTTGCCATTTTGGTGCAACAAGACCAAGACCATGGACTGCAAGACGGAGGTCATCGTGAAGACCAGAATAGCGTCACCACCAGAACTTTGTGCAGGCGAAGACTACTTTTGTCAGGATAGCTTGTACTAGCTGCCCCCTTCAAATTAGCCCGCCATTGTTGGCTCCCTTCCCGCTCGATATTTGGGAAGAGGACCAGGGCCTCTATAAATAGGACTAGCCACCACCTTAGAGGGAGAGAGGAAGGAGAGAGACCGCCCCCACACACAAGCTCACCGAGCTCAAGAATGCCTTAACCTCAGGAGGCCGTTCTTCCCTTGTATGGTTCATCATCAGCCCAAGAGGCAATCCACCACCACCACACTGGAGTAGGGTATTACACCACAATGGTGGCCCAAACCAGTATAAACCCCGTGTCCTTCTGTGTTGTGATTTCATCGAGTTCGTCCGCAAGATCTTAGCAAGCTAGAGCATATATCGGTAGGAGGGAAAGACTTCGCCCGCACCCTAGTGTTCGAACCTTAAGGGTTTGTCGGAACCCCACATCCCGACAAAACTCATCAGTTACATGGATATTCTAGATCAAAGGCATCATCATAATAGTTGTGGAGAGAAAATTCTTCACTTTTTCTTCACTTGTGTCCGTTGCTTATTGCGCCATAACCATGGATAATCTTCATCGTTTACGAGGGTGCTTGGGTCAGCCTTGACTTTGAAGGGAGGAATTTCATGAAACTTTTCATAATCTTCGGACATGTCTGTCTTAACCTCCACTCCCACGATGTCTCTTCTTCTTGAAAGAACTATGTGTCGCTTTGGCTCATCGTATGATGTATTCGTTTCCTTATCTTTTCTTTTTCTCGGTTTGGTAGACATGTCCTTCACATAGAAAACCTGCGCCACATCATTGGCTAGGACGAACAGTTCGTCAGTGTACCCAAGATTGTTCAGATCCACTGTTGTCATTCCGTACTGTGGGTCTACCTGTCCCCCGCCTCCTAACAGATTGACCCATTTGAACTTAAACAAAGGGACCTTAAAATCATGTTCGTAGTCAAGTTCCCATATGTCCACTATGTAACCATAATATGTGTCCTTTCCCCTATTGGTTGCTGCATCAAAGAGGACACCCCTGTTTTGGTTGGTGCTCTTTTGATCTTGGGCGATCGTGTAAAATGTATTCCCATTTATCTCGTATCCTTTGTAAGTCAATACAGTCGAAGATGGTCCCCTGGACAACGAGTACAGCTCATCACAAACAGTGTTTTCACCTCTGAGACGTGTTTCCAACGAACTGCTGAAAGTCCTGATGTGTTCACATGTAATCCAGTCGTCACACTGCTCCGGTTGTTTGAAGCACAAACTGTTCTTGTGTTCATCAACATACGGGGTCACCAAGGTAGAGTTCTGTAGAATGCCTGTCCTTGCATTTTATTGAGTCCCCTCCAAGCATGCCTTTTCCAGTCAGTGTCCCCTCATACCGCGATTTAGGGAGACCTATTTTCTTAAGGCCCGGAATGAAGTCAACACAAAACCCAATGACATCCTCTGTTTGATGGCCCATGGAGATGCTTCCTTCTGGCCTAGTGCGGTTACGGACATATTTCTTTAGGACTCCCATGAACCTCTCAAAGGGGAACATATTGTGTAGAAATACGGGGCCCAGAATGACAATCTCGTCGACTAGATGCACTAGGACGTGCATCATGATATTGAAGAAGGATGGTGGGAACACCAGCTCGAAACTGACAAGACATTGCGCCACATCACTCCTTAGCCTTGGTATAATTTCTGGATCGATCACCTTCTGAGAGATTGCATTGAGGAATGCACATAGCTTCACAATGGCTAATCAGACGTTTTCCGGTAGAAGCCCCCTCAATGCAACCGGAAGCAGTTGCGTTATAATCACGTGGCAGTCATGAGACTTTAGGTTCTGGAACTTTTTTCTCTGACATATTTATTATTCCCTTTATATTCAACGAGAAGCCAGACGGGACCTTCATACTGAGAATGCATTCAAAGAAGATTTCCTTCTCTTCTATGGTAAGAGCGTAGCTGGCAGGACCTTCATACTGCTTTGGAGGCATGCCATCTTTTTCATGCAAATGTTGCAGGTCCTCCCGTGCCTCCGGTGTATCTTTTGTCTTCCCATACACGCCCAAGAAGCCTAGCAGGTTCACGCAAAGGTTCTTCGTCGCGTGCATCACGTTGATTGAAGAGTGGACCTCTAGCTCTTTCCAGTAGGGTAGGTCCCAAAATATAGATTTCTACTTCCACATGGGTGCGCGTCCCTCAGCGTCATTCGGAACAGATAGTCTGCTGGGAACCTTTCCAAAGATTACGTGTAAATCATTGACCATAGCAAGTACTGATCACCGGTACGCATGGCGGGCTTCTTCTAGTGATCTGCCTCGCCTTTTAAATGCTTGCCTTTCTTTCGACATTGATGGTTGGTCGAAAGAAATCGACGATGGCCCATGTACACATTCTTCCTACATTTTTCCAGGTATATACTTTCGGTGTCAGCTAAATAGTGCGTGCATGCGTGGTATCCCTTGTTTGTGTATCTTGAAAGGTTATTGAAAGCGGGCCAATCGTTGATGGTTACAAACAGCAATGCATGCAGGTTAAATTTCTCCTGTTTGTGCTCATCCCACACACGTACACCGTTTCCATTCCACAGTGTAAAAGTTTTTCAACTAATGGCCTTAGGTACACATCAATGTCGTTGCCGGGTTGCTCAGGGCCTTGTATGAGAACTGACATCATAATGAACTTCCGCTTCATGCACATCCAAGGAGGAACGTTATACATACATAGAGTCAGGTGCCAGGTGTTGTGATTGCTGCTCTGCTCCCCGAAAGGATTAATGCCATCCATGCTTAAACCAAACCATATGTTCCTTAGGTCACCTGCAAACTCAGCCCAGTACTTACTCTTGATTTTTCTCCACTGCGACCCGTCAGCGGGTGCTCTCAACTTCCCATCTTTCTTACGGTCCTTTCTGTGCCATCGCATCAACTTGGCATGCGCTTCATTTCTGAACAGATGTTTCAACCGTGGTATTATAGGAGATACCACATCACCTTTGCAGGAACCCTCTTCCTGGGGGGCTCGCCGTCAACATGACCAGGGTCATCTCATCTGATCTTATACCGCAATGCACTGCATACTGAGCATGCGTTCAAATCCTCGTACGCACCGCCTCTACAGTCATTAGGGCATGCATGTATCTTCTGCACCTCCAATCCTAGAGGGCATACGACCTTCTTGAATGCGTACGTACTGTCGGGCAATTCGTTATCCTTTGGAAGTTTTTTCTTCAATATTTTCAGTAGCTTCTCAAATCCTTTGTCAGAAACAGCATTCTCTGCCTTCCACTGCAAAAATTCTAGTACGGTGCCGAGCTTTGTGTTTCTGTCTTCGCAATTGGGGTACAACCCTTTTTTGTGATCCTCTAACATGCGATCGAACTTCAGCTTCTCCTTTTGACTTTTGCACTGTGTCCTTGCATAAACAATGACTCGGCGTAGATCATCATCATCGGGCACATGGTGTTGTTCCTCTTGATTTTCAGCAGCTTCCCCCGTTGTAGCATCACCGTATTCAGGGGGCACATAGTTGTCATCATCCTCTTCTTCTTCAATGTCTTCCATCATAACCCCTATTTCTCCATGCTTCGTCCAAACATTATAGTGTGGCATGAAACCCTTAGAAAGGAGGTTGGTGTGAAGGATTTTCCGGTCAGAGTAAGACTTTGTATTCCCACAATTAGGGCATGGACAACACATAAAACCATTCTGCTTGTTTGCCCCAGCCACTTCGAGAAAATTATGTAGGCCCTTAATGTACTCGGAGGTGTGTCTGTCACCGTACATCCATTGTCGGTTCATCTGTGTGCATTATATATAATTGTGTGTGTTAAAAACCATTACAGATTCACATGGATAGATAAGTGACCAAATTAATAGAAGTTCATCATCACATTAAGACCAAAGTACATACATAGTTCTCAATGAACAACATATAGCTCTCCAGAGCATCTAGTTAAACCATACATTGAAACTATGTAAAACCTTTCGATGCAACGATCACAATCACAACCAAGGTAAAAATTGATCCAACGGCATAATGATACCAAGCCTCAGTATGAATGGCATATTTTCTAATCTTTCTAATCTTCAACCGCATTGCATCCATCTTGATCTTGTGATCATCGATGACATCCACAACATGCAACTCCAATATCATCTTCTCCTCCTCATTTTTTTATTTTTCCCTTCAAATAATTATTTTCTTCTTCAACTAAATTTAACCTCTCGACAAAGGGTCGGTTGGAATGTCCGGTTCAACTACCTCCTAGATAAATAAAATCTATGTCAATTTGATGGGCATAATTGTCATAAACAATAAATGAACAAATAGTTATAAAAGATAAGATATACCACATCCGAATCATAGCCAGGACGAGGGCCGACGGGGGCAGATACCAAAACCATCGCCCTATATAATAGCAAGCAATCATAAAAGTAATAAAATTAGACAAGTATCTATCTAAAGTAAGATTTTTTTTCTTTCAGAAGAAGATAAGAACAAGAGGCTCACCACGGTAGTGTAGGCGACGAGATAGACGGCGGTGAAGACGGGGACGGGACGTGATGGACCACTAAACCTAGACAAGTCTCAGGGAAAATGGGGCTTGGAGGTCAAGCTTCAAGAGGAGAAAGCTTAACTGGTGTGGCTCGGGCATTTCATCGGACACCTTGTGTGCATAGGAGGTGAGCTGGAGAACCACAAAGCTCTCTCCTCGCCGTCCAGAGAAAACAGAGCCGTGTGGAGTGCTCTACTCACGGGCGAGGGGTATATATAGCCACCTCATTATATTGGTCCTGGTTCGTGGCTAGAACCGGGACTAAAGGCCCCCGTTTTGTCCCGGTTCTAGGCACGAACCGGGACCAATGGCTGTGGTCCAGGAGCGAGGCCCACTGGTCCCGGTTCGTGCCTAGAACCGGGACAAATGGGTCCACATGGACCGGAACAAATGCTTCCCGAGGCCCGGCCAGGCCCCTGGGCACACGAACCGGGACGTATGCCCCCTATGGGTCCCAGTTCTTGACTGAACTAGGACTAATGGGCTTGGCAGGCTCCAACCAAAGCCCTGTTTTCTACTAGTGTACACCTGAAATGGTTCAAAACCAACATCACGACCACGCCCGTGTCTGACTGCCTTGGCTGACCCAACCCCCCTTCCTTGCCGGCGCGCGCTTCCTTGCTCCTCAATATCAGAAAGAGTACTTCTGTTCACTGACATGTGGCACGTCGACCATCCTGGTCCACTTGGCATGCATGCAGAACTCCAAGGGAGAGTCACCCTGGTCGTCGCGCCGCAGTAATAATGACCAATGAGCCGTCAAATCATAGACCCAACCTTTTCCACTTTGAAGTTACTCGGACGAAGGAACCATCATGACTTTGTTGAATTCTGCTTCTTGAAGAAAACTACTGTACCAGCAGTACCGCTAGCTACAGTAGTTACTCCAGCGGAGGCCTCCTTTGGTTCATAGGATAAGAATTTTATAGGAATATGAAAATCATAGGAAGTGAGATGACATGCATCTCAATTCCTATAGAGAAAGAGATGCCATTTGATGCATACGATAGGAATTTTTCCATTGAGTCTAGGCTAATGTACTGGTAATTTTCTCTAAAAACTATTGTAGTAACTAGTACTGGTACATGGTCGTAATTAATTAAACAAACATACAGGCGCCAGAGACACACACACTAACTACTATTACTACTACTTCTCACATGTTGGCCAGACGCCGTTGTTCTCCTTCTCGGCTTTGTCGACGACACCCCACCATGCTTGGATCTCTGCCGACCTCTCTGCAGCAGAGCGTGCCTCCTCCTCTTTCTTGCGGCGGTGGGCCTCTCTTTTCTTGAGTTCTTTATGACTTTTCTGCTCCCTCTGTGCGCCTTTGGCTGCCTCTTGCTCTACCGCCCATTCGGCCTTGGCAGCTTCAAATTCCGCCCACGTAGGTGTGAGGTCGCGAGCGGCAATGAACTCGGCATGGTGGGATGCCATCGCTTCCCTACCATTTTGTGTGTGGTCGTGGGAGGCGAGGAACTCGGCGCGGCAGGATGCCATTGCTCCCTTACCGGTTAGTGTGCAGCACGGTGGCAAGAATGACACTTGGTGACAGCTCTGGGGTGGAGTGGCTGGACAACCATATAGTGCATTGGTTTATCAAGAGCTCAAGGACAGAAGACGAAGGAAATTTGGATTCACCTTCAATCCTGGTCATTTATTACCGAGTAAAATGCATTGGCGGTCATTGAACTTGTCTTGATAGCTCACTTTGATCATTGTATATGAGATATGGTGATTATATGGTCACTGGCTCAGCGTACAGCTCTGTATTTGTCTGGTTGACTAGTCAAACAGTCCGCATGCGCCTCATCAGCTTGTGTTCTTTATCTATCTATCTATGCAGGCCTACCTATCAGTGGAGAAAGAAATAAAAACCAAAATTATGCATATGTGAGGAATCAAACCACGGACTCATCGCTGCAACGTACACTTGTCAGCCAAATGAAAATGAAATACTTTGTGTTAAATGCACAAACGGATTTTTTTTAAATTATACATGATGCACACATTAGCGCACACCGTCCATAAAGGCAAGTAGCATGTACGTGTGCAGACACTCATGCTCACGCTGTCAAACCATGCTAATGCATGCACGTTACCCTCTCAATCAAAGTCCTACTCATGGTGCAACACAAATGGCGAGCCCGTCACCTGCGCGCTCCGGCGGTGCCTGACATTATTGTTTAGACATTTGCTGGAGGCCTCTGCGAACACCGAGCACGTATTCACCTAGCTCAACACCAATGGTCATACTCGTGACTTGGCGCCCTGCTCATGTATATCGTCCATCACAACGACAGTCTATAAAACAGCCTAGCTAGAGAGGGTACTATGGTACAGAGTGTGTACTATCGTGAGTGACCGATCATAGTGCCATTGCACACGAGTGTGTGTCTAGTCGATTCGTCCATTATTCGTAAGTTATGCATGCTTGTGTGGTGTCTAATGGTGGTCATCGAAGGCTAGCTGGTGACAAGAGCGGTTGCATGGATGCCTGATTGTCAATACAAGGCTCGTCATCCATGAGTTCACATTTTACCACCACACCAGCGTCTGACCGCCCTGGCCTATTGAAACCCCTTCCATTGCTAGTGCGCGCTTCCCGCCTGAAACGGTCACCGTCTCTCCAGAACGTCAGTGCCGCATTCACCGGACTTAACTGCATGTGCAGTCGGTGTGTCACTGGCATGAAGGCAAGATGCCTGTTGGGCCCACATGTTAGTGACCCAATGCACCTGCAGTTAAGTCACTGAAGTAGCATCCGCATTCACGCCCGACGCAACCTCTCACTGGCGCCGGTATTGCAGTAGCGCGACGGTCGAGAGAGCGCCACCCACGCGACATCCCGGTGCAAGCGACTGCTCCGCGTTAACGACACCACGACCATCCTTCCGTCTGCCGCCCACATTAATGACACATGGCTGCCGACGAACCTACTCCGGCTCCATCCGTCTGCCACAGCTCATTGCCATTCGCCCACTATATTAACTTGAGCCCCAGCTCCCAGCCATAGCCAAAGACCCACACTCATTCTCCTCCGGTCCCTTCCTTCTGTCGCACCACTCCAACCATGGCCTCCTGGCGCTCCAAAGCTCTCTTGGACATACTGTCACAGGAGCAGATGAAGGACATCAGTGGCTCTGCTCCGGGCACGCTCCAAAGCTCTCTTGGACATACTATCGCACGAGCAGATGGAGGAGATCGCCGGCTCCCCCCCGGCCTCCCTCCGCCGCCACAACCACGAAGCCGGCGCGCGTGCGCGGGCGCAGCCGGCAGCGATGAAGAGTAGTACATGGTAGGTCGCGACCACTCTGGTCCCAGGAAGGCCACCGCTCCTCCACTCAGTAGACGCCAAGCTTGGTGGGATTCGGCGGCCGATTAGCCACTTGACGGTGATGTGAAGGTGGAAATCTTCAGAACCTTGTGCTCTCGAGGAGGAGGTTATCGAGGCGGATGAGGAGGAGGCAAAGGCAATGGTCGACTTTCTCGGGTTCACGGCCGGACATGGTGGTCAGACGCTGGCGATCTTTTAGATTAGGTAATAGAGGCGGGGTGTCCCGATCTTTCGATGAGATGATAACTATCGATTTGGTGAAGATGACTTTCACGATCCGACTACAAACGTGCACGACGTTGCGCCTTAGCAATCGCTAAACCAACTCCGAGAGGTTATTGACCACGCTGGAGCACAATCAACCTGACCACGAAGGTCTATTCCTGCAAGCAATCGAAGAACAAGCAAGAATATGATAAAAGCAATCTGAATATTGCGAGTATATATGAAGTATTGATAAAGGTGGGGATCCGGAAGCGGTCTTGGTCTGGTCGTTGGACACAAACGAAGTACACGAAATTGCAATGGCTAACTTTTAACTAAACAAATCCCAAGGAAAAGCTACTAGATGGATCTACTTATATAGGAGCAAGGGGTGGCGGGCAAGGAGGTGGGAGGACGTCCCAAGGCAGCCTAAAACTAAATCTAGGTCGTACAAGGCCAATGGGCCCAAGTGGAGGTGATGTAACACCTTTGGACTTGTAGTTTGACTCGGATTCTGCTGCAGCATCAGATTGTTTCATCCACAACTCAACGCTCCGGACGAATTTGAAGGTGATTCCAATTGGGTTGGAAAGTGCACGAAATCTAGTTTCCAACAAAAAAAGAATCACCCAATTCGGAGTCCGTATGAAAAACTTGTGTGCGTTTTGAGTCAGGTATGTCTGTGCAGTCCGAATCTGAATCCAGAACGTGAGAGACTTGGACTCTATCTTCTCTTGGGCCAAAAGTGACGTGAGAGAGCTTTTTGGACAGCAAATAAACATCTCTTTCTTCCTTATCTTCATATGTGGATTGTACAAATGTCCCATACACCTGCAATTAGACAAAACACAAAAGTGTGTGAAGTATTTTTGTTCTGGATAACACAAATAGATTATTGAATAGTTTGCACTAGAAATCACCTGACAAATATGCATATATGCAATATTTTTGGTCATATCCAAGGTAGTCATGTCCTCATCATTAGGTTTACATTAGGTTTTAGTACGGTTTGTGCGAAATATGTAATGAATTTCGTCCAGTTTATAGGAAAAGTTTTCGAAATGTAATGAATTCATCCAGTTAATTTGAAATTTGCTTTGTTTGCATGAATTTCGTCCGGTTAGTTCATATAGTTGTCGAAAGGTATGCGAGTAGCATTGGATGGCATCCATCAGTGTCCTCCGACAGATGCTGGTGTAAATTTGTGGGCCAGTGCTGGAGATGTCCTAACTATCATGCTACAATCGCTAACAGTGCTCCATTATTTCGCAGGGAAAGTTATCCCTCGATCAAAATCAGATCCGCCGTGTTTCTCACTCCTCCCATGTAAGAGTGTAGACTCTTGCTTACATAAAAATGGAGCAAGTGGATGGCACTATAGCACGTCATATCACTCAAACTAGCCCACCTAACGCGCAGGAAAGCACCGCCCTCGTCATTTTGTTCTGGATTTCTATCGATCGATCACACGAAAATGTTACGCTTTGCAAGTTCAAAAGGAAAACGCGGCACACTTACAACTTGTACGCATCACACCCCCGACAGTCCGGCTCGCACGCCACTCACCAGAGGGGACACACGTTGTCTTGCATTTTCACCGACATGTGGGATTGCAATTGAATAAACCATTGATAGCCGAAATCTAATCGCTCGACGGGCGTCGGCTGAGAAGAGACAGACGGGGGGGGGGGGGGGGGGGGAGAAGAGATCGCCCGCCCGCCGTGCATGAACTCCAAGAAATATATGGTGATAATGTGAGGTGGGCCATGTGGGAGTCCGGACCGCTTCCAAGCCCGCTTCTGACCGCCTTGGCCCACAACAAATCCCCCACCTCCCCCCGCACGCTCCCACTCAGACGCCAGCTGTTCGCATTCATAGCAAGTAGTACCAGTAAAATACTAGGCTATAAGCCCGCTTATGTGGAGGAGAGAGAGGCACTGACAAAGTCAAGGAGTGGGCTCTGCAAGAGCCTGTCTCTACACGTGCTCCTAGGTATAAAAAACTAATTCTAAAAAAAAGAGGCATAAAAAACAGTTGTGTCTAAAAAAAGAAAGGTAAAAAACATTTAAGAGGAAATAGATAGAGAGAAAGTGAGGAAAATTTCTAACCTTATAGCCAACCATATAGTCAACACTATGGTAGTATTACATGAGGAAAGAGGAAGTGATGCACATGCCAAGTTCACTGGGCTGCCGTATTTCACACTCCTCCGTCGTAACAGTGGAGATAATAACATTCATAACAAATAAACAATGAATACTCGTTGCTCGTCCTCTATGGCTCATTCGGTTTAAAGGATTTTTATAGGAAAAACATAGGAACAAAGATTCCAGAGGAAAATTCCCTATAGATGCATTCGGTTCGTAGGAAATGCATACGGGATTTTCATAGCAATACTATTCATTTCCTATGTTTTTGGGGGAATCTACACATCCACTCAAAGCTCATTTTGTGCATAGGAACGAGGCAAGACAATTCCTTAGGATGGCAAGTGAGATCCTATCAATTTTCTTTACTATTCCTAAATCCTACGTTTTGGTTTCCTCCAAACCGAATGAGGCCTATATCGGAAAGAATAATTTCATTCGCAGATATGTGGGACGTCGACCATCCTGGTCCACCTGCCATGCACCAAATTATCCTGGTCCACCCCGCTCGTAGCGCAGGCCCAACCTTTCCCACTATAAGTTGGTCGGACGAAGGAACCATCATGACTTCATTGAATTCCACTTCTTCAAGAAAACTTACTGTACCCGCAATACTGCTACCACACGCAAAGACTGGACGGCACTATACCACGTCATATCACTGAAACCCACTAGGCCAAACTAGACCGCCTAGGATCTGTACTCCCTGCATTTCAAAGTTAGTAGTACAAAGTTGAGTCATCTATTTTAGAACGGAGGGAGTACGTCTCTGTACTGCTATGACTTTGTGTTGTACGTCTTCGTACTTTTGCTACGATTTTCCTACCCTATGAACCAAATGAGGCCTGAATGTATCCGTGTCGACTATTGTCTGATCGATTGCTAAGCCTACAATTTTAGGAGCTTGGGCTATTGGCCGATCAACGACGGATCAGTATAAGCGTACCACGAGCTCATCAACCCCAACGTTTCTCTTCGGTGTGTGTATTGCAAGTACTATAGCTCGCACAATAGCTAGCCTACTAACACCAAGAATCATCAAACAAGCCATGCTGGTATGATAAACAGTTCAAACTTACATCTAAGCATGCCATATATTACATCAAAAGCTGGTGGGGATACATCTGCTTCCATAACTCGGAGAGGGTTCACATGATTCACTATCAAACAAAAGTAGCAAGTACCGCCCACACAAGACAATTCACTAGCCCTAAGATGGTTTGATAACATGCATCATTCTGGTAATTAAACACAATGCAAACTACCCTGAAGGATTCGCGAGACCAAATATTTCTTGTCATCGATCTCTCGGGCAATGATCACAACACGGACATCGGCATGGGAATCGATCTCTGGGGCGATGTCCACATGAAGGACCACGACATCAGAATCGATCTCTGGGGTGATGTCCATAGGATGGACAGCGGCATCGGAATCGATCTCCGGGGCAATGTCAACAGGACGGACCGTGACATCGAAAATTATCTCTAGGGCATTGTCCACAGGACAGGCCGCGACATCGGAATCATCGAGGACGTCCACCGGCAGCTGCACAACCCTAACATATTAGCAAGCACATTGCAAATAATCAAAAACCACAACTATGGTAAGCCATTATTTTTTACCTTGTGTAGCTCACCAGGGGATCCCATCCCTCCGGGGGCCATCTCCTCATCCTCGATGGGGGCCATCACCTTGCCAGGGGAATGCTGCTTCTCAACGGCGACTATCTGCTCAAACTCGGCCTTGAGCCTCACATAGGTGGCCATCAGAGTTTCTGGGGTAGGCACGGTGGGGCCCTTGCTGTTCTTCCAACTTTCTTTGAGAAGTTCGTCCGCCAACGTCGTCAACTCTTTGGCCAGTGCTTGTTCCTTGGAGTTCTTCGTCTGCATGGGTTGGCCTGCCAACATGGTCAACTCGTTGGTCGGTGCTCGCTTCCTGGAGATCGCTGTCTCTAGTGGGTTGTCCGCCGGCAACTCTTTGCCTACTGCTCCAGGATCCATCAATGAACTGACAAACAAAAAGCAATAGAAAGGAAACCACAATCGCAATGAAAATGGGAAAAGAATAGGCTGTGAGAACTAGTCGGTGCTTCGGAGAAAGAAGATTCTTGGAATGAAAATATAGTAGCATCACTGATTCGCCCACCTTTCCTTCGTCCGTACAGAAGAAAAATGGCAGAAGTGAGTAGCCTGGAGTGAGGTTTTCTTCAAGAAAGGGGAGAAAGGGCTTCAACGAGCATTCCAGTGAACTGATGGTTGCTTCGTCCAGTCTAACTTCGAGGCCACTTTACCACTGCTGGTAAAGGTGTGGGTTTTGTGATATGATGGGTCATGATGGCCACACCGGGGTGACCGATGAGTCTCGACTGTAGCACCTCGATGTGCTTTGGTGGATGTCCCACAGGCCTGGATGCTTTGATGTCCCGCATGTAGATAGAGCGGCTAGTCATATAGGAGTACTCAATATTGTGCACCGCGATCAAGGAGGAGAGGAAAACGAGAGAACTAAGTAATTATTTACGGTGTAGTTTGCTCCATATGTACTACTCCCTCCATCCCAAAATTCTTATCTTAAATTTGTCTAAATACAGATGTATCAAGTCACATTTTAGTATTAGATGCATCCGTATCTAGACAAATGTAAGACAATAATTTGGGACAGAGGGAGTACGACTCATTTAGGGTGTAGTCTAGTCACTTGTTGAAATCTCTAGAAAGGAAAATACTCCTTTCCGGTTTACCAGGCTATACTAGCAAGTAGTACTACAATAGTGGGCTCAAATAGCAATTTTGTCTCATGCAAGCACCTGGCTATATGCGTGCTCCAAGGCACCGCACCACGCCCACCCCTACACAAATACTATCCGCGAGCGTTCGCAACTGCCATGTTTGGGTTGCGCTTGGCTCTTCGCCTCTTCGAGAAGACGAACAGTGATGTTACTACTACTTCTACAGTATCGAATCCACTGCTGCGTGTCCGTCCATCGCGTGCGGGAGAGATAGCTTGTTGTAGTATAAGGCTAGTTGTAATGGGAGTATCATAGGTAGTATCATGCATAGAATTAAATGAAGAAAGAGAGAGGGTTGAGTATCATATTAAATGTTGTGCTACTATGTGTCATGTATGCTAAAAAATGAAGTCATCTATGTGTCCGCGCAGCGCTTGGCTCATCGCCTCTTCGGGAAGTCGAACAATGATGAAGTACTACTACAGTGGAGGAGTACTATGGTATACTTCTGGCCAACTGACACCGAATGAACAGCTGCATGTCCACCGTGTGCGGGAGGGAGAGCGTGTAGCGACAGCTTCTCCTAGTCCTGCCAGCCACCACACTCATGGGCGAGGGAGGGACACAACTTCATTGACTTACTACTCCTGCCTTTGCGTGTATGATAGGTGGGCCCAACAGGTGGGTGGCCCACCTGTCATACAGCCAAAGGCAGGTGCAGTTAAGGCACCGGAGCTCAATCTGCGAGGAAGAGGGTGTTGTAGTAACCAAACTTCTCGTTGTTGTACGAGTTGACCCGACACATCAAAGCACTGCACTTGATATATTTCAATAATTTGCGTTTACCGATGCATTAATTACAACGCATGCATGCATGCTGTGACTTTCCTTTTGATACTTGCATGTGTTGATTTAATGCACCTTGCCAAATTTTGACTATAAATTTAACTAACCAAATGTTCATGCATGTCACAAAAAATTACATCATTGAAAACTATGTTCAAATACGAATCAAACGATATATTTTTTGTTAACATGCACTAACATTTTGTTAGTTAAATCTTTGGTCAAAATTTAGCACCAATTACAAAGGGGCCCAATAAATATTGTACTCTCACATTTTGTTTTGAGGATACTCCCACATAGAAAATATAAATAATAATGCATGTTGGGGCAGCCCACGTTTTCGATAATTTTAGCCGTGGGCTTGTTCACAAATTTTACGAGGGGATGGTTGTTCATTTAATGGAGGGTCTTGTACCAGACTTGAACGATACAAAGTGCGACCTGGCACACTGTAACACCACTTGGAATAAGCGGGTAGCTATCTCAAAAAACAATCAACAACTGAAAAAAATGGCGACCTGGCACGTACACAATTTTAAACGATTGTTTTGATGGAGTGAAAAAGGAAAACTACCCCACTACGTATATATAGGCCGGAGCCTTCGCGCTTGCTTGCTAAGGTTGCTCTATTCACACACTCTCATCCTCTCCAGATCTAAACAAGATAGCGGTGGCAACACTATCTTTCTCCCTTCAAAAACACTGTCTTTCTATCCTCACCGTTGGTTATAGATCCGGACGTACCCCCCTCCGTCGGTAAGGGGAGGAGACCCACTCCCGGCCGCACTATTATCTCTGGCCGAGCGCCGGCGTGGGAGGTCCTCCGATCCTTTCGTTGTTGTCCTAGTGTGGGCGGATCCTGCCTCCCACCACCCACCTATCCACATCCCGATGACCTTCAGGTATATCTTCCTTTGAAACTGCCCTAGCTCTACTTCCCCAGCTCACTACGTCGCTGTATGTGCATCATTTTCTACCTCTCAGCCCCTCTTGATTGGATGGTCCAACGTCACCTATTTTTTCTTCTATTGTTAGAGGTAAAGCTACTTCATGGAGTCAAATCTTGTACTTGGTTCAAACAAGAGATAAAGTGGGGGTGGGGGAATTTAGTATGTACATCGGACTTCGTACAAACAGGAAGGAAAGGGGGTGAAAGTAGTACAGACTGGTCATCCAACTGGTCTCTTGGTTGAAAAGGGAAATATAGGGGAAACACTGTACACAGTGCTATGACCAGGACTAGATTTGCTATCCACACATAGGAGTAGGTGGCTAGAGTGAACAAAAATGGGACCAAACGAGATATGTTTCTTGGATGTTTGTTTCTCGGGGCAACAAACTCTGAATCACCACTTTATGCCCCGGTTTAGGTACATGGTGCTGGACTGCTGGTGCACCACTGTCCCATGCCCTTATACCAAATATTTAGCTGTTCTTAATCTAATGCCCCTGGTAAAATGAAGCCATGTCACTGTTATAAGCCATAACAAGTTTAGCCAAATGATTTTGCATCTAATTGTTTGAGACTCTGACTGTTTCCTCTCTAGCTTTTTGTGCAAATAGGGATATCCATTTCACCTGGTTGCTGTTGTGATCTTTTGGTGCACTGCACAAAACACTTCTTAAAAGAAGTGACTTTTGTGATGTTTAACTAGAATAGTTGGTTCATTTCGGTGGAACTGCACAAAGGGAGATCTTTGTTCCAATCCTCATCATCCATATTGGCACCATAACATTCCTTTAGGTCAGAATGATATTAAATGCATGTGTTCATCTCTATTTTGCGACTGCCATGAGAAAATAATGCTATTGTTTACTAGTACACTTGTACTCCCTCACTGACAAAACCAATTCTGAAATAGAAGGCCAATCATGTACTTGGTTTCACCAACTGGCGAGGAGAAAGAGAAACAGAGCATGAAGAGGAAGAAGAAGAAGAATAAACAGTGCCAAGGTGATCTTGCTGAATCCCGAGGCCTCAGTCGAGGCCATTCAAGGGCTCCGGAAACATCTACCTTACATGTGAGACGATCCTCCAGGGAGCCCTTCCACTTCTGTTGTCAAGTACCACTAATTTATTGCTGCTTAATTTTCCTGTCGGAGTTAAACTAATCTTTAGTAGCACCCTATGCTGAATCATGTACGTGTGTATGTTTGTCTGTGAAGGTGAATCTGTTGGGGAACGCAGTAATTTCAAAAAAATCCTACGCACACGCAAGACCATGGTGATGCATAGCAACGAGAGGGGAGAGTGTTGTCTACATACCCTTGTAGACCGTAAACGGAAGCGTAATACAACACGGTTGATGTAGTCGTACATCTTCAGGATCGAACGATCCTAGCATCAAAAGTACGACACCTCCACGATCTGCACACATTCGCCTCGGTGATGTCCCATGAAAACACGATCCAACAGAGTGTCGAGGGAGAGCTTCATCAGCACGACGGCGTGATGACGGTGATGATGAAGCTACCAGAACAGGGCTTCACCTAAGCACCGCTATGATATGACCGAGGTGGATTATAGTGGAGGGGGGCACCGCACATGGCTAAGAGATCAATGATCAACTTGTGTGTCTATGAGGTGCCCCCTGGCCACGTATATAAAGGATGGAGGGAGGAGGAGGCCGGCCCTCATAGGGTGCACCCAAAGTGTGGAGTCTTACTAGGACTCCCTAGTCCTAGTAGGATTCCACCTCCCACATGGAATAGGAAAAAGGGAAGGGAGAAGGAGAAGGAAGGAAGGGGAAACCCCCTTTACCTAGTCCAATTCGGACCAGTCCATGGGGAAGGGGCGCGGCCACCCTTGAGGCCTTTCTCTCCTTTTCCATATGGCCCATTAAGGCCCAATACGAATTCCCGTAACTCTCTGGTACTCCGAAAAATACCCGAATCACTCGGAACCTTTCCGATGTCCGAATATAGCCTTCCAATATATCAATCTTTACGTCTCGACCATTTTGAGAATCTTGTCATGTCCCGATCTCATCCGGGACTCCGAACAAACTTCAGTCATCAAATCACATAACTCATAATACAAATCATCACAGAACGTTAAGCGTGCGGACCCTACGGATTCGAGAACTATGTAGACATGACCGAGACTCATCTCCGGTCAATAACCAATAGCGGAACTTGGATGCTCATATTGGTTGCTACATATTCTACAAAGATCTTTATCAGTCAGACCGCATAACAACATACGTTGTTCCCTTTGTCATCGGTATGTTACTTGCCCGAGATTCGATCGTCGGTATCTCAATACCTAGTTCAATCTCGTTACCGACAAGTCTATTTACTCATTCTGTAATGCATCATCCTGTAACTAACTCGTTAGTCACATTTCTTGCAAGGGTTATAGTGATGTGCATTACCGAGAGGGCCCAGAGATACCTCTCCGAGAATCGGAGTGAAAAATCCTAATCTCAATCTATGCCAACATAACAAGTACCATCAGAGACACCTGTAGAGCACCTTTATAATTACCCAGTTACGTTATGACGTTTGGTAGCACACAAAGTGTTCCTCCGGTATCCGGGAGTTGCATAATATCATAGTCAGAGGAGCATGTATAAGTCATGATGAAAGCAATAGCAATAAAACTAAACGATCATTTATGCTAAGCTAACGGATGGGTCTTGTCCATCACATCATTCTCTAATGATGTGATCCCGTTCATCAAATGACAACACATGTCTATGGTCAGGAAACTTAACCATCTTTGATTAACGATCTAGTCAAGTAGAGGCATACTAGGGATACTCTATTTTGTCTATGTATTCACACATGTACCAAGTTTCTGGTTAATACTGATACGTCTCCAACGTATCTATAATTTATGAAGTATTCATGCCATGTTTACAATAGTTTTATATGATTTTGGTATGATTTGATTAGAACTAACCCGGACTGACGTTGTTTTTAGCAGAACTACCGTGGTGTTGTTTTTGTGCAGAAATAAAAGTTCTTGGAATGCGATGAAAATCAACAAAGAATTTTTCTAGAAAATATAAAAAATACTAGAACAAAAATCTACCGGAGGGGAGTCCTGTGGGCCCCGCGAGGGTGGGGGGCGCGCCCACCCCCCTGGGCGCGCCCCTATGCCATGTGGACTTCCCGTGGGCCCCCTTGACTTGTTCTCGACGCCAACCTCTCCCATAAATGCCCAAAACTCTAGAAAATAACCTAGATCAAAAGTTCCGCCGCCGCAAGCCTCTGTAGCCACGAGAAATCAATCTAGGCCCTCTCTGGCACCTTGCCGGAGGGGCCCATCATCACCGGAGGGCATGGAGGAGGATCCCGGAGGGGCCATCATCACCATGAAGGCCAAGGGCCAAAGGTGGAACCTCTCCCCATCCAGGGGAGGCCATGGAGGAGTAAGCATAAGGGGGAGAACCTCTCCTCCTCTGTAACACCCCGGATGTAACTTACCATATTTGTACTCCAACTCTTGCCATTTTCGGCTCTAAGTTATGAGATTCCCTCGTGGTTGGGTTTTGTCTTCGTTTTGCATTTTGTTCATGTCATGCATTTCATATCAGGCCATGTTTTGCATCATGTTGCTTGCGCATTGCATCGTGGTTGATTGTTGTTTCTTTTGCTTGTGCTCTTGCTTTGGGTAGAGCCGGGAGACGAGTACGTGATCGAGGAACCCGTTGAGTATGCTTACGAGGATCAAGTTTTCTTCAACTCGAAGAACTTTGCAGGCAACATGACCATACCCTCGAAATCACTTCTATCTTTGCTTGCTAGTTGTTCACTCTATTGCTATGCCGCGATACCTACCACTTGCTATATCATGCCTCCCATATCGCCATGTCAAGCCTCTAACCCACCTTTCCTAGCAAACCGTTGTTTGGCTATGTTATCGCTTTGCTCAGCCCCTCTTATAGCGTTGCTAGTTGGAGGTGAAGATGGAGTTAGTTCCATGTTGGAACATGGTTTTTTGTTGGGATATCATTATTATATCTTGTTTACTTTAATGCATCTATATACTTGGTAAAGGGTGGAAGGCTCGGCCTTATGCCTGGTGTTTTGTTCCACTCTTACCGCCCTAGTTTCCATCATACCGGCGTTATGTTCCTTGATTTTGCGTTCCTTACGCGGTTGGGTGTTATGGGAACCCCTTGACAGTTCGCTTTCAAGAAAACTCCTCCAGCAAGGCCCAACCTTGGTTTTACCATTTGCCTACCTACCACCATATACCTTCCCTTGGGTTCTGCAGACTCAAGGGTCATCTTTATTTTAAACCCCCCCTGGGCCAGCGCTCCTCTGAGTGTTGGTCCGAAATGGGCAGCCTGCGGGGCCACCTCGAGGCAACTCGAGGGATGGTTTTACTTGTATCTTGATCTATCTGATGTGCCCTGAGAACGAGATACGTGCGACTCCTATTGGGATATGTCGGCACATCGGGCGGCTTTGCTGGTCTTGTTTTACCATTGTTGAAATGTCTTGTAACCGGGATTCTGAGTCTGATCGGGTCGTCCTGGGAGAAGGAATATCCTTTGTTGACCATGAGAGCTTGTGATGGGCTAAGTTGGGACACCCCTGCAGGGTTATGAACTTTCTAAAGCCGTGCCCGCTGTTATGGGCATATGGGAATTTGTTAATGTCCGGTTGTAGAGAACTTGACACTTGATCTAATTAAAATGAATCAACCACGTGTGTAGCCATGATGGTCTCTTTTCGGCAATGTCCGGTAAGAGAACACGGTCTCGTGTTATGCTTGAACGTAAGTAGTTTCAGGATCACTTCTTGATCTTTATAGCTTCTCGACCATGCTTTGCTTCTCTTCTCGCTCTCATTTGCGTAAGTTAGCCACATATATGCTAGTGCTTGCTGAAGCTCCACCTCACTACCTCTTTCCTACCTTAAGCTTAAATAGTCTTGATCGCGAGGGTGTGATATTGCTGAGTCCCCGTGACTCACAGATTACTTCAAAACAGATGGAGGTGCCGATGATGCCAGTGCAGGGGACGCAACCAAACTCAAGTGGGAGTTCGACGAGGATTTGGGACGTTACTATGTGTCTTTTCCGGACGATCAGTAGAGGAGCCCAGTTGGGGCGATCGGGGATCTAGCATTTGGGGTTGTCTTTCTTTTATGTTGGTTCCGTAGTCGCACCTTGTTTGTATTCTGGATGTTGTATGCTATATTTATGTATTGAGTGAAGCGGCGATTGTAAGCCAACTCTTTATCCCTTTCTTATTCAGTACATGGGATGTGTAAAGATTACCCCTATTGCGACATGCCTACCGTGCAGTTATGCCTCTAAGTCGTGCCCCGACACATGGGAGATATAGCCGCATTGTGGTGTTACAAGTTGGTAATCAGAGCCTTCCCCGACTTAGGAGCCCCCTGCTTGATCGAATCGCTGACATTGTTGAGTCTAGAAAAATATTTTGAGTCTTATAGGATTATAGACATCGGAGAGTAGGATTCTTTTTACACCTCAGTCCCTTCGTCGCTCTGGTGAGGCCTCCTGATGTAGAGTTTTGACTCTTCTCTTCTCAAATTTCACAAATTTTTTTATGATCATGCGGGTATCTTGGAATCGTTTCGATGGTTTTGTGACGAGAACATTTTTCTTGGTGCCTCCTGACATTTAGGGGATGTGGCAGTGTCCCGGGGAGTTGAGCTCTGAGGTGTTGTCGTCACAATTTTATCGCTGCAGTTCTGGAATACCTGAGTTTGCTGACATCAAAAATCTCCTTTTTGCAGTTGTTGGTGAGATAACCTCGACGCCACCCAGTACTGGGGCGGGAGTTCGGGAGTATTGCCATAACACGTATTACGGATGCTTTTCGAAGGTTGAGGTAAATTATTTCCGAAGGTTTCTTGGTTATGTGTTGAAGGATGGATACAACTGGATGTAGGATTTGCTAGTTTTGGGTGAGATATTATGCTTCCCCTGTATCGCCAACACCTAATTGCATAACCAGAAAGTTTCGGGAGTTTCATAGGTGGGAATTCATGTAGCTCTAGTATTTCTTCCCGTAGATATTTGGTTTGTGATTGGATAATCCTTACCAATTATTCGTTCATATCCGTACCTTGTTGTTTTATTCATCTACCTTCATCTAAGTGGCTTCTCAACTTAACGGAAGTGTGATGATTTACCTTGGAATTCATTCGTTCATTCTTGGTCGAATGTTAAGGCTATATGTTGCAAATTCGATCCTTTTATTCAGCTTGAATATATGTCTTTAAAGATGCTAACGGATGCCAACCTCTTTAGGATGGCTCCTCCAACGCGTCAGAATCCGGACCGCAATGATGGGGAACAGTCGAACCCTCCGCCACCATCTCCACCTCCGGAGGCATGGCAAGCTGTCATGGCTACCACCAACGCCAACACTTAGATGCTTTTTCAACTCTTGCAAGAGCGTAACCAAGGAAATCAAGGCCAAGGCAACAATCAAGCTCAGCTTGCCACCCTCAACCAGTTCCTCGCAAATCAACCAAAGTCCTCCAGTTACTGTGTCGAGGCCACAAACGCCGACGATTGGCTCGTGGATATCTGCCAACATTTTGAGTGTAGCAATGTCAGGCCTGAGGACTTTGTCAAGTTTGCTTCGTTCCAACTCAAAGACCAAGCTGTTGAGTGGTATCAACAATACAAAGATTCCAGAGGAGGTCCTGTGATTACCTGGGATGATTTCCGCCGAGACTTCAAAGCTCACCACATTCCACAAAGTGTTGTTGAGAGTAAGCGTGAGGAGTTCTGCAATCTCAAGCAAGGCAGCACATCTGTTTACCAATACAACATCCTATTTCAGAGGTTCGCTCGCTTCGCTAAACAAGACATCCCTGACGAGAAGAGCATGATTTATCAATTCAGAGGTGGCCTCGAGGAAGATCTGCAATTAGCTCTCGTGCTTTTTGAGCCGACCAAGTATGATGAATTCTACAACATGGCACTAAAGCAAGAAGCCGCTCAGCTCAAGTGCGATGCATCTGAGAAGAGAGTCAGGGATGCAACTCCATCTTCTTCTTCAACTCAAGTGGCAGCTAAGCAGCAGGAGTTCTAGTTGCCTCCTCCTCCTCCGTTCCGTCAGCCTTACTAGCAGAAGAGTAAAGGTGGCAATGGATCTTCCCACGCACCCAACCCAGGCTATCAGAACAAAGCTCCCTCTCACGCTCCAAGGTCAAGTGCTCCTTATCACCGTCCGCTCTCAGAGGTTACTTGCAACTAGTGTCAGCAGAAAGGGCACTATGCAAATAAATGCTTCAACCAAAGGCGCCTTCCGCCTCCTCCTCTTGTGAGATCTGCCAGCAATGCAATGGTCAAGCATAATACCAAGCATGCTAAGGTCAACATGATGAATGCGGCTCAGGCAGAGGACTCTTTAGAAGTGATCATGGGTAACCTTCCAGTTAACTCCATTCATGCTAAAGTTCTTTTTGATACTAGTGCATCGCATTGTTTCATGTCAAGACCATTTTTGCCAAGAATGAATTCACTTCTTCTCATTTGGGCAAATCCATGGATATCGTTTCTCCGGGTAAACGGTTTAGTGCTAGTTTGGTGATTCCGGATGTTTCTATCAGGATGGGAGACTATAGATTTTTCTCTTATCCAATGGTCCTTGGTGACTCGGATATTGATCTAATTCTCAGGATGGACTGGCTTTCTAAGCACAAGGCTCAACTTGATTGTGCTGCCAGACAGATTCAATTGACACACTCGTCTGAGGATGTCATCATCTATGCCGCTCATGATTAAACCATTCAGATGTTTTCTCTCAATGAGAAGGGCGAGTTGAATGCCATCTCTCAGATTCCAGTCGTTTGTGAATATCAAGACATCTTCCCAGAAGAGCTTCCAGGAATGCCTCCTCACCGGCCAGTTGAATTCGCCATCGATCTTGAGCCTGGCACGGAACCTGTTTGCAAATATCCTTACAAGCTTGGACCAGAAGAGTTGAAGGAGCTGAAGAAACAGCTCGATGAACAAGAGCGTCTAGGTCTGATCAGACCGAGTTCATCTCCATGGGGTTGTGGTGTTCTTTTTTTCCAAAAGAAGGATGGCACGGACCAACTTTGTGTTGACTACCGCCCATGAACAAGAAGACAATAAAGAACAAGTACCCACTTCCCAACATCAATGAGCTTTTCGAACAACTCAAAGGTGCTCAAGTATTCTCCAAGCTTGACCTCCGTATGGGTTATCATCAGATTCGCATTCGTGAACAAGGTATCCCCAAGACAGCATTCAGAACAAGCTTTGGTTCTTATGAATACACTGTCATGTCTTTCTGCCTTGTCAATGCTCCTCCAACGTTCTCTCGCATGATGAACTCCATCTTCAACCCTTACACAAATGATTTCATCTTGGTGTATCTCATGATATTTTGGTATTTTCCAAGAACAAGGAGGATCATGCCAAGCATTTGCGATTGGTTCTCGACAAACTCAGAGAACATCAGTTCTATGCGAACTTTTCAAAGTGTGAGTTTTGGCTCAATGAGGTTCTCTACCTTGGACATATCATCTCCGCCAAGGGCATTGCTGTTAATCCTGAGAAGGTGTCTACAATTGTGAATTGGGAACCGCCTCAGAATGTGAAGCAGCTCCGCAGTTTCCTTGGGCTTGCAAGCTATTGTTGAAGATTCGTTGAGAATTTCTCTAAGATTGCAAACCCTCTTTCCAACCTCCTCCAGAAGCATGTGAAGTATGTCTGGACGCCTGAATGTGACGTGGCTTTCAACACCCTGAAAGAGAAGTTAGTCACAGCTCCAGTTCTGACTCCTCCTGATGAATCCAAACCATTCGAAGTTTTCTGTGATGCCTCCCTGCAAGTTCTCGGTGTTGTGTTAATGCAAGAGAAGAAAGTTGTGGCCTATACCTCTCGCCAATTGAAGCCCAACGAAAAGAACTACCCCACTCATGACCTCGAGTTGGCGGCAGTTGTCCATGCTCTTTTAACATGGAGACATCTCTTGTTGGGAAGGAAAGTGGACATCTTCCCTGATCATAAGAGCCTCAAGTACATCTTCACTCAACCCAACCTCAACCTCAGGAAGACTCGTTGGGTCTAAATGATTCAAGAGTATAATCCGAGTATTGAATATACTCCAGGCAAGGCCAATGTCATTGCAGATGCTTTGAGCAGGAAGGCTTACTACAACAGTTTGATTCTCAAGCCCTTCCAACCGAACCTTTGTGAAGCTTTCCGCAAACTAAATCTCCAAGTTGTTCCTCAAGGCTTTCTTGCCAACCTCAAAGTCTCTCCTACTTTGGAAGATCAAATTCGTGAGACACAACTTCTTGATGCCATGGTAAAGAAGGTGAAAATGGGATCGCCAAGAGCCAAACCAAGTAAAAATGCTATCATCTTGATGACAAAGATACTCTATTCTTCGAGGATCGAATTATGGTTCCTAAGGGTGATATACGTAAAGTCATTATGAACGAGGCTCACAATTCCCTTATATCCATTCATCCTGGAAGTACAAATTTGTACCATAACCTCAAGCAGTCGTATTGGTGGACTCAAATGAAGCGAGAAATTGCTCAGTTCGTGAATGAATGTGATGTCTGCAGAAGAGTGAAAGCAGAACACCAGCGACCGGCTGGTATCCTCCAACCTCTTGCCATTGAGATGGACTTTGTGACTGGATTTCCCAAGTCCAAGCATGGCAATGATGCTATCTTCGTCGTCATTGACAAGCTTACTAAAGTGGCTCATTTTCTTCCTATCAAAGAATCTACCACAGCAGCTCAGTTGGCAGAGCTATACACCTCCAGGATTGTCTCCTTGCACGGTATTCCACAATTGATATCTTCAGATCATGGGAGCATCTTTACTTCTAAGTTCTGGGACTCCTTCCAGAAGGCTATGGGCACCAACATTCACTTTAGCACAGCCTTCCATCCTCAAACTAGTGGACAAGTCGAGCGAGTAAATCAAATTCTTGAAGATGTACTCAGGGCTTGTGTCATTTCCTTTGGTATGAAGTGGGAGGATTGTCTTCCATATGCCGAGTTCTCCTACAACAATAGCTTCCAAGCGAGTTCGGGCAAGGCCCTATTCAAGATTCTCTATGGCAGAAAGTGTCATACTCCTCTTAATTGGTCAAAGACTGGTGAACGCCAACTTCTTGGCAATGACTTAATCAAAGAAGCTGAAGAAATGTGCAAAGTCCTGAAAATCTCAAAGCCACGCAATCGCTCTAGAAGAGTTACTATGATAGCAAGCATTGTGACTTGGCTATCGATATCGGAGACCATGTCTACCTCCGCGTCTCTCCAATGAAAGGTACTCGTCGCTTTGGTATCAAAGGGAAGCTTGCTCCTAGATACATGGGTCCTTTCAAGATCATTGGAAAAAGAGGCGACCTCACCTATCAACTTGAGCTTCCGTCCAACTTTGCAAACGTGCACGACGTGTTTCACGTGTCACAGCATGGCAAGTGCTTCAAGACTCCTGACCGCACCATCAACTTCGAAGAGATTGATCTCCAAGAAGACATGTCTTGTCATGAGCATCCCATTGCTACTCTTGAAGAAACTGAGCGCAAGACTCGCAACAAGTCTATCAAATTCCTGAAAGTGAAGTGGTCACACCATTCCGACCGAGAAGCCACCTGGGAACGCGAGGACCACCTCCGTTCCGAGTATCCGAAGTTCTTTCAGTCCTAGATCTCGGGACGAGATCCTTTTGTAGTGGTGGAGTGTTGTAACACCCAGGATGTAACTTACCATATTTGTACTCCAAATGTTGCCATTTTCGGCTCTAAGTTATGAGATTCCCTTGTGGTTGGGTTTTGTCTTCGTTTTGCATTTTGTTCATGTCATGCATTTCATATCATGCCATGTTTTGCATTATCTTGCTTGCGCATTGCACCGTGGTTGATTGTTTTTTGTTTTGCTTATGCTCTTGCTTTGGGTAGAGCCGGGAGACGAGTACGTGATCGAGGAACCCGTTGAGTACGCTTACGAGGATCAAGTTTTCGTCAACTCGGAGAACTTTGCAGGCAAGATGACCACACACTCGAGATCACTTCTATCTTTGCTTTCTAGTTGTTTGCTCTATTACTATGCCGCGATACCTACCACTTGCTATATCATGCCTCCCATATCACCATGTCAAGGCTCTAACCCACCTTTCCTAGCAAACCGTTGTTTGGCTATGTTACCGCTTTGCTCAGCCCCTCTTATAGCGTTGCTAGTTGCAGGTGAAGATGGAGTTTGTTCCATGTTGGAACATGGTTTTTTGTTGGGATGTCATTATTATATCTTGTTTACTTTAATGCATCTATATACTTGGTAAAGGGTGGAAGGCTCGGCCTTATGGCTAGTGTTTTGTTCCACTCTTGCTGCCCTAGTTTCCGTCATACCGGTGTTATGTTCCTTGATTTTGCGTTCCTTACGCGGTTGAGTGTTATGGGAACCCCTTGACAGTTTGCTTTGAATAAAACTCCTCCAACAAGGCCCAACCTTGGTTTTACCATTTGCCTACCTACCGCCATATACCTTCCCTTGGGTTCTGCAGACTCAAGGGTCATCTTTATTTTAACCCCCCCCCCCCTCCCGGGCCAGTGCTCCTCTGAGTGTTGGTCCAAAACGGGCAGCTTGTGGGGCCACCTCGGGGAAACTCAAGGGTTGGTTTTACTCGTAGCTTGACCTATCCGGTGTTGCCTGAGAACGAGATACGTGCGACTCCTATCAGGATTTGTCGGCACACCGGGCGGCTTTGCTGGTCTTGTTTTACCATTGTCGAAATGTCTTGTAACCGGGATTCCGAGTATGATTGGGTCGTCCTGGGAGAAGGAATATCCTTCGTCGGCCGTGAGAGGTTGTGATGGGCTAAGTTGGGACACGCCTGCAGGGTTATGAACTTTCGAAAGTTGTGCCCGCGGTTATGGGTAGATGGGAATTTGTTAATGTCCGGTTGTAGAGAACTTGACACTTAATCTAATTAAAATGAATCAACCGCGTGTGTAGCCGTGATGGTCTCTTTTTGGAGGAGTCCAGGAAGAGAACACTGTCTCGTGTTATGCTTGAATGTAAGTAGTTTCAGGATCACTTCTTGATCTTTATAGCTTCTCGACCATGCTTTGCTTCTCTTCTCGCTCCGTTTGCGTAAGTTAGCCACATATATATGCTAGTGCTTGCTGTAGCTCCACCTCACTACCTCTTTCCTACCTTAAGCTTAAATAGTCTTGATCGCGAGGGTGTGAGATTGCTGAGTCCCCGTGACTCGCAGATTACTTCAAAACTGATGCAGGTGCCGGTGATGCCAGTGCAGGGGACGCGACCGAACTCAAGTGGGAGTTCAACAAGGATTCGGGACGTTACTATGTGTCTTTTCCGGACGGTCAGTAGAGGAGCCCAGTTGGAGCGATTGGGGATCTAGCATTTGGGGTTGTCTTTCTTTTATGTTGGTTCCGTAGTCGGACTTTGTTTGTATTATGGATGATGTATGCTATATTTATGTATTGAGTGAAGTGGCGATTGTAAGCCAACTCTTTATCCCTTTCTTATTCAGTACATGGGATGTGTAAAGATTACCCCGCTTGCGACATTCCTACCACGCGGTTATGCCTCTAAGTCGTGCCCCGACACGTGGGAGATATAGCCGCATCGTGGGTGTTACATCCTCTCTCTCGGTGGCGCCGGAGTGCCATCGGGCGAGGAATCATCTCCGCGGTGATCGTCTTCATCAACATCACCATCATCATCACCATCCTCATCTCTTTTACGCGGTCCACTCTCCCGCACCCCACTGTAGGGAGTTGCAATACGTTCATGATTCGCTTATAGTGGGTTGCTTGAGTGACAGAAGCATACACCCGAATAAGGGGGTTGTTGCGTATGGGATAAAGGGGACTTCATGCTTTAATGCTACTAGTCGTCAACCCGTGCATTCCCACAGGCTAGTGTATATTCTGTGCTGCCTTTTGTTTTGTTTGATATTTTCATTCATGAATTTCACTTGTTCACACATGCAAATTTTAATATTTATATGTATATACTATATTGCAAAAATATATGTGCAAACTCAGCAATATACAACATCTGATTAATTGAACTGATTTGCTATAATATATCTATAACACTATGTATATCATACTATCTATTTCAACAAAGAGTGGAAAATAAATATTTTACTTTGGAGTCATAGAGCTATAAATATATGCATCGGCAATAGCATTTTAGTAAGCCATATATATTGAAAACTATTATCCTAGTTATTGAAAGGAAAACACGTAGAGTTATATGCCTTAACATTTGGATCAATAGTAATTTTCTCATATAAAAGAAGCCCAACTAGGACTATGTTTTGTTTATGTTATGGTACAAATTTCTACAGTACTTAAAGACTTCACTTACAATTCATATTGCTTATTATTTATAAATTTTAATTCATCATTTTTCTGAATAACTATTTCTACTGGAGATGTTTAGGCCACTCGATTGAATACAAATTGCATATCAGAGTTTGTGATATAGCTACACCTAACTCCAGACCAATTAGTTCTACTCATATAAATAAGATAATGAGAAAATTCCATATACCAATCAAGCCCACTAAATATCGCTAACTAACTTAATTAATCATCATGTATAACATATAGTGGTTAATTTATATTGTGATCTTCATATAAACACTGCCAGATTCAAAGTCTTTAGATAGAATAGGGGCAACTATACGTATATATGTATCCTTATGTGCTTCCTCTGAATATATATACCTCATGAACAGTGTTTGCCTAAAAGGAGAGAGCTTCCACAGAATAATAAGTAAGGAAAATTCGCTCTGCAATCAACTTGAAAAAAATAAAACATATTTTATGGGTTGCCGCCACTATCCATAGAATATTTCATATAAACCTTTCCTAGTTTATGGGTAATCATCCCCACAAATGCTGTAGTTCAGTTGTTTGTAAATATATAAGCAAATGGAGTTGAGATACTGATCTGAATATTCATACTACAAACAACATATAAACATATATATCTATATGACTCCATAAGAAGATGAAATGAAAAAAATATCACCTACCATACTAAACTTCCAGTTGTTCTGATGTGGATTCGGCACCATTTCATCTAGCAGAATAAATATGATAATGCCAATAGTAGCCCCTCAATGCTCAAGCCACAAACATTGGAATCCTTCCCATGGCTTCTTGTTTCCTTACGAAACCAAGAACCAATTGGAGTAGTAAGAATAGTTCAGTACGTTTTATCGGTGAAGCCATGGAAATACATACCACATACTCTTTTCATCTATGATATGCGATGGTCACGTATGATACTTCCATTTGCACATAGTTCTCGCCCTCAAACAAATTTGACACATGATTGTGTAATTACAGTTTTACTTGCTCTGCATACACAGTAAAATAGCATGCAATTCAAGGGTAGAATTTACAACCACAGGAACTTATTCGAGTGCCTAGCGAGAAAATTGGAATAGAACCTGAGAACACATCGAATAGGTAGTAGAGATTATAAACCGAAAGAAGGAACAATGTATTAGCAACAAAGGTTATCCAGCAGTAAGAAAATAATAGACCTGACACAAAGAATTAATCACAATCTTTATATATGTGAGCGAATGACCATGAACATTGTTAGAGCTAATCTTGATATTTGTATTAGCATGTTTGAGTTTTGCATGTAGTCTAGTCTAGTGTGGTGTTCGTCCGACGAAGGCTTCAGGTGAGCGCGCCAAGGAGGTGAGATGCCAGGATGCCGTGTGAGGCGGCGAGCACGGCGAGATGCCGATGGTGCTGCGTGAGAAGCGGCAAGACGTATCAGAGGCTGGAGCCGTGATGGACTGCATCAAATTGGGTCGGGTGAACCGGCCGGTCGTTCTCTTTTGTTGGACTAGCTGTTCATGCGTGAGTTCGTTTAGTCCTAGCCGAGAGTATCGTTGCTAGTAGTTGATGCATGCATGTAGTTGGCCTGGTCACAAGTGGTTACCGAGTCGTGTGCAACGCTGGAGTGATTCCAGGAGTGAAGTACGTGGGAGTTAGTGGCCCGTATGGTGCTCAAGTTGTTATCCTGTACTGGCTATTTAAGCACAACAAATGAATGAGAAAGATGGGGCTGTGAGGGCCAGCAGAAAATATGTAGCTTGTGTGTTCGCCAAGGAGAAGAGCCTATGGCAAAGCTTTCGTGCTCCTCCTTGGTCCATGCGTGTGTGTGTGTGTGTGTTCATGAGAGAGTTCTTGAGAGAAAACACAAGAGAATTGTGTGAGAGGGAGAAGAGAGTTGTGAGAGGCAACTCGAGGTAGAAGAAGGAGCGGCGCTGCGAGGAGGCGGCGCCAACAATTGGCATCAGAGCCTTGTCGATCCGCGGAAGCGATGGCGGCGACGACGACGCGGCGGACTCCATGTGAGGTGGAGGACGTCGGCACGAGGTGGGTGGCCGTCGGCGGTGCGATGCTGCCGGTGGCCGGTTGCGGTGTGATGCCGCTAGATGATGGCGGTGCGAAGCTGCCACAAGACGACGGTGTGACGCCGATGGGAGGTACGACGGCACGAGGCCGTTATGAGGAGAAGACGGCGTGGCGATCGGCGCCGCGAAGGCGTCGTCCACGTGAAGACATGGCCGCTGCATGCGGCAAGAGGTCGTGGTACTCGACGCCGTGACAGCGTCGTCCACGGCAAGACGGCGCAAGGTGGGCGCTGTTGGCGGCACGATGGCGTTGATGGTTAGTTGCGGTGCGATGCCGCAACATGATGATTGTGTGGTGATCGGCGTCGCGAGGACGTCATCCATGATAAGATGATCCATGGTGACCGGCGCTGCGACGGCGTCGGTGGCGGTGAGTGGCCGGCTGTGGCGCTGCGACGGCGTCGACAAGTGGCTGCGGGTGATCCGTATGATGATTGTGATATCAAGATTAGGAGGGTGAATGTTAGAGCTAATCTTGATATTTGTATTAGCATGTTTGAGTTTTGCATGTAGTCTAGTCTAGTGTGGTGTTCGTCCGACGAAGGCTTCAGGTGAGCGCGCCAAGGAGGTGAGATGCCAGGATGCCGTGTGAGGCGGCGAGCACGGCGAGATGCCGATGGTGCTGCGTGAGAAGCGGCAAGACGTATCAAAGGCTGGAGCCGTGATGGACTGCATCAAATTGGGTCGGGTGAACCGGCCGGTCGTTCTGTTTGTTGGACTAGCTGTTCATGCGTGAATTCGTTTAGTCCTAGCCGAGAGTATCGTTGCTAGTAGTTGATGCATGCATGTAGTTGGCCTGGTCACAAGAGGTTACCGAGTCGTGTGCAACGCTGGAGTGATTCCAGGAGTGGAGTACGTGGGAGTTAGTGGCCCGTATGGTGCTCAAGTTGTTATCCTGTACTGGCTATTTAAGCACAACAAATGAATGAGAAAGATGGGGCTGTGAGGGCCAGCAGAAAATATGTAGCTTGTGTGTTCGCCAAGGAGAAGAGCCTATGGCAAAGCTTTCGTGCTCCTCCTTGGTCCATGCGTGCGTGTGTGTGTGTGTTCATGAGAGAGTTCTTGAGAGAAAACACAAGAGAATTGTGTGAGAGGGAGAAGAGAGTTGTGAGAGGCAACTCGAGGTAGAAGAAGGAGCGGCGCTGCGAGGAGGCGGCGCCAACAAACATGAGCACATGCATTAAACAACCAAGGGGGCAGAAGGACCAGCAAAAAGAAAACGTATTTACCTGATGTAGAGGCTATGCTGATTGCATTATCTAGTACACCCAGGTCCATGAAAAATTGTTGATATAATTGCTAACAGAATAACCAGTGATCAGAAAAATAAATGTTTCATTGAGTCTACGTAATATTAATTGCATAGTAAAAAATATCCAATCAGGTAAGGAGGCAGTAGAACATCGTCTTCAGGGGTAAGGCAAGGAGAGGAGCGATTATCTGTGCTAGCAATTGGAGCGATGACAATGACAACACTGTCGGCAAGATCTTGCGACCTTAGCTTCTTGGCCTGGAAGTGGTTCAGTTTCGCCAAATAACAAAAGAACAACACAAATGGAAAGTCGTACAACTCAACCATTCCATTCAGCTAGCTTAAATATTGTGTGCTACCATTTAAAAATTTAACTACCAGATCAACCAAGAAAAGATATAGTCTATTAGGTGTTGATTATTTAGAAAGTTAGAAACTTATATTGCTCAGATAAGCAGAAGCAGAGTTAAAATTTGTCCCCTTTTTAGGCCAAAATATTAACGGACACATGACTATCAAGACGTCACTAATAACAAAATTAACAACTAAAGAGAAAAAATGATACCAGGAGTGTTGTGGACCAATCGTTCATCATTAGCTGCCGGATGTACGCGATCGTGCATCATTAGCTGCCTGATGTACGTCATGTGATGCTACACATCATACGGCGTCGGCCGACCCCTGTGCATATTCTATCCTCCTCGCTGTAATGCCCTTCTCTACTTTTCCTGTAAAAAGATAAATAGGATGCTAGTAAGTAAGTGTAGCTAAAGTATTAAGCCATGAGTGACACAAATAGCAAAATACGTGGGCATAGTTTGTATGGGTCACATTAGGGAAGATCACAAAGCAACATAGCTAGTTATCATGGAATCAAATCTGGAAAATATAGCCATGTTAAAAACGAACTATCAGGCACACAGTAACCTTTTTTAGAATAGTACAATGATGGACAGAACTGCAATTAGCAACACGTAAGGGACTTGAAGACAAATATATGGCTAACCTGAATGTTATCTCTTATAAAAGAGTGCCTTTGATCTGTCTATGAGATAATTCCCTTTCTCAGTTTTTCTAAAAACACATGATTTCTATGTATGAGATAATTCCCTTTCTCAGTTTCTCTAAGAACACATGTTTTAGGAGCGTAGGCATAGCTACTTGTACCAAGGTAGTAGAAACAACACACCTAAAACACACTGAAATTGATACGTATATGAATATATCTCCCTGGATACCGTGATTTTATTGCAAGTTGATTGAACCACAAACTTGATAATTGTTCTAAAGAAATCTCAATAGACCCTTTCACTTCAGGTTAAAATTCAGAAACTTAACAATTCGTCAAACACCAAGACTCCATGGGCTCACACCAAGACATGGGGAGGAAATAGACTGGTTAGTGAATCATTTGAACAATTATAAATAAGATGCATAGGGGCTTAGATTACCACATACCTGTGCTAACCATGTCCATGCCTGAAGAAGTCGTTCAAAGTGGATGAGGTCAAAATTCTGAGGTTTGTGGGGCTTAGATTACCACATACCTGTGCTAACCATGTCCATGAACAATTATAAAAATGCTAGATGTCTCCTTGATGCCTTGTTTGATCTTCATGCTGACCCTGACCTTTCCCTCACGGCCATGGATCCTATTTGCTGCTTTATCATTATCCGCGGTCCAGATGACAGCGTGGGAGACAGTTGAAGCCGTAGTGGGAGGAAGCAAAGAGTGATGTGTTCTGGCTAGATCACGGATGGTCGGATCTCGGAGCATATGGTCTCAACGGTGGAGGCTGGAACCTGGAGCGGTGGCGGCGGCGGAGTCAGGTAAGGAGCAAGCTGGTGAGAAGAGGAAGGGGTAAGCTATCGGCAAGAATATTTAGTTTCTATCTATAGCGTGGGCATGGAAAGATTTTTGCTACGCGAGGACTCTAGAGTCACATAGAATTACGACTGGATAAACAACAATGTTGTATTGCACGGTTAGATTAGTACTACAACACGCTGAATCAAACGCATTATAACCTATTTTAAACTCAGAAAAAAAGTAGGGCGAAAGAAGTCATGTGGGTTAATCTCCACCGTAATAAATCGGTCCCACCAAATTAACAGCTCCTAATTTCTAATTAACATGGGAAATTTTCGGGATTCTATGATTATTATAAGTATAGATAGATATAGATGGTTGGGTTTTACCTTAATGATCTTTAGTAGTTGCGGATGCTTGCTAGAGTTCCAATCATAAGTGCATATGATCCAAGAAGAGAAAGTATGTTAGCTTATGCCTCCCCCTCATATGAAATTGCAATGAAGACTACCGGTCTTGTTAACAACTGCCTTAGAAAGTTCCGCACACCGATCCACCATTATTCCACACTCGGTATTTATAATATTTAGCAATATATTCTAACTTTATGATAACAGCACCTACTTTTATGTTTTATCTCTCCGATATCATGCAAAGTTATCCTCTTCATACCCACAACGTAGTTTTATTTCTCGTTTCTAGTTGGAAGCAAACGTTCGGTGTACGTAGAGTCGCATCAGTGGCAGATAGGGCTTGCGAGAATATTGATCTTCCCTTTAGCTCCTTGTGGGTTCAAAACTCCATACTTATCACTTCCATAATTGGGAATTGCTACGATGATTCCCTGTACTTGGGGATTATCAAGCTCTTTTCTAGCGCTACGATGATTCCCTGTACTTGGGGATTATCAAGCTCTTTTCTAGCGCCATTGCCGGGGAGCAATAGCATGGGGTTGATATTCTCATGTGTGCTTGTTTGCTTTCTTCACCAAATAGATATTGTTTTTCCTTTCTGTTTGTGTTTAGTTGTGGGTGAAACATACAAAACAATTTAAAAGAATGAAAATACAAAAAATTTACTTGCCTCTCATACCTAAAAAGTTTTTCAATAAGAGAAGTAATTGAAAGATTATGCATTGAAGAAATGAGGGTCGACCTTGAGCACTTGTGTTCATGCTCATGGAAACAATGTAAAACAATTCGTGGAAGCTTCTCTGAAAATAATTATCCCCTTGTATTTATCCATTGTATTATAAAAATAATGTGCCAAGCCTTGGTTTTATGATGATTAGATTACTTGTTTACTATGTATAGTACAAAAACAGAAACTTTGGCTGTAGCACGTGATTTTACATTTTTAACTGGAAAGTCAAATAGGTCTGAAACTTTTTGCACCTTACTTATGTATAATTTTTTTAAATTTTTATATTTTTTAGAATTTCTTGGATTTACAGAAGTTTACTAAACTTTCAGATTACTATAGACTGTCATGTTTTTGACTGATTCTATTTTCTATGAGTTGTTCACTTATTTTGATGAATCTATGGGTAGTATCGGGGGGTATGAACCATGGTGAAGTTGGAATACAGTAGATATAGTTCTAATATGAAATTTTAATAAGTTTGCAACAGTACCTAAAGGTAGTGATTTGCTTTATTACACTAACGGATCTCACAAAGTTTTTGTTAAAGTTTTGTGTGGATGAAGTGTTCGAAGATTGAGGAGCTATCAATATGAGAAGAATAACAAGAGGCAAGAGATCAAGCTTTGGGATGCCCAAGGCACCCCAAGTAAATATTCTAAGGATACTCAAGCATCTAAGCTTGGGGATGCCCCGGTTGGCATCCCACCTTTCTTCTTCAATAATTATCGGTATACCTCGGTTTTTGTTCTGTTCACATGATTTATGTCCTTTGTGTTTTTTGTTTTTCCTTTAAGACCATACTAATATGACATAGCCCTTCATTGATTTATAGAATGCTTCATGTGCTTCACTTATATCTTTTAGGTATGATCTTATAGAATTGCGCTTTGTGCTTCACTTAAATCTTTTGAGTATGGTTTTATAGAATGCTTCGTGTGCTTCACTTATATATTTTGAGCTTGGATATTGGTTAGTCTATATTAATTGTAGAATGCTCCATGAACTTCACTTATATCTTTTGTAGTATGAATAATACTATCATCTAAAGTGGATTTAGAAGAAGTTTGCTCCCACTATTCCGAATGAGGAGAATTTTGCTTATGTGGAGAGTAGTAAAATTTCTATGCTCGTAGATCATGAAAAGAATGTTTTATGTGATTGTTATATTGTTGAACTTATTCATGATGCTACTGAAAATTATTATGAGAGAGGAATACATGCTTGTAGGAGTTGCAATAATATCAAGTTTTCCCTCTATTTGCTTAAAGTTTTGAAGATATACTTGTTTTGCCTTTCTATGCTAGTTGATTCTTGTTCCCATAAATTGTGAGCTCACAAATCCCTAGGCATAGGAAGTGGGTTAGGTTTATATGTGCTAGTCATATTCTTCATGATGCTCTCTTTATGTTTCAATTCTTATCTTTTATGTGAGCATCATTGAAATCATCATGCCTAGCTAAAAGGCATTAAAGAAAAGCGCTTGTTGCACTACTAGAGATTAGGCTAATAACGACCGACAACTAAATGTATTGGTTGTTATAAGTACGATGGGCTAGTCCCACGTTCAAACTAACCACGCGAAACTTCCCGAACGACGATCGATATCCTGGTCGTTAGTTTGGTGGTCATTGTTGATTAAGTACATATATTTGTTATTTTTAGAGAGTAATTAGCATCCTTATCTGATGAAGGAGGGCTAATAAGGTAAATAACAAACACATCTAAGTATTCCTAATTTCCTGGCGCGTCCCCTCTCAGATCGAGTCGCTCCCCTCGGGATGTTGCCGCCACCGCCATGATCGTCACCGCATGCCCAGTCTGCGCAATCTGCTAGGAGCGCAGTATGAAGCAATGGCTAGAGTATTGCCCAGGCGCAGGAGGCAAGAAGGGCATGTTCCCCATCTGCAAGCAGGCTCGACCCGCCTCTTCAAGTCCACCGGCAAGTGCCCCACGCTGGCGTCCCCCTCCCCTCCTCGTCGCAGGACCTCGACCCAGATGCCCTCGCTGTCGAGGTCGTCCGAGTGGAGCAGAAGGCTTCATCCCTTGGTCAGGTGCTCGACGAGCAACGAATCAGATGTAGAGGCTCCACGCCGAGGTTAGTTTTGCTACCTCATCAGTCAGATCTAGGTCAGTGACGAGGTCAGTGCTGCTACAGCAGCGGCCGTATCTCATAGTGGGTTGTTGATTTTTGGGCGCGTCTAGCTGGCGGCCAAGGGCTCGCTAGCGCTCGCGAGCGAGCGGCCCCTAGTCCCAGGAAAGGTAGTACGTCTACCGCATATTAAAAAAACTAAATTACTATAATTTAAAAGTGCTAACAAAACACTGCTAATTATTCATCCTATATAGTCTTTTCTTGCGTGATGGATGCATGCAAGCCACTGTCTTAATATTCCTCATGTTCGTTTTTCTTCATTAATTTTTGGTTTTTAAAATTATAAAAGACATATCTTCTAAACCGTGTGTCAAAATTCAGATCCGTTTGCATCATTGAAACCCTTGCGATGTGCTCTTCAAAAATAGACCCCACATGGAGATGTTTCGACAAACTAATCTTGCTGCCAACTAAACATCAATGTGTATGCAACTAGACTACATTGCTGCGCCAATTGAGCATATGTGAGTGTAGCTAGTTCCGTCAACTAAACATCAATGTGTGTATAACTAGACTATATTGTCGCGTCAACTGAGCATATGTGTGCGCCAATAGTCCTGTCAACTAAATATCAATGTGTGCGCAACTAGACTACATTTCCGCGCCAACTGAGAATATGTGTGTGTAACTAGTCCTGTCAACTAAATATTAATGTGTGTGCAACTAGATTACATGGCCGCATCAATTACACATACGTGTGTGCAACTAGTGTCCTGCCAACTAAACATTAATGTATGTGCAATTAGACTAAATTATAAGCCAACTGATCATATGTGTGTGCAACTAGTCATCCTGCCAACTAAATATCAATATGTGTGTAATTAGACTACATTACAAATCAACTAAATATCAATGTGTGTGCAACTAGACTACATTACAAGCTAACTAAACATTAATATGTATGCGACTAATCTTTCTAGCACATTAGAAGCATCGGTCATATAGCTCATAGGCACAGCAGCATCGACTTTAGGAGAAGAGGTACATCTGTGCGGCGGCCGGGAGAGACGGGGTCCTCGAGGTGTTACAAGCGGCTCATCCCGACGGGTCACGGCAGCGAATGGACCGGCTGGTCGCTTTGATGGGCGCAGACGGCGGCTCGCGTGGTTGGGGAGATGTGGGGCTGGGTTAGCGATGGGAAGCTGGCGTGTCGTCTAGTGTGTCGCTTAGGACAATCAAATCGGGCGAATCGTGCGGCCATGGAGCGGCCGCTCGCTTGCCCAGATAGTGCGTGAGCACTTTTTAGATTTTAGGTTGATTTTTTGAGTCGTTAGATGGTTCTTGGTTCAAGTCGTTAGATGGGAGAGGAAGGCGGCGGTGGATATGATGCGAGAGTTGTCTAGGAAGGAGAAACAATGCAGCTGTTGCTCAATGTGAAAACAGAGGTTGAATTCGGGTTGTAGTCTCTCGCATGCCATGAACAGGACAGATATTGGGGACGAGCAGTGTCGCGGCTTGCAAAGGCTGCCGTGTAGCAGGTAATTATAGCTAACTGAATTCTTCACTCGGCCATTCTTGTTTGAGATTTTCAATTTGAAAGTGAAGATGCAAACATGTAGGTTTGTGGAGGTGATAGCGCCAGTTTTGTGGCACTAATCTAGGTACGTGCGTACACTTTTCAGCACAAAATTGGCATTTTTGGACTTGTCTGATATGAAAGTGAGGACAATGTGTTCGGCTGTTGATTATTTAACTTGTACATGATTGATAATTTTGGCTTGTGTGAACTGAAAAGAAGAGTTAACGAGTTTGATTTCAGAATGACCTCGTCCATGGATGGCCTATTGACTCCTACATCTGGAGGTGTGTCGATATAAGCGTTGCCTAATTATTGAGCAGCAACGTCTGAAAATATATCATGTGCAATATATTGTCATATATACGTAGTTGTATAAAAAAATCTCTGTTGATTTAATTTGGCAGAATCCCGAAGAGCAGATTGCCATTGTAGACGCTCAGTACATGGTCCATCATGCAGTTCCCATGCTCCAGGGCAAGGTAATTGTAAGTTTTCTTGTAAGCTTATACGTCTCAAAAATCAATGTCTCCTTGTGTGCTCTGTTTTACATATACGCACCAGTTAGAAGCTCCTATTCACCTCCAGGGTGACAAACAAAAGTGAAGAGGCTGTTTTGAGGTGTGTATATCACTTATTCTTGAGCTGAATGGTAGTTTTTTTAAGAAGAGGAGAATAATGTTCAGTGCTAATTTGTTGGCTATATGTATTAAAAGAATTAGTTGGTTATATAACAACAACCAAAAAAGCTCAATTTGTTTTGTTGAGAAGTAAAACAACTCCAATTTTGCTCGAATTAGACAAGAAATATTCCAAGTAATCTGTTTAAAAATATAGTTTGTCTTTGTTGCATATGGACTATAGAAGAATTCAAGTGCAAGTTTGTTTCTTCATGCTATTATCCTTTGTGCTAGTTCTTTTATATGTACTGACTTATAAATCATTTATGTTTTTTGTAGAACGGATGGTCCGCCGTTAAAGAAACATCATGAGGCATTGTACTCATTGCTGAAGGATGATAAGGACTTGTGATGGTGTCTCATGAGTGAAGAGAAAATATTTACTGGTTGTTACTTGATTTTTTTCGGTACAAATGAAACTGCAGTGGTTGTTCTAGACAGTGTTTTTGGTTAATAATTTCCCAATGGTATTTATCTCCAGATATGTATGTGGGGAGTTAGAGCAAGAGATTTGCGAGGATCATCATTAAGTATGGCTGAATTGGTTTCTGAACTACAATCTTCTGAACAAGCGAGCCAAGTGCTTGAAGAAAAGTTTGCCGGAAGTGTCAGAAATTAAGCGTCTTGGGTCTGCTAGATAGTAAGTGATAGTTCTCAAGGAAGCCAACATGATCAAGTAAGTTGTTCTCATACATTGATTTTATATGTTTTTGTACTTTGTGGCAGTTTATTTACATGGACTGACTTTCATAAACTACTCATCATTTTGTAGGACTGATGGTCCACCATAATATTATAGAAGCATGAGGAGGCATTGTAATCGCTGATGAAAAATGATATCCATTCAAACAATGATGGTGTACCTTGATTGAAGATTAATAGATATTATCTTTAGTTGTCTTGTTTTATAGATAGGTACGATGAAGTACATTGTGCATATAAGGAGTGCTTTTGTCTCAAATTTCTTAAAGGATATTTAATTATAGAATTGTATGTAAGAATATTGGCATTTCTATTAACAAAAGAGGCTATGATAATTTCAATTCATTTCTTTTGTTTCTACATTATTGAAATGTTGGATGTTGTATAAAATGATCGTTGAACGGTATACTAAATATAAGTGGCTTTGGAGGATATCAAAGTGTTAAGAGTGGTCGGCAATGATAATTTGGCCAGCATGATAACAATATTAGAGACGACAAAGTGGTCGTTATTTTCATTGGGTTGACGACGAAACACCATCCCGTCGTTACAAGAATAACGACCACAAAAGGTATGTGGTCGTTATACTTTTAACGACGGAGCCTACTACGACCAGCAGATTGTGGTCGCTAATGACCTTTAACGACCACAATCTGACCTTCAACGACCACATATATCGTCGTTAAAAACCATTTTCCTAGTATTGTTGGGAGACAACCCAATATTTACCCTTACTGTTTTTGTGTCTTCTCATGATTAAGCTATTGTATTGATCATGTATTATAGATTTTGTTTCAATAAAGTTCCAAGTAAGAACTTTGGGAAGACTTGGGTGAAAGTTAATGTGATCTTGCTGTAAAAAACAGAAACTTTGCGCTCACGAGATTAGCTTTCATTTTTTACAGAAGAGTGTGATTGAGTTGATTCTTTTTTCACAAGATTAATAGACAAATTCCTCACGTCCACCAATTTATTTAAAAAATTTTGGAGTAGCAGAAGTACGGTTGGTGTTCAGATCATTACAGACTGTTCTGTTTCTGACAGATTCTGTTTTCATTGCATAGTCTGCTTGTTTTCTAGTTTTTGTGGCTTTTATTTCTCAATTAATTTGTAGAAATGATATGGTACAGTAGGAATTGTGTGAGAACAATTATAAACCTTGTCTTTTACAGTACCAAAGTGAATGGTTTACTCTTTACATACTAACCTATCTCACGAAGTTCCGTTAAGTTTTGTGTGATTGAAGTTTTCATGTTTTGGATGAGATATAGATATGAGGAGAATAAGGAGTGGAAAGACCCTAAGCTTGGGGATTCCCAACGTACCCCAAGGTAATATTCAAGGAAGACTCAAGCACCTAAGCTTGGGGACGCCCCAGAAGGCATCCCCTCTTTCGTCTTCAAAACTATCGGTATACCTTACTCGGAGCTATATTTTATTCGTCACATGATATGTGTTTTGCTTGGAGCGTATTTTCAATTTTACTTGTTGTTTGAATAAAATCATTGGATCTGAAATCTTGAATGAAAAAGAATCATCCCATGGCTATTTAATTATTTGACTACTCAGTATTCTTCACTTATATCTTTTTGGAGTAGTTTGTCATTTACTCACGTGCTTCACATATATCCTATGAGTAAATGGTTGAATGAATTGAATATCATAACTCTGAATTTATATACGTTTCATATGCTTACAACATGGGGAGTAATGACTTCACACATAATAAGTATAGGTAGTAAACTTATTGGAAGTTAGCAAACGCATAATTGGTCACTTGAACAATTCATGAAAGAATATTGAAGGAAGAGAGATTTCACATATAAATATACTGTCTTGGACATCTTTTGCAATTGTGAGCACTCATTAAAATATGACATGCTAAAAGGTTGATGTTTGACATGGAAGACAATTTAATGGGTTATGTTTTCCTATATCCGAAATGTTCTATTGTCTTGGATCATCCAACATGTTGAGCTTGCCTTTCCCTCTCATGCTAGCCAAATTCTTTGCACCAAGTAGATATACTACCTGTGCTTCCAAACATTCCTTAAACCAGTTTTGTCATGAGAGTCCACCATACCTACCTATGGATTGAGTAAGATCCTTCAAGTAATTTTTCATCATTGCAAGCAATAAAAATTGCTCTCTAAATATGTATGATTTATTAATGTGGAGAAAATAAGCTTTATACGATCTTGTGATGTGGAAGAAATAAAAGCGACGGACTGCATAATAAAGGTCCATATCACAAGTGGCAATATAAAAGTGACATTCTTTTGCATTAAGATTTCATTCATCCAACCATAAAAACACATGACAACCTCTGCTTCCCTCTGCGAAGGGCATATCTTTTATTCTTGTCTTATACTTCATACAAGAGTCATGGTGATCTTCACCTTTCCTTTTTACACTCTTTCCTTTGGCAAGCACTTTGTGTTGGAGCGATCTGGATATATATATATATATATATGCTTGGATGTGGGTTTTCATAAATTATTATTGTTTACATTACCCTTGAGGTAAAAGTTGGGAGGCGAAACTATAAGCCCCAATCTTTCTCTGTGTCCGATTAAAACTTTGAACCCATAAATATCATGTGAGTGTTAGCAATTGTGAAAGATTAAATGATAGTTGAGTATGTGGAGTTTGCTGAATCAAAGCTCTTACATAGACCCTTCCCGAAAATAAGATGAATTGCAATTGTTTGATGACTAAGAGTACGGTTTGTTAGTTTTCAAGAAAGTTTATGATCTATACTTTAACATGTGAATAGCTTGTTACTTGATCATGAGAAGTTTTATGAGTTGAGCTACTGTTATGATATATAATGATGCTAGAAAAAGTGATTGGAGCTATCATTGGTCAAATTTATGCACTTGCTAGCATTCACACTTCATAAATTGTTTCTTTTATCATTTACCTACTAGAGGACGAGCAGGAATTAAGCTTGTGGATGCTGATACGTCTCCAACGTATCCATAATTTATGAAGTATTCATGCCATGTTTATAATAGTTTTATATGATTTTGGTATGATTTGATTACAACTAACCCGGACTGACGTTGTTTTCAACAGAACTACCTTGGTGTCGTTTTTGTGCAGAAATAAAAGTTCTCGGAATGCGACAAAAATCAATGGAGAATTTTTCTGGAAAATATAAAAAATACTGGAACAAAAATATACTGTAGGGGAGTCCTGTGGGCCAAACGAGGGTGGGGGGCGCCCACCCCCCTGGGCACGCCCCTGTGTGCCGTGGACTTCCCGTGGGGCCCCCTGACTTTTTCTCGACGCCAACCTCTCCTATAAATGCCCAAACCTCCAGAAAATAACCCAGATCAGAAGTTCCGTCACCACAAGCCTCTGTAGCCACAAGAAATCAATCTAGGTCCTCTCTGGCACCCTGTCGGAGGGGGCCATCATCACCGGAGGGCATGGAGGAGGATCCCGCAGGGACCATCATGACCATGAAGGTCAAGGACCAGAGGGGGAACCCCTACCCATCTAGGGGGAGGCCATGGAGGAGGAAGCACAAGGCGGAGAACCTCTCCTCCTCTCTCTCGGTGGCGCCGGAGTGTCATCGGTAGGGGAATCATCTCCGCGGTGATCGTGTTCATCAACATCACCATCCTCATCTGTTTTACACGGTCCACTCTCCCGCACCCCGCTGTAGGGTGTTGCAATACATTCATGATTCGCTTATAGTGGGTTGCTTGAGTGACAGAAGCATAAACCCGAGTAAGGGGGTTGTTGCGTATGGGATAAAGGGGACTTGATGCTTTAATGCTATGGTTGGGTTTTACCTTAATGATCTTTAGTAGTTACGGATGCTTGCTAGAGTTCCAATCATAAGTGCATATGATCCAAGAAGAGAAAGTATGTTATCTTATGCCTCCCCCTCATATGAAATTGCAATGAGGACTACCGGTCTTGTTAACAATTGCCTAAGACAATTCCGCACAGCGATCCACCATTATTCCACACTCGCTATTTATAATATTTAGTAATATATTCTAACTTTATGATAACAACACCTACTTTTATGTTTTGGCTCTATGATATCATGCAAAGTTATCCTCTTCATACCCACAACATAGTTTTATTTCTCGTTTCTAGTTGGAAGCAAACTTTCGGTGTATGTAGAGTCATATCAGTGGCAGATAGGGCTTGAGAGAATATTGAACTTACCTTTAGCTCCTTGTGGGTTCGACACTCCATACTTATCACTTCCACAATTGGGAATCGCTATGATGATTCCTTGCACTTGGAGATTATCAAATACAATTCTAGCGTGAATAATAAAAATTTATCATAATAAAGGAAATATAAATAACAGCTTTGTTATTGCCTCTAGGGCATATTTCCTTCAGTCTCCCACTTGCACTAGAGTCAATAATCTACTTCACATCGCCTTGTGATTTAACACCAATAGTTCACATCCTTATGTGATTAGTTCACAACTCCATGTGACTAACACCCAAAGTGTTTACTAGAGTCAATAATCTAGCTCACATCGGTATGTGCAAAGAGTGATCATGTTTTGCTTGTGAGAGAAGTTTAGTCAACGGGTCTGCCACATTCAGAGCCGTATGTATTTTTTTTGCAAATTTCTATGTCTACAATACTCTGCACGGAGATACCCTAGCTAATTGCTCCCACTTTCAATATGTATCTACATCGACACTTAGAGTCATCCAGATCGGTGTCAAAGCTTGCATTGATGTAACTCTTTACGACGAACTCTTTGTCACCTCCATAACTGAGAAAATTTCCTTATTCCACTAAGGATATTTTTTACCGCTATCCAGTGATCCACTCTTGGATCACTATTGTACCCTCTTGCCAAACTTATGGTGAGGTACACAATAGGTTTGGTACACAACATAGCATACTTTATAGAACCTATGACTGAGGCATAGGGAATGACTTTTCTTTCTCTTTCTATTTTCTACCATGGTCGGGTTTTGAGTCTTTACTCAACTTCACACCTTGCAACACTGGCAAAAACTCCTTTGACTTTTCCATTTTGAACTACTTCAAAATCTTGTCAAGGTATGTACTCATTGAAAATATATCTAGCGTATTGATCTATCTCTATAGATCTTGATGCTCAATATGTAAGTAGCTTCATCGAGGTCTTTCTTTGAAAAACTCTTTTCAAACACTCCTTTATGCTTTCCAGAAAATTCTACATTATTTCCGATTAACAATATGGCATTCACATATCCTTATCAGAAATGTTGTAGTTCTCCCACTCACTTTCTTGTAAATACAGGCTTCACCGCAAGTCTGTATAAAACCATATGCTTTGATCACTTTATCAAAGTATATATTCCAACTCCGACATGCTTGCACCAGTCCATAGAAGGATCGCTGGAGCTTGCACACTTTGTTAGCACCTTTAGGATTGAAAAAACCTTCTTGTTTCATCATATACAACTCTTCTTTAAGAAATCCATTAAGGAATGCAGTTTTGACATCCATTTGCCAGATTTCATAAAATGTGGCAATTTCTAACATGATTCGGATAGACTTAAGCATCGCTACGAGTGAGAAAATCTCATTGTAGTCAACATCTTGAACTTGTCAAAAACCTTTTGCGACAATACGAGCTTTGTTGATAGTAACACTACTATCAGTGTCCGTCTTCCTCTTGAAAATCCATTTATTCTTAATGGCTCGCCGATCAACGGGCAAGTCAATGAAAGTCTATACTTTGTTCTAATACATGGATCTCATCTCAGATTTCATGGCTTCAAGCCATTTCGCGGAATCTGGGCTCATCATCACTTCCTCATAGTTCGTAGGTTCGTCATGGTCAAGTAACATGACCTCCAGAACAGGATTACTGTACCACTCTCGTGCGGAACATATTCTAGTTGACCTAGAGGTTCGGTAGTAACTTGATCTGAAGTTTCATGATCATCATCATTAACTTCCTCACTAATTGGTGTAGGAATCACTAGAACTGATTTCTGTGATGAACTACTTTCCAATTCGGGAGAAGGTACAATTTCCTCATCAAGATTTACATTCCTCCCAATCACTTATTTTGAGAGAAACTTCTTCTCTAGAAATGATCCATTCTTAGCAACGAATATCTTGCCTTCGGATCTGTGATAGAAGGTGTACCCAATAGTTTCCTTTGGGTATCCTTCGAAGACACATTTCTCTGATTTGGGTTCGAGCTTATCAGGTTGTAACCTTTTCACATAAGCATCATAGACCCAAACTTTGAGAAACGACAGCTTAGGTTTCTTGCTAAACCACAGTTCATATGGTGTCGTATCAACGGATTTAGATGGTGCCCTATTTAATGTGAATGCATCTGTCTCTAATGCATAACCCCAAAATGATAGTGATAAATCGGTAAGAGACATCATAGATCGCACCATATCTGATAAAGTATGGTTATGACATTCGGACACACCATTACGCTGTGGTGTTTCAGGTGATGTGAGTTGCGAAACAATTCCGCATTGTTTCAAATGAAGACCAAACTCGTAACTCAAATATTCTCCTCCACGATCAGATCGCAGAAACTTTATTTTCTTGTTACGATGATTTTCCACTTCACTCTGAAATTGTTTGAACTTTTCAAATGTTTCAGACTTATGTTTCATCAAGTAGATATACCCATATCTGCTCAAATCATCTGTGAAGATCAGAAAATAACGATACTCGCCTCGAGCCTCAACACTCATCGGATTGCATACATCAGTATGTATTATTCCCAATAAGTCAGTCTCTTGCTCCATTGTTCCAGAGAACGGACTTTTAGTCATCTTTCCCACGAGGCATGGTTCGCAAGCATCATATGATTCATAATCAAGTGATTCCAAAAGCCCATCAGCATGGAGTTTCTTCATGCGCTTTACACCAGTATGACCTAAACGGCAGTGCCACATATATGTTGCATTATCATTATTAACTTTGCATCTTTTGTCTTCAATATTATGAATATGCGTATTACTACGATCGAGATTCAATAAACCATTCACCTTGGGTGTATGACCTCAGAAGGTTTTATTCATGTAAACAGAATAACAATTATCCTTGACTTGAATGAATAACCGTATTGCAATAAACATGATCCAATCATATTATGCCCTACACAAACACCAAATAATATTTATTTTCGGTTCAACACTAATCCCGAAGGTAAAGTGAGTGTGCGATGGTGATCTTAGCAACCTTGGAATCACTTCCAACTCACATCATCACCTCGCCCTTAACTAGTCTCTGTTTATTTTGCAACTCCTGTTTCGAGTTACTAGTCTTAGTAACTGAACCAGTGTCAAATACTGAGCTGTTGTTATAAACACAAGTAAAGTACACATCAAAAACATGTATATCAAATATATTCTTTTGTTCACTTTGCCATCCTTCTTATCCGCCAAGTATCCAGGGCAGTTCCACTTCCAGTGACCATTTCCTTTGCAGTAGAAGCACTTAGTTCCAGGCTTGGGTCTAGCTTTGAGCTTCTTCATGGGAGCAGCAACTTGCTTGCTATTCTTCTTTGAAGTTCCTATTTTTTTCCCTTTGTCATTTTCTTTAAACTAGTGGTCTTGTTAACCATCAACACTTGATCCTATTTGTTGATTTCTACCTTCGCTGATTTCAGCATCGTGGAGAGCTTGGGAACTACTTTCGTTATCCCTTGCATATTATAGTTCATCACTAAGTTCTAGTAACTTGGTGATAGTGACTAGAGAACTTTGTCAATTACTATATTATCTAGAAGATTAACTCCCACTTGATTCAAGCAATTGTAGTACCCAGACAATCTGAGCACATGCTCAATAGTTGAGCTATTCTCCTCCATCTTGTAGGCAAAGTACTGTCATAGGTCTTCTACCTCTCGACACGGGCATGAGTATGAAATACCAATTTCAACTCTTAGAACATCTTATATGCTCTATGGCATTCAAAACATTTTTGAAGTCCCGGTTCTAAGCCGTAAAGCTTGGTGCACTAAACTATCAAGTAGTCATCATACCAAGCTTTACCAAAGTTTCATAATGTCTATATCTGCTCCTGTAATAGGTTCGTCACCTAGCGGTACATCAAGGACATAATTCTTCTGTGCGGCAATGAGGATAATCCTCAGATCATGGACCTAGTCCACATCATTTCTACTATCATCTTTCAACATAGTTTTTCTCTAGGAACATAGCAAAAATAAACAGGGAGCTACATTGCAAACTATTGATCTACAACATAGTTATGCAAATACTATTAGGACTAAGTTCATGATAAATTAAAGTTCAATTAATCATATTACTTGAGAACTCCCACTTAGATAGACATCCCTCTAGTCATCTAAATGATCACGTGATCCAAATCAACTAAACCATGTCCGGTCATCACATGAGATGGAGTAGTTTTCAATGGTGAACATCACTATGTTGATCATATCTACTATATGATTCATGCTCGACCCTTCGGTCTCCAGTGCCCGAGGCCATATCTGCATATGCTAGGCTCGTCAAGTTTAACCCGAGTATTCCGCGTGTGCAAAACTGGCTTGCACCCGTTGTATGTAAACGTAGAGCTTATCACACCCGATCATCACGTGGTGTCTCGGCACGCCAAACTGTCTCAACGGTGCATACTCAGGGAGAATACTTGTACCTTGAAATTTAGTGAGAGATCATATTATAATGCTACCGCCGTACTAAGCAAAATAAGATGCATAAATAATAAACCTCACATGCAATCAATATAAGTGATATGATATGGCCATCATCATCTTGTGCCTTTGATCTCCATCTCCAAAGCACCGTCATGATCACCATCATCACCGGCTTGACACCTTGATCTCCATCATAGCATCGTTGTCGTCTCGCCAACTATTGCTTCTACGACTATCACTACCGCTTAGTGATAAAATAAAGCAATTACATGGCGATTGCATTTCATACAATAAAGCGACAACCATATGGCTCCTGCCAGTTGCCGATAACTGCGTTACAAAACATGATCATCTCATACAACAATTTATATAATCACGTCTTAACCATATCACATCACAACATGCCCTACAAAAACAAGTTAGACATCCTCTACTTTGTTGTTGCAATTTTTACGTGGCTGCTATGGGCTTCTAGCAAGAACCGTTCTTACCTACGCATCAAAAACCACAACACGGTATATTGATTTCTTTTTTATCTTCAGAAAGAACCCTGTTCATTGAACCTGATTCAACTAAAGTTGGAGAAACTGACACCCGCCAGCCACCGGTGTGCAAAGCACGTCGGTAGAACCAGTCTCATGAACGCGGTCATGTAATGTCGGTCCGGACCGCTTCATCCAACAATACCGCCGAAACAAGAAACAACTAGTGATGGCAAGCAATATGTATATACCAACGCCCACAACTCCTTTGTGTTCTACTCATGCATATAACATCTACGCATAAACCTGGCTCGGATGACACTGTTGGGGAACACAGTAATTTCAAAAAAAAATCCTACGCACACGCAAGACCATGGTGATGCATAGCAACGATAGGGGAGAGTGTTGTCTACGTACCCTTGTAGACCGTAAGTGGAAGCGTTATGACAACGCGGTTGATGTAGTCATACATCTTCATGATCAACCGATCCTAGCATTGAAAGTACGGCACCTCCATGATCTGCACACGTTTGGCTCAGTGACATCCCATGAACTCACGATCCAATAGAGTGTCGAGGGAGAGCTTCGTCAGCACGACGGCGTGATGACGGTGATGATGAAGCTACCGGAACAGGGCTTTGCCTAAGCACCGCTACGATATGATCGAGGTGGAGGGGGGCACCGCACACGGCTAAGAGATCAATGATCAACTTGTGTGTCTATGAGGTGCCCTCTGGCCACGTATATAAAGGATGGAGGGAGGAGGAGGCCGGCCGTCATAGGGCGCGCCCAAAGTGTGGAGTCTTACTAGAACTCCCTAGTCCTAGTAGGATTCCACCTCCCACATGGAATAGGGAAAAGGGAAGGGAGAAGGAGAAGGAAGGAAGGGGGCACCCCCTTTACCTAGTCCAATTCGGACCAGTCCATGGGGAAGCGGCGCGGCCACCCTTGAGGCCTTTCTTTCCTTTTCCATATGGCACATTAAGGCCCAATACGAATTCCCGGAACTCTCCGGTACTCCAAAAAATACCCGAATCACTTGGAACCTTTCTGATGTCCGAATATAGCCTTCCAATATATCGATCTTTACGTCTCTTCCATTTCAAGAATCCTCGTCATGTCCCCGATCTCATCCGGGACTCCGAACAAACTTCGGTCATCAAATCACATAACTCATAATACAAATTGTCATAGAACGTTAAGCGTGCGGACCCTATGGATTCGAGAACTATGTAGACATGACCGAGACTCATCTCCGGTCAATAACCAATAGCGGAACTTGGATGCTCATATTGTTTCCTGCATATTCTACAAAGATCTTTATCAGTCAAACCGCATAACAACATACGTTGTTCGCTTTGTCATCGGTATGTTACTTGCCTGAGATTCGATCTTCGGTATCTCAATACCTAGTTCAATCTCGTTATCAGCAAGTCTCTTTACTCGTTTCATTATGCATCATCCCGCAACTAACTCATTAGCCACATTGCTTGCAAGGCTTATAGTTATGTGCATTACCGAGAGGGCGCAGAGATACCTCTCGGATAATCGAAGTGACAAATCCTAATCTCGATCTATGCCAACTCAACAAGTACCTTTAGAGACACCTATATAGCACCTTTATAATCACCCAGTTACGTTGTGACGTTTGGTAGCACATAAAGTGTTCCTTCGGTATCTGGAGTTGCATAATCTCATAGTCAGAGGACATGTATAAGTCATGATGAAAGCAATAGCAATAAAACTAAACGATCATTTATGCTAAGCTAACGGATGGGTCTTGTCCATCACATCATTCTCTAATGATGTGATCCCGTTCATCAAATGACAACACATGTCTATGGTCAGGAAACTTAACCATCTTTGATTAACGAGCTAGTCAAGTAGAGGTATACTAGGGATACAATGTTTTGTCTATGTATTCACACATGTACTAAGTTTCCGGGTAATACAATTCTAGCATGAATAATAAACATTTATCATGATATAAGGAAATATAAATAACAACTTTATTATTGCCTCTAGGGCATATTTCCTTCAGAATCATGTGGTGGACTAGGGAGGGAATCTTGGTAGTGTCATGACATAATAGTGCTATTGTTTTGCATGTCAATTTATTGCCATTGGTTCAATGAGGCTGTCGGCGTTCTGGGAACGGGGGTCCCTAGACTTGCCTGCCTGCAGCCTGCGGCGTGGCTTGAGTGGGGGCCTAGTGCGGCCCAGCTTCATCATCTCAAACTCAAGACCCTCGCGAGGGGCCAAGCCTTGCGGGGCGGATGACAGGAAGCTTCCTCAAGAGCAGCCTCATCTGGCAGGCTTGCGAGGAGGCGGAGAAATCAAGGCGGGGGCACCTCGCGAGGAGCCCGTGACACAAGCCATGACAATCAAGATCAGGCGGGTGCCAGGCGGGCGCCGGCCTGTGCAGTGTCCTTGTTTCCCCTTCGATGCAAAGGGAACAATCATAGTCCAAGGAATCGGGCAAAGGTTACCATTTCGGTGCAACGAGACCAAGACCAGTAGAGCGGCAGGACGGAGGTCACCGTGGAGCCCAAGACGGCGTCATCACCAGTGCTTTTGGCAGCCGAAGACCACCTTTGGTCAGGATAACTTGTACTAGATGTTCCCCTTCAAAATGGCCAATTGTTGGCGCCCTTCCCGCTCACATTTTGGGAAGAGGACCAGGGCCTCTATAAGTAGGACTAGCCACCATAGAGGGAGGGAGATCCAGACCAGGTAGAACACACCGCACCAGCTCAAGAACACCTGTCGCGAGGCCGTTCTTCCCCCTATATTGTTCATTATCAGCCCCTGAGGCAATCCACCACACCACACAGTGGAGTAGGGTATTACACCACATCGGTGGCCCGAACCAGTATAAACCTTGTGTCCTTTGTGTGTTCTTCTTTCCAGCCTAGATTTCTTGCGAGCCATAGAAGCGCGAGTCGGTAGGGGAAACATCTCCGTGCGCACCCCAGAGTTTGAACCTTAAGGGTCTGCCGAAACCCGAAATTCAACATTTGGCGCGCCAGGTAGGGGTGCGCCGGAGTTCTCCCTCTCGACGACCCGCTCTCCACCAACATCGCGTTTCGCCCTCATGGCGGACAATGCGCCGCCCACTCTAGCAACCGATGCCGGCACTAGGGCCGGGGGGCTCCGAGCCTTGGCCCCCACCTTGCGATAGGTGCAGTGGCCGCACAAGTTCAAGCCTGAGATGCCGCCGTGCTACAACGGCGCGACGGATCCGTTGGTTTTCCTGCTGGCGTATGAGGAGGCCATCCTGAAAGCCCGGGGCGACGACCGGGTGATGGCCAACTGGTTTCCCATGGCCCTCGCCGGTGACCCGCGCGCGTGGCTCCTCCACCTGCAGACGGCTTCTGTGACCTCATGGGAGGAGCTGCGCGACCTCTTGCTCGCCCGTTATGCCGCACCAGTGCCGCCCGTCATCGCAACTCTCTTGGGTGGCTCACAGGCTCCACCCTCGAGCCACCACGTCAAGCCGTTCACCCGCCGGATCAGCACCGCCTCCAAGCGTCGAGAAACCCCCCCGGCTGGGTGGCGCCCGAGGCCGATCTAACATTCGACTCGGATGATCACCCCTTCAACTCCATCTGTTCGGGCGTGCTCCCGATGCTGTGCACCCCCACCATCTGCTAGGTGGCTGTCACCAGGACCCTCATCGACGGTGGTGCCAGCCTCAACATGCTCTCGGTGGAGGCCTTCAGCCTCCTCCACGTGCCGCTAGACCGGCTTCTGCCTAGCAGGCCTTTCTCGGGTGTCGGAGTCAGTTTCACCACCTACTTGGGACAGATCCGCCTCCCGGTGACCTTCGGCACCCACGACAACTTCCGCACAAAGCTGATCGACTTCAACATCGCCCCCATCGGCCTCCCCTGCAACGCCATCCTCGGCTATCCGGCCTTGGCCCGGTTCATGGCAGCAACTCACCCGGCGTACAACCTCATGAAGATGCCCGGGAGCAGCGGCGTCCTTACTGTGTCAGGAGACACAAGGGATGCACTGCAGGCGCTCAAGCTTACTTTCAGGGCGGCCGCGGTGGCGCAGCCCACCAGCATCGACGCCCTTGAGCCCAAGGGGGCTGCGCCGGCTAAAAAGAAGCAGATGTTCACCCAAGACAAGGCGGAAACCAAGAAGGTACTGGTCGACAAGGATGGGTCCACTGACGCTACCTTCACCATAGGAGCCAACCTCGAGCCCGAGCAGGAGAAGGCCCTGGTGAGGTTCCTGCGTGCGAACAAGAAGGTGTTCGCATGGGAACCTGACCAATTAGCAGGGGTCCCGAGGGGTGTGATTGAGCATCACCTCAACGTGTGCCCCAACGTGCGCCCCATGAAGCAGAAGGCGAGGCGACAGTCCACTGAGAAACAAGCTTTCATTGTTCAAGAGACCCGGAAGCTAGAAGCAGCAGGAGTTATCTGCGAGGTCCGCTACCCTGATTGGCTGGCTAATCTGGTCGTTGTGCCGAAAAAGGGAGGAAAGGAACGCATGTGTGTCGACTTCACCAACCTCAACAAAGCCTGCCCACAGGATCCATTTCCGCTCCCCCGCATTCACCAGATAGTCAACTCTACCGCAGAGTGTGACCTATTGTGCTTCCTAGATGCCTTCTCGGGCTATCACCAGATCAAGATGGCGGTAGAAGACGTGGAAAAAATGGCTTTCCTGACCCCATGTGGAGTGTACTACTATACATGCATGCCATTCGGGTTGTGCAACGCAGGCGCAACCTTTCATCTGCTGATGCCATCGCCTTAGGCCGGCAGCTCGGGAGGAACGCTGAAGCTTATGTCGACGACATTGTGGTGAAGTCCCGGGAGGCAAAAACCCTGATACAAGACCTAGAACAAACCTTTGCGAGCCTCAACAAAGTGGACCTATGGCTCAACCCAGAGAAGTTCGTGTTTGGGGTCCCCTTGGGCAAGCTCCTAGGTTTCCTCGTGTCCCACAGGGGCATTGAGGCCAACCCGGAGAAGGTCAAAGCAGTCGAAGACATGAGCCTGCCAAGGACCCTCAGAGAGATGCAGAAGCTCACCGGGCGTGTAACCGCGCTAGGGTGATTCATTTCCAAGCTGGGGGAAAGAGCATTGCCCTTCTTCAAGCTGATGAAGAAGAAGGGCCCCTTCGAATGGACTGAAGAGGCCGACAAGGCATTCCAAGATCTCAAGAGGTACCTTACCAGCCCACCAGTGATGGTAGCTCCGTGTCCATGGGAGCCCCTGGTGCTCTACCTTGCGGCCACCCCCTACTCCGCTACCGCATCCCTGGTGGCGGTCAGGGAGGAGAGCCGGACCAAGGCCGAAGTGACCGTCTGGGCTGAAGCAAAGCAAAGCCAAGAGGGCCTCGCGAGGACCACGACCGCAACCGGAGGGGAACAGCCGCAGCAGGAGAACGCACCCGGGGCAGGAGAGGCCTCTCCAAGCGACCAAGCATTGGGGGCTCCACCATCTTAGGAGACGCCTCGACCTCTGGAGGATGCAAGCTGTGCCAGCACCCTCAACCTCGTCGAGCATCCTGTGTACTTCGTCAGCACGGTGCTACGGGACGCAAGGGCGCGGTACCCCATGCCTCAAAAACTCCTCCTCGCGCTATTAGTGGCCTCACGCAAGTTGCGGCACTATTTCCAAGGCCATCCCATCAAAGTCGTCTCAGCATACCCCTTGGAAAGGGTACTCAGGAGCCCCAACTCAGCTAGAAGAGTCGCTAAATGGAACATCGAACTACAGGCATTTCAGCTAGAATTCAGTACAACCAGAGTCATCAAGGGAGCCGCACTTGCGGATTTTGTGGCAGAATGGGCAGAAGCATTGGGTCTCGAGGCAGGCGAGAACCGATCACTTTCCTCGGGAAGTGAGGTACCAGACGGCTGGGTCATGTACTTCAATGGGGCATTCTCCCGACACGGCGCGGGAGCTGGCGTAGTGCTCATATCCCCTACCCAGGACAAACTCTACTACGCCGTGCAACTCTGTTTCCAGCACGGAGAAAAGGTCTCCAACAACACAGCAGAGTACGAAGGCCTGATAGCAGGCTTGAAAGCCGCAATCGCCTTAGGGGTAAAGCGCCTCATCATCAAGGGTGATTCGAAGATCCTTGTCAACTTCTCCAACAAGATATACGAACCAAAGGATGAGCACATGGAAGCCTACCTCACTGAGGTTCGCAAGATGGAGAAGCAGTTCTGGGGGCTCGAGTTGCAGCATGTGCCTCGCGGCACCAATCAAGAGGCTGATGACATTGCCAAGAGGGCATCCAGGCGGCTGCCTCAGGAGATTGGCGTCTTCGAGGAGCGACTCTTCAAACCCTCGGCGGCACCGTCACTATCGAGCACGGCGCAACCAAGGGAGGAGCTCCCTCAGCCGCCTACCTCGGGAGCTTCGGCATATGGCCCGGCTTCAGGGGCACGCCTGCTCCTAGCGTTAGAGCCTCAGGAAGGGTGTTGGATCGCAGAGCTCAAGAACTACTTGATGCAAGGGACCCTGCCGGAGAGCGAGGAGGAGGCAGAGCGTGTAGCGCGGCAGGCCATGACTTACTGCATCAAGGATGGGGAGCTCTACCGGAAGCGACCGAATGACGTGTCCCTACGTTGCATCTCCAGAGAGCAAGGGAAGGAGCTGCTGGCGGACATACATGGCGGAGAATATGGGCACCACTTATCGTCACGAACCCTCGTCGGCAAGGTGTTCCGCAGTGGATTCTACTGGCCCACAACACTCAGCGACGCTGTTGAGCTGGTGAAGGCTTGCGAGGCCTACCAGTTCCACGCTAGGCAGATCCATCAGCCGGCGGGGGGGTCTACAGACTAACCCCTCTCATGGCCGTTTGCAGATTGGGGGCTAGACATTCTGGGCCCGTTCCCTCGGGTGCCGGGGGGCTATCGCTACCTCTACATCGCTGTGGACAAGTTCACCAAGTGGGCTGAGGTTGAAGCTGTCTGCACCATCCCAGCAGGCTCCGCAGTCAAGTTCATCAAGGGTCTCGTGAGCCGGTTTGGGGTGCCTAACCGCATCATCACCAACAATGGTTCGCAATTCACCAGTCATCTCTTCAAAATGTACTGTGCTAACCTTGGAACGCAGATATGCTACGCCTCGGTGGCACACCCCCGGAGCAACGGCCAGGCCGAGCGAGCCAACGTGGAGGTCCTGAGGGGCCTCAAAGCCAGGACCTTCAAGAAGAAGCTGGAGGCTTGCGGCAGGGGCTGGTACGACGAGCTCCAGTCCATGCTGTATTCTATCGGCACAACCGCAGCCAAGCCGACTGGCGAGACCCCGTTCTTCCTCATCTACGAAGCAGAGGCTGTCCTCCCTCACGAGGTCAGGCGTCACTCTGCACGGGTCCTGGCGTTCGATGAGACGCAGCAGGACGCCATGCGGGGGACGGATCTCGTGCTGGGGGAGGAACGTCGTCGAGAAGCCGCTCTACGAGCGGCAAAGTATCAACAGGCGCTGCGGCGATACCACTGCCGCAACATCCGCCCCAGAACTCTTGAGGTAGGGGACCTCGTGCTCAGACGGGTTCTCTCCAGGGAGGGGCTGCACAAGCTCTCTCCCATGTGGGAGGGCCCATTCAAGGTTGTTCATGTTTCCAGGTCTGGCTCCGCGCGCTTGGAGACCCCAGAGGGGGTACCCTCCAGAACGCGTGGAACATTCAACATCTCCGGAGGTTCTATCCCTGAGCGAGGCCTAGCGCCTATGGAAAGGCCCGGTGCCTGTGAAGAAGGCCAATGCCTGTGAAGCTGCCGCATTTTGGGAAAGGCCCAGTGCCTGTGAAGAAGGCCAATGCCTGTGAAGCTGCCGCATTTTGGGAAAGGCCCGGTGCCTGTGAAGAAGGCCAATGCCTGTGAAGCTGCTGCATTTTGGGAAAGGTCCGGTGCCTGTGAAGAAGGCCAATGCCTGTGAAGCTGCAGCGTTTTGGGAAAGGCCCGGTGCGTGTGAAGAAGGCCAATGCCTGTGAAGCTCGCCGCCCGTGACACTCTCACGTAATAATGAGTGGGGATGTACACGCCCCGGAGTCTCCGGAGTGCCGCCCTCGGGCCTCGGGGGCTCCCGCCCACGCCCAGTGGCAGCACATAGCTCCGCTCTGGTGAGAAGACATCGAAGACTAGAATAGCTTTGGTCATTGTTGCAGTTAATAGGAAATAATAAGGAAAGGGAGGTTTTCACATATAGATATATTATCATTGACATCTTTTTTGATTGAGAGCACTCATTAAAATATGACATGCTAAAGAGTTGATGTTGGACAAGGAAGACAACATAATGAGTTATGTATTTCTTATATCTAAGATAAAGTATGTTGTCATGGATCCTCTAACTTGTTGAGCTTTCCTTTCCCCCTCATGCTAGCCAAATTCTCAGCACTAAGTAGAAATACTACTTGTGCTTCCAAAATCCCTAAACCAATTTTGCCATGAGAGTCCACCATATCTACCTATGGATTGAGTAAGATCCTTCAAGTAAGTTGTCATCGGTGCAAAGCAATAAAAATTTCTCTAAATATGTATGATTGATTGGTGTGGGAGAAATAAGCTTTGTACGATCTTGTGATATGGAAGTAATAAAAGCGACGGACTGCATAATAAAGGTTCATATCACAAGGGGCAATATAAAGTGACGTTACCCTTGAGGTTTATGATTTATACTCTTGCATTGTGAATAGATCATCACTTGAATATAAGTAATCATATGACAAAATCTATATATGTTGCTGTCATGAGAATAATCATGATGCCTTCATGTCCGTATTTTATTTTTATCGACGCCTCTACTTCTAAACATGAGGACATATTTATTGTTATCGGCTTTTTGCTTGAGGACAAGCGAGGTCTAAGCTTGGGGGAGTTGATACGTCCATTTTGCATCATGCTTTTATATCGATATTTATTGCATTATGGACTGTTATTTCACTTTATGTCACAATACTTATGGCTATTCTCTCTTATTTTAAAAGGTTTACATAAGGAGGGAGAATGCCGGCAGCTGGAATTCTGGGCTGGAAAAGGAGCAAATATTAGAGACCTATTCTGCGCAACTCCAAAAGTCCTGAAACTCCATGGAACATCTTAAAATAAATAAAGAAAAATCCTCGCCAAAGATGAAGGCTAGGGGGCCCACACCCTTCTCATGAGGGTGGGGGGCGCCCCCCCCTAGGGCGCGCCCCCCTACCTCGTGGGCCCCCTGTGGCTCTCCGACGTCCATCTTCTCCTATATGAGGTATTTTGATGAGAAAAAAATAAGAAGGAACTTTTCAGGATGAGACTCCGCCGCCATGAGGCGGAACCTTGGCGGATCCAATCTAGAGCTCCGGCAGAGCTGTTCTGCCGGGGAAACTTCCCTCGGGAGGGGGAAATCATCACCATCGTCATCACCAACGCTCCTCTCATCGGGAGAGGGCAATCTCCATCAACATCTTCACCTGCACCATCTCATCTCCAAACCCTAGTTCATCTCTTGTATCCAATTCTTGTCTCAAAGTCCGGGATTGGTGCTAGTAGGTTGCTAGTAATGTTGATTACTCCTTGTAGTTGATGCTAGTTGGTTTATTTGGTGGAAGATCATATGTTCAAATCCTATATGCATATTATTAACCCTCTGATTATGAACATCAATATGCTTAGTGAGTAATTACGTTCGTTCCTGAGGACAAGGGAGAAGTCTTGCTATGAGTAGTCATGTGAATTTGGTATTCGTTTGATATTTTGATAAGGTGTATGTTGTCTAGCCTCTAGTGGTGTTATGTGAACGTCGACTACATAACACTTCACCATTATTTGGGCGTAGAGGAAGGCATTGGGAAGTAATAAGTAGATGATGGGTTGCTAGAGTGATAGAAGCTTAAACCCTAGTTTATGTGTTGCTTCGTAAGGGGCTGATTTGGATCCATATGTTTCATGCTATGGTTAGGTTTACCTTAATACATTTGTTGTAGTTGCAGATGCTTGCAATAGAGGTTAAACATAAGTGGGATGCTTGTTCAAGTAAGAACAACACCCAGCACCGGTTCACCCACATATCAAATTATCAAAGTATCGAACGCGAATCATATGAACGTGATGAAAACTAGCTTGACGATATTCCCATGTGTCCTCGGGAGAGCTTTTCCTATTATAAGAGTTTGTTCCGGCTTGTCCTTTGCTAAAAAAGTATTGGGCCACCTTGCTGCACTTTATTTACTTTTGTTACTTGTTGCTCGTTACGATTTATCCTATCACAAAACTATCTGTTACCACTTATTTCAGTCCTTGCAGAGAATACCTTGCTGAAAACCGCTTATCATTTCCTTCTGCTCCTCGTTGGGTTCGACACTCTTACTTATCGAAAGGACTACGATAGATCCCCTATACTTGTGGGTCATCAGACGGCCTTTAGTCCCGGTTCATGTAAGAACCGGGACTAAAGGGGGAGGCTTTAGTAACGACCCTTTAGTCCCGGTTCTAGAACCGGGACTAAAGGCCCTCTAGAACCGGGACAAGTGGCCCTTTTTCTACTAGTGTATGTTGATAACTTTACCCATTAAGATAATGAGTGTGCTTCTATTTGTTAGTGTATGTTTCATCAACTAGTCCCACTATTACAGTAATCTCACTCTCTCAATATATGTGCCAACAGGGATGCTCGATTATGGTGGAACTGCACAAAAACTTGGGGTGCTTCATTGCCTCGACAACTTCCTTCCTTTCCCATCAGTCGCTAATCTGGGCTTGCTTCCTTCCTTTTTTGTCAGTCGCTTCACTTATCTCGGCTTCCAGTCAAAGGAAATAGTAATTGATATGCTACCTCACACAGGTTAGTAATGGTCTTTATCCTGATTATTGTGCTTGTCATATGTATTGGTAATTTGGTATTGTGCTACTATTTGCCGATTTCATCAAGGAGTAATTTGGAGCCTGAACTCGCAGGCAAATCATTACATTGGGTGATTTCAGTAGAACTGCACAAAAATATAAGATGGACAGATACTTATGTTGCTGCTATGTACTCCAAAGTTCACTCAGACAAGCATCGATGTTGATAAGAAGAAGTGCATATATTCATTCGAGTATCAACCGGCGTCAAAAAGTTGTCAAACTCCAAGTATTAGGAGAGTGAACGCCAAAAATATTGCTTGGCACATAGCCCAGAGAAACGCAGTCCAGTCTTTGGTTATCGGCACATATGGTAGCGAACTGTATGGCATGGAGTCTAAAGAATCCAGACAAGTTGGTTGACGCGTATATTCATCTGTCACTTAATCAGTCTTCACGCCAGGGATCCTCCATTTCAGTTGAACCGCACAAAAAATTTGGGTGGTTCATTTTCTCAACTGCCTCCTTTCTTGTCTGAAATGTATAATTTTGGCGAGCTACGAGACCAAGATGAGCCAATAAACTAATTGGATGAAAGTAGTGGCCAAGTTGCTCAAACCTCCCTCGGCACGAGGCCACTATTTGAGGATAAACCTACAACCAAAGTTCATATTGTCTGTGTTGCCTCTTATGTGCTCGAAAGTTTACCCGTACAAGCATTAATTTTAGCAAGAAGTACCTCCAACTTAACACCATTTACCAGACTGTACCCTAGGTAATTAAAGTTTGTCCATGGCTGATATTGGTTGTGATCTCAATCATTTGGATGCATAAACATACTAAACATGTGTATATCTGAATCTTTTTGTGAATTATCTATGAATATTCACTACTGCAGGATGCTGCTAATGCGACACTATGATCAGAGACCCTTCAACGAAACTGTGTGTGATGCCATAATCGCAAACGGTGGTATAAAAATGGTCAAAAAAGGTGCAAAACCTTTGCGATGGAGGATGCATTAAACACGGTTCAGATTTTAGTTGCCTGTGCGATGCAGGGAATACGGCTCAGTTCAATTAACTGTTCGCGATAAGGAGGAACAAAAGAAACGGGCAGCTATATGAAGGTGTGTGCGATGTATAGCATACAGTTCACTCGGATGAACTATTTGTGATTAGGCAACACAAAAGAAATGGTTAGCTAGATCAAAGGTGTGTGCGATATACGACATGCGGTTCACTCAGATGAACTGTTTGCGTTGAGACATGAGAACAGAAACGGTTCAAATGAACAAGATGTGTGTGATACGAGGCAAATAGGTTTGTAATCAGAAATGTGTGTGAAGACCGATAATAACACACACGATTACTGCTAACAAGCCGTGTGTGTTGTGAGCAAACGATTGCTGGTATACAATTGTGAGTGGTTGATGAAAACATCACTGACAGGTTCCATTGTTTAGTCCATGTGCGATGTGATTTTCTTTGTCCGGACAACATCTACGCTCTGTCTATAGAGCATTAACATATATACTTTAAAAGACAGCATTGCATAACCAAATTAAGCATACAATTACACAAGTGACTACACACATAACATTTCCACACACCAAAGTAAGCAATTACATGCATACTAAAGTAGGAGAAACGAGGATCTAATCATCTACTTATTGTGGCGATGACGCTTGTCATTGCTCTGCTTCCGACTGGATCCCTGGCTGTTTTGGGGAAGGAGGCACTTCCTCCTGTCAACGATCCGCCTGTACATGTCGTAGCTCGTGTACGCCTCCTTCGCCGCGTACACGACGTGAGCTTTGTCGAGTTTCTTCATCCAGGCCGAGTGCTAGGCACGCTTGTCCTTGTTCCATGAATCCTTCATGTCTATGTAGTAGGGGTTGATGATGGCCTCGGCGAGGTGAACCAGTGAGTCTTTCTCATGCTCCTTGCTGCCCCAGATCTTGTATTGGTCCTGGAGGTCGACAAGATTCTGGCAGGTGATGCCCGAATTCTCGAGCGCCTTTACATTGTTGGTGATGTCTACCGTAGCGAACATGTAGTGGGGGCTATTGACAAACCCGGCAAAATGCTCACAAGGCCTTGTGGCCAGGCAGTAGTGGTAGACGAGGACGTGGTGGCGCACACACATCTAGGCAACGGTGACCTTGGGACGAGACCCGGCATGAGCGCGGGTGTACTCGAGGTCAAACCCGACCACCTTGTACTTCTCCCTGGCAAGCAACAACTCCATGATGTGGATGGAGTGCTCCACCCAGAACGGGTCATTGGTGTACACCACCGAGAGGTCCATGAACCTTCTATGGGTGTCCACCACGGGACGCATGGTGAACTGCTACCGTCGTCGGCAGCCGCACGGAGCGCCATTTGGCCGCGCAGGATACCCTCTAAGAATTTCTCATGGTGGGTGTGCTTCTTGCAATGGTGGGGCGCGACCGAAAGGTTAAAAAGACACAAGGGTTAAATGGATGCTGTAATAAATGGGGGCCGGCCGGCTTGTAATCGTCACGTCTTGTCACGGCGTTCATAGCGGAGTATTCCAGTGCACACTTGACAACACCGCACCGCACGCGTGGGCTCGAAGAGGTGCCAAATGTATCGTCAGTGAGCCTATTCCCGCGCTACCATGCAAGCTTCCCGCCTGGCTAGTTTGGCCACGCGTCGGCTAGAAGTGGGACAAATCGTGGGCATTTATTGGCAAAAGGCTTTGTAAAAATGAAGTGTGTGGAATGACTTCGATCAAAAGTTTTCCCGTGGGTGATGAGGTCAAAGTTACACAGAAGGGTGATGATGGACACTCGAGTGCGATAATTAATTCTGCGCTCTACATTGCAGACGGTGGAAGAAACCAATTGTGTGCAATAATGTCGAAGATCGCAGTCGAGTTAGCTATACATATCGTTTGCTGTGACCTCGACAAGGTAAACTGATTCGAGAATAGTTAATAAAATCTGATGCTACCGAACTCAAGTGGGAGTTCGATGAGGACCTTGGTCGTTACTCTGTTTCGTTTCCTGATGATCAGTAGTGGAGCCCAGTTGGGACGATCGGGAATCTAGCAGTTGGGTTTATCTTCTTTTCTTTTGGTTTTGACCATAGTCGGTCTATGTGTGTATTTTGGATGATGTATGAATTATTTAAGTATTGCGTGAAGTGGCGATTGTAAGCCAACTCTCTTTATCCCTTTCTTGTTCAGTACATGGGATTGTGTGGTGATGACCCCTCTTGCGACAAAACCACCATGTGGTATGCCTCTAAGTCATGCCTCGACACGTGGGAGATATAGCCGCATCGTGGGTATCACAAGTTGGTAATCAGAGCCATATGATGTACTCCCTCCGTTCCTAAATATAAGTCTTTTTACATATCCTAATATGGACTACATACGAAGCAAAATGAGTGAATCTACACTTTAAAATACGTCTACCTTCATCTGTATGTAGTTCATATTCAAATATTTAAAAAGACTTATATTTAGGAACGGAGAGATACATCACACTAACCTTCATCTGGCTGCCCGTTTCTTTTGTTCCTCCTCATAGCAACCAGTTAATTGAGCTGAACTGTATGCCTTGCATCGCACACGCAACTAAAATCTGAACCGTGTTTGATGCATCCTCCATCGCAAACATTTTGCACCTTTTTTGATGTTTTTTACACCATCGTTTGTGATTATGGCATCGCACGTAGTTTCATTGAAGGGTCTCTGATCATAGTGTCATGTTAGCAGTAACCGGCAGTAGTGCTCATATTGGCTCCTACATATTCTACGAAGATCTTTATCGGTCAAACCGCATAACAACAAACGTCATTCCCTTTGTCATCGGTATGTTACTTGCCCAAGATTTGATCACCGGTATCATCATACCTAGTTCAATCTCGTTACCAGCAAGTCTCTTTACTCGTTCCGTAATGCATCATCCCGTAACTAACTAATTAGTCACATTGCTTGCAAGGCTCATAGTGATGTGCATTACCGAGAGGGCCCAGAGATACCTCTCCGATACACGGAGTGACAAATCCTAATCTCGATCTATGCCAACTCAACAAACCACATCGGAGACACCTGTAGAGCATCTTTATAATCACCCAGTTGCGTTGTGACATTTGATAGCACACAAGGTGTTCCTCCGGTATTCGGGAGTTGCATAATCTCATAGTCAGAGAAACATGTATAAGTCATGAACAAAGCAATAGCAATAAAACTAAACCATCATCATGCTAAGCTAACGGATGGGTCTTGTCCATCACATCATTCTCTAATGATGCGATCCCTATGGGAGTCCTAGATTAGGGGGTCTCCGGACAGTCGGTCTATATCCTTTGGCCAGACTGTTGGACCATGAAGATACAAGATTGAAGACTTCGTCCCGTGTCCGTATGGGACTCTCCTTGGCGTGGAAGGCAAGCTAGGCAATATGGATATGGAGATCTCCTCCCTTGTAACCGACTCTGTGTAACCCTAGCCCCCTATGGTGTCTATATAAATTGGAGGGTTTAGTCCGTAGGACAACATACAATCATACCATAGGCTGGCCTCTAGGGTTTAGCCTCTACGATCTCATGGTAGATCAACTCTTGTAATACTCATATCATCAAGAACAATCAAGCAGGACATAGGTTATTACCTCCATCAAGAGGGCCCGAACCTGGGTAAACATGGTGTCCCCTGCTTCCTATTACCATCCGCCTTAGACGCACAGTTCAGGACCCCCTACCCGAGATCCGCCGGTTTTGACACCGACATTGGTGCTTTAATTGAGAGTTCCACTATGTCGTCATCATAAGGGGGGATGGTTCGTCTCATTGTCAAGGACAACATCACTTTGGGGGGCACCCTGGCTATAGGCCAAACTCTCCGACTAGGCGGCTTCGTCATGACCGCCCACTCGGCCGCTGCGCCGACGATGACTTCTCGGGTCATCGAAAATAGACTCCACATCAGCTCAAAATTCGCCGAGCAGATGGATCCAATGGAGCTCTCCTCTTTGAACAAGCTCTTGGATCGCATCGCCGCTCTGGGAGTCGCTACGGACTACGATCAGATCAGGCTTAAACCCGACCAAAGGGAGATTCACTCTCCGCCGGTCACCCATCAAATAGTGGTAGTGGAGGAGCAATGTGGCAGTTCTCCCTCTATCCTGAGGACGAACTATGTTCGGATTCCCGAGCTCTCCGAGCCGGATGCCCGCTCACGGGAGGACATCTCCCTAACCCTGAACCTAGAATCAGGTCGCATACCGAACCCGTGGAGCAACATCCCGGAGCCCGAACTTCCAAGATCAGAAACTCCCCTGCCTCGGGATCTCAGATTGGGTCAAGGTCTGGACTTAAATCCACCCACCCACCCAGATACAAACAATCTTTCCCACATTAGGCAAGCGCCCCAAGAGACAGTACATCACTATTGGTCCAGGTTCCTCCTTGTAATGAACAAGGTCAAGGACTGTCGCGAGGAAGACACAATTTCGTTCTTTTGCAACAATTGCACGGACAAGGGAATCCTCAACTCCATAAGTCGCCGTGACATAGCACACTTTGCTGACTTGGCGGCCATAGTACGGAAATAATGTGCGATGGAAAGCGCCTAGAAAACCCAAGCGCCATTTTGGGACAATCCAGCTTTGACAAAACCCCCAGTCCGAACTAAAAGGGTGCACTCTCATAAGTCGCCCGACTCAATTACAAAGAAGCAAAAGCCCACTACAGGGTGTGGAACCGTATTGGAGGGATGGCTTAACAGGCCCTACAAAATTCATAGTACAGCGGATACCATACCAACACATAGCCTTAGAGCATGTTGGATACTCCGGCAGGTGGCCAAGAGCAGTGAGGTTCTCCTCGTCCAAAACACCCCAAAACTCCCTCCCGCGGATAACAATACAGTATTAACAGTCTTAGAGACCTTCACCTCAAATAATAGGCGTAAGCGAGCACTCCGCAGCCTTGCTGAAGTCTGCCACGTAGCAGCAATAAATCCATGGAGCAACACGGCCATTACTTTCACTGCCAGTGACGAACCTAAATTCCAAACAGCCCGAGCACCAGCCGCTTTGGTCCTTAGTCCAATTGTGGACGGCTTTCGGCTCACTAAAGTGCTCATTGACGGCGGCAGCAGATTAAACCTCATTTATGAGGAGACTCTTCAAAAATGGAAATAGACAGCAACCGTATTGAGCAAAGCACCACGACCTTCCGAGGAATCATCCCTAGTCGGGAGGCACATTGCGCTGGGAAAATCATATTAGATGTGGTATTCGGCACTCCGGAGAATTACAGGTCCGAAGAAATCACATTCCAAGTGGCCATGTTCAGTAGCGGATACCACGCCCTTCTAGGGCGGGAGGCATTCACGATTTTTCAAGCCATACCCCATTATGGGTACATGAAGCTCAAAATGCCCGGACCCAATGGAATCATCACTCTAGCTAGTGATCCGGACATAGCACTCCGCGCAGAGAACAAAACAGCCGCACTGGCCCTCGAGGCATTATCCGAAGCCCTTGTGGTGGCAGAGTTAACTGCGCTGCGCTCCAAAGTGGACAGGGACGACGTGATACTAGACAAAATATCCAAGTCCACCTCCTTTAAACCAGTGGATGAAATAGTCAAATTCCAAGTCCATCCAACGGACCCCACAAAAACAGCGTCCATTGGGGCACAGTTAAACCCTGCCATAGACGCCGCACTACGGGAGTTTCTATGCGAGAATTGGGACATATTCGCCTGGCATCCTTCAGACATGCCAGGAATCCCACGCAGGTTGGCCGAGCATAGCCTTAACATTCTAAAAGGATTCTGGCCGGTCAAGCAGACTATTCGGCATTTCTCTGAACCTAAGCGACAAGCCATGGGAGAGGAGCTAGCCAAATTACTGGAGGCCAGATTCATTAGAGAAATAAAGCATCCGGACTGGCTAGCAAACCTGGTGATGGTTCCAAAGAAGAACAAATCCTGGTGCCTATGCGTCGACTTGAAGGACCTTAATAAGGCTTGCCCAAAGGATCACTTCCCCCTCCTCGCATCGATCAAATTATCGACACTACCGCAGGGCACGACTCATTGTGCTTCCTCGACGCATACTCCGGTTACCACCAAATTAAGATGGCGGAGTCCAACCAAGCCGCAACGACATTTATCACTCCATATGGCCCCTTCTGTTTCAATACAATGCCCTTCGGGATCAAAAACGCCGGCGCAACGTATCAACGCATGATTCAGACATGTCTTGAAAAGCAGATCGGCAAAACAGTGGAGGCATACGTCAACGATGTGGTCGTTAAAACCAGACACGTCGACTCCTTAATAGACGACTTGAGGCTCACGTTCGGCAATCTCCGAACATATGATATTAAGCTCAATCCGGAAAAATGCATTTTCGGCTTACCCGCCGGAAAGCTCCTGGGCTTTATCGTCTCCAGCAGAGGAATTGAAGGAAATCCGGCCAAAATCCGGGCTCTGTCGCAGTTGGCCATCCCAACTGACCTCAAGCAAATCCAGAAGTTAACTGGATATGTGGCAGCTTTAAGCCGCTTTATCTCCTAGCTAGGAGAAAAGGCACTCCCCCTTTATCGCCTTCTTCGGCGCACCGAACACTTCGAGTGGACGGACGCAGCCACGGCCGGACTGGAAGAAATAAAAGCCATCCTGGCCACCAACCCAATCTTGGCCGCGCCAAATGTTGGCGAACCAATGCTATTATATATAGCGGCAACTGACCAAGTTGTAAGCGCAGTTCTCGTCATCGAACGAGAGATGGACGGACATAAATTCCCACTTCAAAAGCCAATATATTATGTATCCACCGTCCACACTCCAAGCAAATCACGGTACCAACATTATCAAAAGGTAGCATACGCGGTATTCATGGCATCCAGGAAATTAAGACACTACTTTCAAGAGTGTTCAATTACGGTGGCCTTCGAAGTACCACTCAACGACATAATAAACAACCGCGATGCCACGGGCCGGATTGCCAAATGGGATATCGAGCTCCTCCTGTTCGACATAACATACAAACCACGGCGAGCCATTAAGTCACAAGTACTGGCCGATTTCGTAACCGAATGGACAGAAGCCGAACTCCCTAAATAGTACGGCTCATACTCCAATTGGATCATGCACTTCGACGGCTCTAAAATGCTGGCTGGTCTGGGGCTAGCGTCGTCCTAACGTCCCCCACCGAAGATACGGTGCAATACGTACTCCAAATACTATATACAGACTCCAACAACGCAGCCAAATATGAGGCCCTGTTACACGGTCTCCGGATGGCAGTTTCCATGGGCATTCAATGCCTGGAGGTGCGTGGGGACTCGAACCTCGCAATATCCCAAATAAATGGAGACTTTGATGCTAAGGATCCGAAAATGGCGGCATATCGCAATGCCGTCCTCAAAATGTCAGCTTGGTTCGAGGGGCTTGAATTCCATCATGTGGCTCGGGAAAACAACCAGGCGGCGGACATCCACGCCCGTATCGGTGCTAAATGCGACCCTGTCCCACCTAACATCTTCCTAGAAAAACTTTTTAAACCATCCTTGGTATGGGAAGGGGACACCGGCAACAATAGTCCGGACCCGGCCACAACCCCAGATACTGAACACTCTGACACAATCGGAGGCTCTGCCATCGAAATAATACATTCAGCCCACGTAATAATGGCCGTCATCACCCCATGGACAGAACCATTCCTGGCCTACCTAACCAAGAAGGAACTACCCAAGGACCAAAATGAGGCATGCTGCATAGTGAGGCGATCTAAAGCCTACAAGGTCCACGAGGGAGAGCTTTATAATAAAAGCACTACCGGAGTCCTTCAAAGGTGCATCTCCGAAGAGGAAGGGCGGAAGCTTTTGACAGAAATCCATGCCGGACTTGGCGGCCATCACGCTGCAGCCCGGGCCCTTGTAAGCAAGGCCTTGTGTACAGGTTTCTATTGGCCGACGGCCTGGGCAGATGTGCAGCATCTGGTCCAGCATTGCGTCGGTTGCCAGCTCTTTGCAAACCAAAGCCATATGCCGCCTATCGCTCTCCAAACAATCCCCATTACTTGGCCCTTCGCGGTCTAGGGGCTTGATATGGTCGGCCCCTTAAAGGGGGAACCCATAAGAAAAAATACTTACTGGTCATGGTGGATCAATTCACCAAATGGATAGAAGCCAAACCTGTCAAAATGGTTGAATCCGGGCCAGTGATAGACTTCATATCCGGGGTCGTACACCGTTATGGCGTCCCCCGCAGCAGCATCACTGACAACGGCACGAACTTTACAGCCGACGAAGTGAAACTTTGGTGCAGCAACATGGGCATCAAGCTCGATTATGCTGTTGTCTATCACCCACAAACTAATGGTCAAGTCGAGCGAGCGAATGGTCTTATCATGAGCGGCATTAAACCCAGATTAGTGCGATCCTTAAAGGAGTCAAACACGCACTGGGTAGAGGATCTCGACTCCGTACTATGGGGGCTGCGGACCACGCCGAATCGCACTACCGGATACACACCGTTCTTTATGGTGTACGGCGCAGAGGCGGTTTTGCCTTGCGACATAATTCATGACTCACCTCGAGTGCACATGTACGAAGAAAAAGAAGCCGAGCTCGATCGGCAGGACAGTTTGGACGCCCTAGAGGAGGAGCGCGACGTGGCAAAGGCTCGTTCTGTATTCTATCAGCAACAGGCTCGAAGGTATCAAAGCAGAGAAGTACGGGCCAAAACCTATTACGTTGGCGAACTAGTTCTACGCCTGCCGGATAAGAAAAAGAACAAGCTCAAGCACAAATGGGAGGGTCCCTTCATTATTGACCTGGTTCTGACCGGTGAAGTGTACCGTCTGCGGGATGCATCGGATAATCGACTCGAGCCAAACCCATGGAATGCAGCCAGACTCCAAAGATTCTACGCCTAGCGACGCACTCTATGTTTGTCTCCTTACCTCTGTCAATTTTTTGCATATCTGTCTTTTCTCTCTTTCTCCCTTTTTACTCTCTTCAAGGCCCTTAAGGGCTATACTTGTGTCCTGGTTATACAATCTCGATGCGCTAACCGCGCTCATTATACCTGGGGGCTTCTTATATAGAAGCTTAATCTAACTATTTTCCTGGGATTTACGTCCCATACATGTGTTATTCTTCTGCATGTACCTTTTTTCGCCATTATATGCATCGATATGACTTAAGTTTTGGCCAAGCTGGGTTGCCTAGCTCTAGTATTTATGCCCTACGTTCCCGTTAATTCAGCTAGGGCATAAGGGGAGCACCTCTGCGATTGTTACTGTCGGGTCAGCCGGATGTGTACCTTAGACTTGGTGAAGCCGAAAGCTAGCGTTCTTAAGGGAATATTCGGTCGGCGAATTAAAGATGACTTTTATCTAATTTGAAACATGCCCCCAGATGTTTATATCCCGCGCCTCTTTTCGCAGTTCGGACATGCACATTAGGGCATGCGTACCCAGGGAAAGGAACCCTTAACGGAACTATTCTCCCTGGAAGATGTTTCTTACTACCCATGTAATATAACATAACTAGTTGGGTACTTGTCTGTTCAAGCACTTATGACCCCTACGCCTGGTCTCCATGCATACCCCGGTTTTTTACATAACCAAGCGGGTATTCGGATACACTCCGGACTGTCGGGTCCAGAGGTCGAAGCGAAAAGGTCCGCTATGACAAATGATCTACAACCCGGCTAGGGACATTACATATGTCACACAGTCGCTAAGACTGATTCAATTCTTCTTCTATACCATCCAACAGGCTGTCTATCCTACAATCCTGTTGGGAATACTTTGCGGCTAATTCTACTTGATCATACACTAAACTGACGGGGATCTCTTTCCCATTGGGCCCCACAGGTCCGACCTCGGCCATGTGGTTTCGGTCCGCTTTGGTATATCGTGTCTTTACCATAGCCCAGGCTTCCGTTGCACCTTGTCAGCAGGCTGATATCTTCCATAATCAGAAGCGTCGTCGTGCTCCCTTGAGCTTCTCTATAAGCTCCCCCATGCCTCCTGGCAGGGATGCGGATGGCCACAAGGCTTGGGCAATACCCTGCATCACCTACCGAACTTGCTCGTGCAGTTGTGAGAGCTCTGGTAGAAGATCACCCGAAGACCCGGGCATATCCTCCGCGGGATGACCCGTCAGCATACCTGTAGACATAACTCTGTTAGCCGGCTTCTTTGCTGAACTCCTTTAAAAGTTCGTTCAAGCACTTACTAAAAATGTCGCGCCGAAGCTATTTATTCTCCTTCATGGAGTCCGCAAGCTGGGCTCGGACATCTCTCAGTTCCACGCCTAGCCGGATATTGGTGTCTTGGAGATCATTTTTCTCCTGCCTGACTCGCGTCAGCACGCGCTCGCCAGCATTTTGCTGTCGATCATCACGTGCCGCATCCACCTCCACAGCCTCCGGATTCACTCCGGGGCCACCTGCAACATCTATTGTTAGATTTGCATACATGGCGCATACTACCTGGTACCCGTATTCTTTGCAATGGAAACAAGTGTTACCAGAGGGACCCTTCTTGGACTCCTTCAACGCGGCAACAGCGGCCCCTAGCTGGGCCTTGCACTCATCCAGCTCTTGAGACAATTGGGAATTCCTCTCTGTAAGAACCTGCACAAATAATGATCCTTAAATCAGTTGCGTCAACTGTTTCAAGTCTCAGGGGCTACTGATACATATAATCGTCAGATTTTCTTACCCGTATATCCCTTACATACTGATCCGTGGCTCTGCCTAGACCACTTTGAGCGGCACGGATGTACGCGTCTCCCGAATTGAAGGCATCAAATGCCTCTGGCGAGAAACAAGCATCACAGCGTACGGCCCGGCGACGCACATGATTCATGGCGCTCTCCACTTCGGAATTTTTAGCGGATAGTCTGTCTGCATCCTCTGTAGGAGGAACATCCGGCGTCTGCCCCATGTTAGCTTCCGCCTCTATGTCCGGCTCTGGAGCCCGACTAGTCGAGGCGTGATTCGCAACTTCTCCGGATATAGTCTCGCGAGCGTTTTTTCTGCTGGGAAACACAGACGTCATTATATTCTAAGAAATACGACAACCATGGAGTGAGGTTTTGCGTCATACCTCTGTGTCGGCGTCTCCATCCTAACCGCCTTCCTTTTTGGCCTACCCGGCTTCGATGCCTCTTGTTGGCGAGTTGCTGCGGGTTCGGCACGGCGTCCCGAAGGCCTTCCCTATAAAACACCATCTGTGTACAATAGGTGAAGTGCATAAAAGGGGATCCTTTTGGGAGTTGGGACTTTGGTTTTTCTTACATGCGACAGAGGGAGTAGTCCAGGATAGTCGGACGTTATGGCCACCATGGCGTCATCACAGCTCAATTGATAGAATTGCCTGTCTGTCAGCTCCATGAATATGTCTGGATCCTCCTCGAGTCCGGGATCAAGGGCCCGGTTAGGGTCCTCCGGTTGTGGAGGTGGGCTGTTGACCTCCCTTACAGCTTTTCGCAGTTCCTGCCGTGAAATGGCAAGGTGAGTACCTACGACAAATAATGTGGGAAGGTTGGGAGTAAAGAGGTACAACTCACCCATCTTGGAGGGTTGTACATGGAGAATCCATCCCGTGGCTTAATACAGATGAACTCCCCTTCCTCTCCCTTGAATAACTTGGACAGAATTTTTGCTAAAGTAGCAGCGAAGTCCGGTCCCTTGCGCCCGCAACGGGTGGCATCATCTTCCCCGTTAAAACACCATAGGGGTTGCCCTCAATATTGAAGTGGCTACACCCCCCGCATTATGCATATTGACATAACCTCGATTATTGTCAATCCTGATTGAGCCAGCGCTTTAATCCGGTTCATCAAGTAAAGGACTTCTCCGTTGTCTTCCTCCTGGGGGCTCCATGGGCGCCAGCTTCGGTGTTTCTTCAGAGGAGCGTTGTTGAACTCAGGAAGACCCCGCCGAACAGGGTCTGGAAGGGGGACGTCCACCATGTAAAACCACTCCGAAGGCCAGTCTTCGGACGTCTTCTTCGGAGTACCGGACAGGTATCCGGTCTCCGCGATAAAGTGACCCCTTCTGTGTGCGGGGCACAAGGCAAAATAGCCTTTTCCACAGCTCGAAATTAGCCTCGCAGCGCAGAAACAACTCACAAAGGGCAACATAACCGTCGATGTGTAATATGGAAGCAGGGGTAAAATTATGCAGTTGGAGGCCGTAAAACTCTAGGAGCCCGCGGAGGAATGGATGAATTGGAAATCCGAGTCCCCTTAGTAAGTAAGGGACAAGGCATACCCGCTCCCCCTTAGAGGGACTGGGGAAGCTCTCCGCTTGCTCCCCGCCATCATAGGTGGCGAGCCCAGCTCGGACGGGGACCATATACATTGGAGGGAGAAATCCCTGGGTCTGCAACTCTACTAATTGGCTGTGCGGGATGGAACACTTCTCCCAATCACCGGGCTTAGGGCTACGGGGGCGAGAGGAGGAGCTGCGGTGGGCGGCCATGATGGAATGGATTTTTCCGAGCGCGCTCCGATGGATTCTCGCCGTGGGAGGATGGTGTGGATTTTATCTAGGAATCCCCATCCCTTTAATAGACGATTTATTTACCTGGCTAGGGGGCGAATGTAAAAACACCCTGGCTCCTCGCATTCGCTCGACGCATGGAAGATAGCCCTTATTGGGCGCAGAAGCCAAGAAGTCTAACATTTATGGGAGCCGGACACTACTTAGCAGATATTCAGGATTTGGAGAAGAACCTGCCTTGCAATGCCGAAGAAAATACTGCGCACCGGACTCATCGTCATAGAAGCCTGGTTCAGGGGCTACTGAGGGAGTCCTGGATTAGGGGGTCTCCAGACAGTCAGACTATATCCTTTGGCCTGACTATTGGACCATGAAGATACAAGATTGAAGACTTTGTCCCGTGTCCGGATGGGACTCTCCTTGGCGTGGAAGGCAAGCTTGGCAATATGGATATGGAGATCTCCTCCCTTGTAACCGACTCTGTGTAACCCTAGCCCCCTCCGGTGTCTATATAAATCGGAGGGTTTAGTCCGTAGGACAACATACAATCATACCGTCGGATAGCCTCTAGGGTTTAGCCTCTACGATCTCGTGGTAGATCAACTCTTGTAATACTCATATCATCCAGAACAATCAAGAAGGACGTAGGGTATTACCTCCATCAAGAGGGCCCGAACCTGGGTAAACATCGTGTCCCCTGCTTCCTGTTACCATTTGCCTTAGACGAACAATTCGGGACCCCCTACCCGAGATCCGCCGGTTTTGACACCGACAATCATGTTCATCAAATGACAACACATGTCTATGATTAGGTAACTTAACCATCTTTGGTTAACGAGCTAGTCAAGTAGAGGCATACTAGGGACACTCTGTTTGTCTATGTATTGACACATGTACTAAGTTTCCAGTTAATACAATTCTAGCATGAATAACAAACATTTATCATGATATAAGGGAATATAAATAACAACTTTATTATTGCCTCTAGGGCATATTTCCTTCAGTCTCCCACTTGCACTAGAGTCAATAATCTAGATTACATAGTAATGATTCTAACACCCATGGAGTCTTAGTGCTGATCATGTTTTGCTCGTGAGAGAGGCTTAGTCAACGGGTCTGCAACATTTAGATCCGTATGTATCTTGCAAATCTCTATGTATCCCTCCTTAACTTTATCGCGGATGGAATTGAAGCATCTCTTAATGTGTTTGGTTATCTTGTGAAATATGAATTCCTTCGCCAAGGCAATTGTTCCAATATTGTCACAAAAAGATTCTGATTGGACCCGATGCACTAGGTATTACACCTATATTGGATATGAACTCCTTCATCCAGACACCTTCATTTTCTGCTTCCGAAGCAGCTATGTACTCTGCTTCACATGCAGATCCTGCCACGACGCTCTACTTGGAACTGCAACAACTAACAGATCCACCATTCAATATGAGTACATATCCGGTTTGTGACTTAGAGTCATCCGGATCAGTGTCAAAGCTTGCATCGACGTAACCATTTACGACGAGCTCTTTGTCACCCCCATAAATGAGAAACATATCCTTAGTCCTTTTCAGGTATTTCAGGGTGTTATTGACCATTGTCTAGTGATCCACTCCTGGATTACTTTGGTACCTCCCTGCTAAACTTATAGCAAGGCACACATCAGGTCTGGTACACAGCATTGCATACATGATAGAACATATGTTTGAGGCATAGGGAATGACTTTCATTTCTCTCTATCTTCTGCAGTGGTCAGGCATTAAGTTTGACTCAACTTCACACCTTGTAAGACATGCAAGAACCCTTTCTTTGACTAATCCATTTTGAACTTCTTCAAAACTTTATCAAGGTATGTGCTTTGTGAAAGTCCAATTAAGCGTCTTGATATATCTCTATATATCTTGATGCCCAATATATAAGCAGCTTCACCGAGGTCTTTCATTGAAAAATTCTTATTCAAGTATCCTTTTATGCTATCCAGAAATTATGCATTATTTCCAATCAACAATATGCCATCCACATATAATATTAGAAATGCTACTGAGCTCCCACTCACTTTCTTATAAATACACAAGCTTCTGCAAAAGTCTGTATAAAACCATATGCTTTGATCACACTATCAAAGCATATATTCCAACTCCGAGAGGCTTGCACCAGTCCATAAATGGATCACTGGAGCTTGCACACTTTGTTAGTACCTTTTTGTAGCGACCCAACCTCAAACGGTCGAATCTCTATGCATAAGTGTCATCCCTGGATCAGTAATGCTGACACACACTGTACTTGAAGGATTTATAACAGAGTGGCAATCACACACTTATTACATCGAATGTCTCAAAGGAGAACTTATTAAAATAAATATGGCTTAAGGCCATCTAAATAAGATAACAGCGGAAGACTTGGAAGATAAAGTGAGTCCATCAACTCCAACGACATAGCTGAGTGCACGACAATGACCTAGCGCACCTTACTCTTCATTTGAAAAGTCTGCAACATGATATGTTGCAGCCCGAAATGGATCAGCACATGGAATATGCTTCCAAGATAACACAGTAGAGCAATGAACAAGTAAAGACTATCACTACATGCATTTGAGGTTGGTGGAGGCTCTACGGTTTTAATGTTTTTGCGAAAAGCCAATTTTTCCCTACACCAAAGGAATATATTTTACTTAACTATCATGGTAGTTGAAAAACATTGAGAATGGTAAGTCCCTGAAGGAAATATGCCCTAGAGGCAATAATAAAGTTATTATTTATTTCCTATATCATGATAAATATTTATTATTCATGCTAGAATTGTATTAACCGGAAACATGATACATGTGTGAATACATGGACAAACAGAGTGTCACTAGTATGCCTCTACTTGACTAGCACGTTGATCAAAGATGGTTATGTTTCCTAGCCATAGACATGAGTTGTCATTTGATTAATGGGATCACATCATTAGGAGAATGATGTGATTGACTTTACCCATTCCATTAGCTTAGCATTGATCGTTTAGTATGTTGCTATTTCTTTCTTCATGACTTATACACGTTCCTATGACTATGAGATTATGCAACTCCCGTTTATCAGAGAACACTTTGTGTGCTATCAAACGTCACAACGTAACTGGGTGATTATAAAGGTGCTCTACATGTGTCTCCGAAGGTACTTGTTGAGTTGGCATATTTCGAGATTAGGATTTGTCATTCCGATTGTCGAAGAGGTATCTCTGGGCCCACTCGGTAATGCACATCACTATAAGCCTTGCAAACATTGTAACTAATGAGTTAGTTGTGGGATGATGTATTACGGAATGAGTAAAGGAACTTGCCAGTAATGAGATTGAACTATGTATTCAGATACCGACGATCGAATCTCGGGCAAGTAACATACGATGACAAAGGGAACAACATATGTTGTTATGCGGTTTGACCGATAAAGATCTTCGTAGAATATGTGGGAGCCAATATGAACATCCAGGTTCCGCTATTGGTTATTGACCGGAGACGTGTCTCGGTCATGTCTACATAGTTCTCGAACCCATAGGGTCCGCACGCTTAATGTTCGGTGACGATCGGTATTATGAGTTTTTGTGTTTTGATGTATCGAAGGTAGTTCTGAGTCCCGGATATGATCAAGGACATGACGATGAGTCTCGAAATGTTCGAGACATAAATATTGATATATTGGACGACTATGTTTGGACATCGGAAAGGTTCTGGAAGGTTTCGGACATATACCGGAGTACTGGGGGTTACCGGAACCCCCCCCCTCGGGGCTTAATGGGCCTACATGGGCCTTAGTGGAAATAGAGGGCAGCAAGGGGAGTGTGGGGCGCGCCTTCCAAGGCCCAAACTGAATTGGTTTAGGGCAAGGGCCGGCCCCCTCTTTCCTTCTCCTCCTCTCCCTTTCCTTCCCCCTCTCCTACTCCTAATAGGAAAAGGAGGAGTCCTACTCCTAGTGGGAGTAGGACTCCCCCCATCGGCGCGCCCTCCTTAGCCGACCGCCTCCTCCCCCTTGCTCCTTTATATACGGGGGCAGGAGGGCACCCCATAGACACAACAATTGATCATTGATCTCTTAGCCGTGTGCGGTGGCCTCCTCCACCATGATCCACCTCGATCATATCATAGCGGTGCTTAGGCGGAGCCCTGCGTCGGTAGCATCATCATCACCGTCACCACACCGTCGTGCTGACGAAACTCTCCTGTGAAGCTTTGCTGGATCGGAGCTCGCGGGACGTCATCGAGTTGAACGTGTGCAGAACTCGAAGGTACCGTGCGTTCGGTACTTGGATCGGTCGGATCGTGAAGACGTACGACTACATCAACCGCGGTGCACTAACGCTTCCGCTTTCAATCTACGAGGGTACGTTGACACATTCTCCCCTCTCGTTGCTATGCATCACCATGATCCTGTGTATGCGTAGGAAAATTTTGAAATTACTACGTTCCCCAACAGTGGCATCCGAGCCAGGTTATTGCGTAGATGTTATATGCACGAGTAGAGCACAAGTGAATCGTGGGCGATACAAGTCATATTGCTTACCAGCATGTCATACTTTGGTTCGGCGGTATTGTTGGATGAAGCGGCCCGGACCGACATTACGCGTACGCTTACGCGAGACTGGTTCTACTGACGTGCTTTGCACAAGGTGGCTGGCGGGTGTCAGTTTCTCCAACTTTAGTTGAACCGAGTGTGGCTACGCCCGGTCCTTGTGAAGGTTAAAACAGCCCTAACTTGACGAACTATCGTTGTGGTTTTGATGCGTAGGTAAGAATGGTTTTTTCTCAGCCCGTAGCAGCCACGTAAAACTTGCAACAACAAAGTAGAGAACGTCTACCTTTTTTTTGCAGGCATGTTGTGATGTGATATGGTCAAGACATGATGCTATGTTTATTGTATGAGATGATCATGTTTTGTAACGGAGTTATCGGCAACTGGCAGGAGCCATATGGTTGTCTCTTTATTATATGCAATGCAATCGCCATGTAATTGCTTTACTCTATCACTAAGCGATAGTGATAGTCGTAGAAGCAATAGTTGGCGAGACGACAACGATGCTACGCTGGAGATCAAGGTGTCGCACCGGTGACGATGGTGATCATGATGGTGCTTCGGAGATGGAGATCACAAGCACAAGATGATGATGGCCATATCATATCACTTATATTGATTGCATGTGATGTTTATCCTTTATGCATCTTATTCCGCTTTGTTTGACGGTAGCATTATAAGATGATCTCTCACTAAATTTCAAGGTAAAAGTGTTCTCCCTGAGTATGCACCATTGCCAAAGTTCGTCGTGCCGAGACACCACGTGATGATCGGGTGTGATAAGCTTAACGTTCATCTACAATGGGTGTAAGACAGTTTTACACACGCAGAATACTCGGGTTAAACTTGACGAGCCTAGCATATGTAGATATGGCCTCGGAACACTGTGACCGAAAGGTCGAGTGTGAATCATATAGTAGATATGATCAACATAGTGATGTTCACCATTGAAAACTACACCATTTCACATGATGATCGGTTATGGTTTAGTTTATATGGATCACGTGATCACTTAGATGATTAGAGGGATGTCTATCTAAGTGGGAGTTCGTAAGTAATATGATTAATTGAACTTAAATCTATCATGGACTTAGTACCTGATAGTATTTTGCTTGTCTATGTTATTGTAGATAGATGGCCCGTGTTGTTGTTCCGTTGAATTTTAATGCGTTCCTTGAGAAAGCAAAGTTGAAAGATGAATGTAGCAATTACACAGACTGGGTCCGTAACTTGAGGATTATCCTCATTGCTGCACAGAAGAATTGCCTCCTAGAAGCACCACTGGGTGCCAGGCCTGGTGCAGATGCTGCTGATGACGTTAAGAACGTCTGGCAGAGTAAAGCTGATGACTACTCGATAGTTCAATGTGCCATGCTTTACGGCTTAGAACCGGGACTTCAACGACATTTTGAACGTCATGGAGCGTATGAGATGTTCTAGCAGTTGAAGTTAATATTTCAAGCAAATGCCCGGATTGAGAGATACGAAGTCTCCAATAAGTTCTATAGCTGCAAAATGGAGGAGAATAGTTCTGTCAGTGAATATATACTCAAAATGTCTGGGTATCATAATCACTTGACTCAACTGGGAGTTAATCTTCCTATTAATAGTGTCATTGACAGAGTTCTTCAATCACTGCCACCAAGCTACAAGAGCTTTGTGATGAACTATAATATGCAAGGGATGAATAAGACAATTCCCGAGCTCTTCGCAATGCTAAAGGCAGTGGAGGTAGAAATCAAGAAGGAGCATCAAGTGTTGATGGTCAACAAGACCACCAGTTTCAAGCAAAAGGGTAAAGTGAAGAAGAAGAAGAAGAAGGGGAAGGGGAACTTCAAGAAGAATAGCAAAGAAGTTGCTGCTCAGGAGAAGAAACCCAAGTCTGGACCTAAGCCTGAGAGTGAGTGCTTCTACTGCAAACAGACTGGTCACTGGAAGCAGAACTGCCCCAAGTATTTGGTGGATAAGAAGGATGGCAAGGTGAACAAAGGTATATGTGATATACATGTTATTGTTGTGTACCTTACCAGAGCTCACAGTAGCACCTGGGTATTTGATACTGGTTCTGTTGCTAATATTTGCAACTTGAAACAGGGACGGATTAAGCGAAGACTGGCTAAGGACGAGGTGACGATGCGCGTGGGAAATGGTTCCAAAGTCATTGTGATCGCCGTCGGCACGCTACCTCTACATCTACATTCAGGATTAGTTTTAGACCTGAATAATTGTTATTTGGTGCCAGTGTTGAGCATGAACATTATATCTGGATCTTGTTTGATGTGAGACGGTTATTCATTTAAATCTCAGAATAATGGTTGTTCTATTTATAAGAGTAATAACTTTTATGGTCATGCACCCTTGAAGAGTGATCTATTTGTGTTAAATCTCGATAGTAGTGACACACATATTCATAATGTTGAAGCCAAAAGATGCAGAGTTGATAATGATAGTGCAACCTATTTTTGGCACTGCCATTTGGGTCATATTAGTGTAAAGCACGTGAAGAAACTCCATACTGATGGGCTTTTGGAATCACTTGATTATGAATCACTTGGTACTTGTGAACCATGCCTCATGGGCAAGATGAGGCAAGATGACTAAAATGCCGTTCTCTGGAACAATGGAGCGAGGAACAGACTTGTTGGAAATCATACATACATTACTCCGATGAATATTGAGGCTCGCGGCGGGTATCGTTATTTTCTTACCTTCACAGATGATTTGAGCAGATATGGGTATATCTACTTAATGAAACATAAGTCTGAAACATTTGAAAAGTTTAAAGAATTTCAGAGTGAAGTGGAAAATCATCATAACAAGAAAATAAAGTTTCTACGATCTGATCATGGAGGTGAATATTTGAGTTACGAGTTTGTTCTACATTTGAAACAATGAGGAATAGTTTTGCAACTCACGCCACCCAGAACACCACAGCATAATGGTGTGTCCGAACGTCGTAATCGTACTTTACTAAATGGTACATCTCCAACGTATCTATAATTTTTGATTGTTCCATGCTATATTATATTATGTTTTGGACATTATTGGGCTTTATTATACACTTTTATATTATTTTTGGGACTAACCTATTAACAGGAGACCTAGCCCAGAATTGTTGTTTTTTTGCCTATTCCAGGGTTTCGCAGGAAAAGAATATCGAACGGAGTCCAAATGGAATGAAACCTTCGGGAACATGATTTTCAGAACGAACATGATCCAGAGGAGTTGGAGCCTACATCAAGACATCAACCAGGAGGCCACGAGGTATTGGGCGCGCCTACCCCCCCCCCCCCAGGCACGTCGTCCACCCTCGTGGGCCCCCTGTTGCTCCACCGACGTACTCCTTCCTGCTATATATACCTATGTACCCCCAAACTATCAGATATGGAGCTAAAACCCTAATTCCACCGCCGTAACTTTCTGTATCCATGAGATCCCATCTTTGGGCCTGTTCCGGAGCTCCACCGGAGGGGGCATCGATCACGGAGTGCTTGTACATCAACACCATAGCCCCTCCGATGAAGTGTGAGTAGTTTACCTCAGACCTACGGGTCCATAGTTATTAGCTAGATGGCTTCTTCTCTCCTTTTGGATCTCAATACAAAGTTCTCCCCCTCTCTTGTGGAGATCTATTCGATCTAATCTTCTTTTGCGGTGTGTTTGTTGAGACCGATGAATTGTGGGTTTATGATCAAGTTTATCTATGAACAATATTTGAATCTTCTTTGAATTCTTTTATTTATGATTGATTATCATTGCAAGTCTCTTCGAATTATCACTTTGGTTTGGCCTAGTAGATTGATCTTTCTTGCAATGGGAGAAGTGCTTAGCTTTGGGTTCAATCTTGTGGTGTCCTTTCCTAGTGACAGTAGGGCAAGGCACATATTGTATTGTTGCCATCGAGGATAACAAGATGGGGTTTATATCATATTGCATGAGTTTATCCCTCTACATCATGCCATCTTGCTTAAAGCGTTACTCTGTTCTCATGAACTTAATACTCTAGATGCATGCTGGATAGCGGTCGATGTGTGGAGTAATAGTAGTAGATGCAAGCAGGAGTCGGTCTACTTGTCTTGGACGTGATGCCTATATACATGATCATACCTAGATATTCTCATAACTATGCTCAATTCTGTCAGTTGCTCAACAGTAATTTGTTTACCCACCACGAATACTTATGCTCTTGAGAGAAGCCACTAGTGAAACCTATGGCCCCGGGGTATATCTTCCATCATATTAATCTTCCAATACTTAGTTATTTCCTTTTCCATTTATTTTACTTTGCATCTTTTATTTCTCTTTATCATAAAAATACCAAAAATATTATCTTATCATATCTCACTCTCGTAAGTGACCGTGTAGGGATTGACAACCCCTTATCGCGTTGGTTGTGAGGATTTATTTGTTTGTGTAGGTGCGGGGGACTCGTGCGTGGCCTCCTACTGGATTGATACCTTGGTTCTCAAAAACTGAGGGAAATACTTAGGCTACTATGATGCATCACCCTTTCCTCTTCAAGGGAAAACCAACGCAAGTGCTCAAGAGGTAGCAAGAAGGATTTCTGGCACCGTTGCCGGGGAGGTCTACGCAAAAGTCAACATACCAAGTACCCATCACAAACCCTTATCTCCCGCATTACATTATTTTCCATTTGCCTCTCGTTTTCCTCTCCCCCACTTCACCCTTGCCGTTTTATTCGCCCTTCTTCTGTTCGTCTTTCCATTTGCTTTGATGTCTTACTTGGCTCGTTTGCTCATTTGGTTGGAATAATTGTTTATTTATTACTAAACAGAGAACCTAAGATCTATGGATCCTCATCCGCTTGCTAATCTCTTTAAGAGATCCAATTATGATGAACCAATTGCTAGTGAGTTTTGTGCACTAGATTATCTTTATCAAGTTTTGCTTGAAATTCGTGAATCTGAAAATTGTGATGAAGTACTTTATGGAGTGGTTCACGATGGATCTTTGAATAAAAAGCATGATTGCAATGATGATAGTATAAATTCTATTAATGTCAATTGTGCTTATAATATGCAAAACCCTAAGCTTGGGGATGCTAATTTTGCTTTGTCCTCTATTTGTTGCAATGATCATGATTGGGGTGATTCTTCTTATGATCTTGAAAATTTATTTAAGCCCCATGATGAATATGAGATTGATAATAGTGTTTGCAATATTATTGAAAGTAGGTTTGGAAGAGTTTCAACTTTAGATCCGACATATTTGGAGAATGTTCAATCTTATGAAATTTTTGATAAAAGTGGGCTTGGAGAGGTCATGACTTTAGTTAATGTTAATCCCACTATTTTGGAGAGTGTCAACTTTGCATGCATGTGGATCATGTTGAAAATATTTTATGTGATAGCTATTTTGTTGAATTTTCTTATGATCCTACATTTAATTATTATGAGAGAGGAAAATATGGTGGTATAAATTTTCATGTTACTAAATTACCTCTCGTTATGTTGAGATTGCTATTGTTGCTTTCCGCTTCCTTGCATATGCTAGTTTTTGCTTGCCTTGATAATTTTTTTTCCTATAAGATGCCTATGCATAGGAAGTATGATAGACTTATATGTGTTTGTCACATGTTTTATGATGCTCTCTTTGTGCTTCAATTCTTGTCTTTCATGTGAGCATCATTGAAATATTATGCCTAGCTGTAAGGCTTTAAAGAAAAGCGCTTGTTGGGAGACAACCTAATATTTGTCCTTGCTGTTATTCAATAAATAATTTATCTAGCCTCTGTTTTGGTTGTGTTTTTTGTGTTTAATTAGTGTTTGTGCCAAGTAGAACCGTTGGGAAGACTTGGGGAAAGTCTTTTTAATCTTGCTGTAAAAAAACAGAAACTTTAGCGCTCACGAGAACTGCTGCCGTTTTTATTTGGAAAGCGATATTTAGTTAATTATTTTTTAAGATGATTCATAGATAAATTCCTCACGTCCAGAAATTTATTTTAGAATTTTGGGGGTTCCAGATCTTGCGTTATCTACAGATTACTACAGACTGTTCTGTTTTTGACAGATTCTGTTTTTCGTGTGTTGTTTGCTTATTTTGATGAATCTGTGGCTAGTAAAATAGTTTATAAACCATAGAGAAGTTGGAATATAGTAGGTTTAACACCAATATAAATAAAGAATGAGTTAATTACAGTACCTTGAAGTGGTGTTTTCTTTTCTTTCGCTAATGGAGCTCACAAGATTTTCTACTTTAAGTTTTGTGTTGTGAAGTTTTCAAGTTTTGGGTAAAGATTTGATGGATTATGGAACAAGGAGTGGAAAGAGCCAAAGATTGGGGATGCCCATGGCACCCCCAAGATAATCTAAGGACACCTAAAATCCAAAGCTTGGGGATGCCCCGGAAGGCATCCCCTCTTTCGTCTACTTCTATCGGTAACTTTACTTGGAGATATATTTTTATTTACCACATGATATGTGTTTTGTTTGGAGCATCTTGTATTATTTGAGTCTTTATTTGTTAGTTTTCCACAATCATACTTGCTGCACACACATTTTTGAGAGAGACACACATGATTCGGAAATTATTAGAATACTCCATGTGCTTCACTTATATCTTTTGAGTTATATAGTTTTTTGCTCTAGTACTTCACTTATATCTTTTAGAGCATGGTGGTAGATTTGTTTTATAGAAACCATTTTTCTCTCATGCTTCAATTAGACTATTTTGAGAGTCCTACAAAACAGCATGGTAATTTGCTTTAATTATTTTAGGCATTCAAGATTAATAATAAAATTTTCTTATGAGTGTGTTGAATACTATGAGAAGTTTGAAACTTGATAATTGTTTTGAGATATGGAGATGGTGATATTAGAGTCGTGCTAGTTGAGTAGTTGTGAATTTGAGAAATGCTTTTGTTGAAGTTTGTGATTCCCATAGCATGCACGTATGGTGAACCGTTATGTTAAGAAGTCGGAGCATGATGTATTTATTGATTGTCCTCCTTATGAGTGGCGGTCGGGGACGAGCGATGGTCTTTTCCTACCAATCTATCCCCCTAGTAGCATGCGTGTAATACTTTGCTTCGATAACTAATAGATTTTTGCAATAAGTAAGTGAGCTCTTTATGACTAATGTTGAGTCCATAGATTATATGCACTCTCACCCTTCCACCATTGCTAGCCTCTCTAATACCGCGCACCTTTCGCCGATATCATACACCCACCATATACCTTCCTCAAAACAGCCACCATACCTACCTATCATGGCATTTCCATAGCCATTCCGAGATATATTGCCATGCAACTTTCCACCGTTCCGTTTACTATGACATGCTCCATCATTGTCATATTGCTTTGCATGATCATGTAGTTGACATTTTAGTTGTGGAAAAGCCACCATTCATAATTCTTTCATATAAGTCACTCATGCATCATTGCTATCCCGGTACACCGCTGGAGGCATTCATATAGAGTCATACTTTGTTCTAGTATCGAGTTGTAATCATTGAGTTGTAAATAAATAGAAGTGTGATGATCATCATTCATAGAGTATTGTCCCAAAAAAAGAGAAAGGCCAAAAAAAGAAGGCCCAAAAAAAGGGGCAATACTACTATCCTTTTTCCACACTTGTGCTTCAAGTAGCACCGTGATCTTCATAATAGAGAGTCTCCTATGTTATCACTTTCATATACTAGTGGGAATTTTTCATTATAGAACTTGGCTTGTATATTGCAACGATGGGCTTCCTCAAAATGCCCTAGGTCTTCGTGAGCAAGCAAGTCGGATGCACACCCACTTAGTTTCTTTTTGTTGAGCTTTCATATACTTATAGCTCTAGTGCATCCGTTGCATGGCAATCCCTACTCACTCACATTGATATCTATTGATGGGCATCTCCATAGCCCGTTGATACACCTAGTTGATGTGAGACTATCTTCTCTCTTTTTGTCTTGTCCACAACCACCATTCTATTCCACCTATAGTGCTATGTCCATGGCTCACGCTCATGTATTGCGTGAAGATTGAAAAAGTTTGAGAACATTAAAAGTATGAAACAATTGCTTGGCTTGTCATCGGGGTTGTGCATGATTTGAATACTTTGTGTGGTCAAGATGGAGCATAGCCAGACTATATGATTTTGTAGGGATAACTTTCTTCGGTCATGTTATTTTGAAGAGACATAATTTCTTAGTTAGTATGCTTGAAGTATTATTATTTCTATATCAATATTAAAATTTTGTCTTGAATCTTTCGGATCTGAATATTCATACCACAATTAAGAGAATTACATTGAAATTATGCCAAGTAGCATTCCACATCAAAAATTCTGTTTTTATCATTTACCTACTCGAGGACAAGCAGGAATTAAGCTTGGGGATGCTTGATACGTCTCCAACGTATCTATAATTCTTTATTATTCCATGCTATATTTTATTTTGTTTTGGACATTATTGGGCTTTATTATACACTTTTATATTATTTTTGGGACTAACCTATTAAACGGAGGCCCAACCCAGTATTGTTGTTTTTTGCCTATTTTAGGGTTTCGCAGAAAAAGAAATCAAACGGAGTCCAAACGGAATGAAACCTTCGGGAACATGATTTTCGGAACGAACATGATCCAGAGGACTTGGACCCTACGTTAGGACATCAACCAGGAGGCCACGAGGTAGGGGGCGCCCCTACCCCCCCCCCCCAGGCGTGCCCTGCACCCTCGTGGGTCCCCTGTTGCTCCACCGACATACTCCTTCCTCCTATATATACCTACGTACACCCAAACTACCAGATACGGAGCCAAAACCCTAATTCCACCGCCGTAACTTTCTGTATCCACGAGATCCCATCTTGGGGCCTGTTCCGGAGCTCCGCCAGAGGGGGCATCGATCACGGAGGGCTTCTACATCAACACCATAGCCCCTTCGATGAACTGTGAGTAGTTTACCTCAGACCTACGGGTCCATAGTTATTAGCTAGATGGCTTCTTCTCTATTTTTGGATCTCAATACAAAGTTCTCCCCCTCTCTTGTGGAGATCTATTCGATGTAATCTTCTTTTGCGATGTGTTTGTTGAGACCGATGAATTGTTGGTTTATGATCAAGTTTATCTATGAGCAATATTTGAATCTTCTCTGAACTCTTTTATGTATGATTGGTTATCTTTGCAAGTCTCTTCAAATTATCAGTTTGGTTTGGCCTACTAGATTGATCTTTTTTGCAATGGGAGAAGTGCTTAGCTTTGGGTTCAATCTTGCGGTGTCCTTTCCCAGTGACAGTAGGGGCAGCAAGGAAACTATTGTATTGTTGCCATCAAGGATAACAAGAAGGGGTTTATATCATATTGCATGAGTTTATCCCTCTACATCATGTCATCTTGCTTAAAGCGTTACTCTGTTCTCATGAACTTAATATTCTAGATGCATACTAGATCATGGTCGATGTGTGGAGTAATAATAGTAGATGCAGGCAGGAGTCGGTCTACTTGTCTCGGACGTGATGCCTATATACATGATCATACCTAGATATTCTCGTAACTATGCTCAATTCTGTCAATTGCTCAACAGTAATTTGTTTACCCATCGTGAATACTTATGCTCTTGAGAGAAGCCACTAGTGAAACCTATGGCCCCAGGGTCTATCTTCCATCATATTAATCTTCCAATACTTAGTTATTTCCTTTGCCATTTATTTTACTTTGCATCTTTTATTTCTCTTTATCATAAAAATACCAAAAATGTTATCTTATCATATCTACCAGATCTCACTCTCGTAAGTGACCGTATAGGGATTGACAACCCCTTATCGCGTTGGCTGCGAGGATTTATTTGTTTATGTAGGTGGGAGGGACTGATACGTCTCCGTCGTATCTACTTTTCCAAACACTTTTGCCCTTGTTTTGGACTCTAACTTGCATGATTTGAATGGAACTAACCCGGACTGACGCTTTTTTCAGCAGAATTGCCATGGTGTTATTTATGTGCAGAAACAAAAGTTCTCGGAATGATCTGAAACTTCACGGAACATCTTTTCGAAAATAATAAAAAATCCTTGCAAAAGATGAAGACCAGGGGGGCACACCCTAGCCACGAGGGTGGGGGCACGCCTGCCCCCCTAGGGTGCGCCCCCTACCTCATGGGCCCCCTGGAGCTCCTTCAACCTCGACTCCAACTCTATATATTTGCTTTCGGGGAGAAAAAATAAAGAAGAAGGATTCATCGCGTTTTACGATACGGAGCCGCCGCCAAGCCCTAAAACCTCTCGGGAGGGCTGATCTGGAGTCCGTTCGGGTCTCCAGAGAGGGGAATCCGTCGCCATCGTCATCATCAACCATCCACCATCACCAATTTCATGATGCTCACCGCCGTGCATGAGTAATTCCATCGTAGGCTTGCTGGACGGTGATGGGTTGGATGAGATTTATCATGTAATCGAGTTAGTTTTGTTAGGGTTTGATCCCTAGTATCCACTATGTTCTGAGATTGATGTTGCTATGACTTTGCTATGCTTAATGCTTGTCACTAGGGCCCGAATACCATGATTTCAGATCTGAACCTATTATGTTTTCATCAATATAAGAGAGTTCTTGATCCTATCTTGCAAGTCTATAGTCACCTATTATGTGTTATGATCCGTTAACCCTGAAGTGACAATAACCGGGATACTTACCGGTGATGACCGTAGTTTGAGGAGTTCATGTATTCACTATGTGTTAATGCTTTGGTCCGGTACTCTATTAAAAGGAGGCCTTAATATCCCTTAGTTTCTGCTAGGACCCCGCTACCACGGGAGGGTAGGACAAAAGATGTCATGCAAGTTCTTTTCCATAAGCATGCATGAATATATTCGGAATACATGCCTACATTACATTGATGAATTGGAGCTAGTTCTGTGTCACCCTAGGTTATGACTATTACATGATGAACTGCATTCGGCATAATTCACCGTCACTGATCCATTTCCTACGAGCTTTCCATATATTGTTCTTCACTTATTTACTTTTCCGTTGCTATTGCTATCATCACTACAAAATACCAATAACATTCCTTTTGCTACCGTTACCTTTTGCTACCATTACCACTACTATCATATTACTTTGCTACTAAATACTTTGCTGCAGATATTAAGTTTCCAGGTGTGGTTGAATTGACAACTCAACTGCTAATACTGGAGAATATTCTTTGGCTCCCCTTGTGTCGAATCAATAAATTTGGGTTGAATAATGTACCCTCAAAAATTGTTGCGATCCCCTATACTAGAGGGTTATCAAGACTATTTTCTGGCACCGTTGCCGCGGAGCATAGCTCTATTCTTTGAGTCAGTTGGGATTTATATCTGCTTATCATTATGAAGAACTTGAGAGATCCAAAAACCAAGATTTATCCCTCAACTACGAGGGGAGGTAAGGAACTGCCATCTAGCTGTGCACTTGATTCACCTTCTATTTTGAGTAAGCTTGCGACACCTATTCGTTCTGATATGTCGCATGTTATTGATGATTCCACTTCTGCTATGCATGGTACTTATGATGAAACTACTTCTATGCTTGATACTACTATGCCACTTGGTGAATTTCTTAATGAACAACTTGCTAGGGTTAGAGAGAGTGAAAATATTGAATCTGATAATATTGATGAAAGTGATGATGAAGACTCTCCCTCTAATGAATATGAATCACCTGTTATTCCTGACGGTTATGTTTTTGAAAAAGAAGCTGCTTTAGCTATTTTAGCTTGCAAAGATAGATAGATACGTACTCAAGAGGTTATTAGCTAAATGGAAGCAGCAATCTCTTAATGCTAGAATGAAACCTGACCCTACTTTTGCTACTTCACATATCTGTGTTACCGATAAGGATTATGAATTCTCTGTTGAACCTGATATAATTACTTTGGTTGAATCTGATCCTTTTCATGACTATGAATCTGAAACTGTTGTGGCACATCTTACTAAATTAAATGATATAGCCACCCTATTCACTAAAGATGAGAGAACTTGCTACTTTTATATCCTTAAAATATTTCCGTTCTCATTAAAGGGTGATGCTAAGATATGGTTTAATTCTCTTGATCCTGGTTGTGTGCGTAGTCCCCAAGATATGATTTATTACTTCTCTGCTAAATATTTCCCTGCTCATAAGAAACAAGCTGCTTTGAGGGATATATATAATTTTGTGCAAATTGAAGAAGAGAGTCTCCCACAAGCTTGGGGAGGCTTCTCAAGTTACTTAATGCTTTGCCTGATCACCCTCTTAAGAAAAATGAAATACTTGATATCTTTTATAATGGACTAACCGATGCTTCCAGAGATTACCTGGATAGTTGTGCTGGTTCTGTTTTCAGGGAAAGAACACTGGATGAAGCTAAAATTCTATTGAATAATATGTTGAAAAATGAAAATAATTGGACACTTCCTGAGCCTATTCCTAAACCAACTCCGAAGAAGAGAGGTGTTCTATTTCTGAGTCCTGAAGATATGCAGGAGGCAAAGAAATCTATGAAAGAAAAAGGTATTAAAGCCGAAGATGTTAAGAATTTACCTCCTATTGAAGAAATACACGGTCTTAATTTACCGCCTGTTGAAGAAACATGTGATCTTAATCAATTACCTATTGAAGAAACTCATGGTCTTGATAACCCGACACAGGTAGTAAAGGTAAATTCTCTCTATAGATATGATAAAGCTTAAATCCCATTTACTAAGTTTGCTAACCCATGCTTAGATGAGTTTGATAAATTTATGGTTTAGAAAGAAGACTTCAATGCTTATTTTGGTAGACAATTGAAATACAATTCAAATATTCTTGAACACTTGGGTAATTATATGGCTAATGTTAAAGGTGAACTTAAACTTATTAGTAAACATGCTTCTATGGTTACCACTCTAGTAGAACAAGTACTTAAAGCTCAAAATGATTTGCTCAATGAATTGAATAGTAAGAATAATGATTATGCTGTTAGAGTGGCTACTAGAACTGGTAGAATGACTCAGGAACCTCTGTATCCTGAAGGCCATCCTAAGAGAATTGAGCAAGATTCTCAGAGAAATAATATAGATGCACCTAGTCCTTCTAAAAGGAAGAAAAAGAAAAATGATAGGACTTTGCATGCTTCTAGTCAACCTATTGCTGAAACACCTGAGAATCCAAATGATATTTCTATTTCTGATGCTGAAACACAATCTGGTAATGAACCTGAAACTAGTGATAATGTTAATGATAATTTTCATGATGATGCTCAACCTAGTAATGATAATGATATAGAAATTGAACCTAATGTTGATCTTGATATCCCACAATCAAAGAATCAATGTTATGATAAGAAAGACTTTGTTGCTAGGAAACATGGTAAAGAAAGAGAACCATGGGTTCAGAAACCCATGCCTTTTCCTCGCAAACCATCCAAGAAAAAGGATGATGAGGATTTTGAGCGCTTTGTTGAAATGATTAGACCTATCTTCTTGCGTATGTGATTAACTAATATGCTTAAAATGAATCCTTATGCTAAGTATATGAAAGAAATTGTTACAAATAAGAGAAAGATACCGGAATCTGAAATTTCCACTATGCTTGCTAATTATACTTTTAAGGGTGGAATACCAAAGTAACTTGGAGATCCGGGAGTACCCACTATACCATGCTCCATTAAAAGAAACTATGTTAAAACTGCTTTATGTGATCTTGGAGCCGGTGTTAGTGTTATGCCTCTCTCATTATATCGTAGACTTGATTTGAATAAGTTGACACCTAATGAAATATCTTTGCAAATGGCTAATAAATCAACTGCTATACCTGTCGGTATTTGTGAGGATGTGCCTGTTGTAGTTGCAAACATTACTATTTTAACGGACTTTGTTATTCTTGATATTCCCGAGGACGATAGTATGTCTATTATTCTTGGTAGACCCTTTTTGAATACTGCAGGGGCTGTTATTGATTGCACTAAAGGCAATGTCACTTTTCATGTTAATGGTAATGAGCATACGATACACTTTCCGAGGAAACAACCTCAAGTTCATAGTGTCAACTCTGTTGGAAAAATTCCATCGATTATATTTGGAGGTTTTGAATTTCTTCTTCCTACTGTCAAGAAGAAATATGATATTGGATGTGCATATCACCGTTGAGGTAACATAGTGTTATTCGAAATTTCTCTAGTTCCAAGTTATTCGGAATGAGTTCGTTAACAAGACTTGACCAACCTTGTTAGTGGGTTCCTTTTGATGATCATGAGATGGATGAATTTAGAAAACACAACTCTCTGTACCCTCCTTTTACTTTCTGTTATTTATATAAAATAAAATAAAAATAAGTATTTTCCGTCTGTTATCTAAATTATCCGTGCAATATAAAAATACCTCGAAAATAAAAGTTATCCAAATGCCCTGAAATTTAAATATGTTTTTTTCTGGAATATTTGAGAATATTTGGCACCAAGAACACAGCACGGGGGGCATGCACCTGGCCACGAGGGTGGAGGGCGCGCCCCCTGCCTCGTGGGCCCACGATGGCCCTCCTCCACTTATTTCCTCCCGCAAACACGAATATCCAGCTCAAACCCGAGTCCAAGCTCATTTTTCTGCCATTTTTGATCTCCTTGCTCAAAGCACCTCTCACAAAACTGCTTGGGGAGATTGTTCCTTGGTATGTGACTCCTCCATTGGTCCAACTAGTTTTTGTTCTAGTGTTGTATTCATTGCAATTTTGTGCTGCTTAGGTGACCCTGTTCTTGAGCATGCATGTCAAATTTACATGGTCAAAAGTAGTTCTAATGCATGATATAGGCTCTAGGCACTTGTAGGAGTTGTTGCTATCAATTTTGTTGAGATTGGTTCACTTTTATTTGAAGTTACTAAAAAATTCAGAAATTTTTCAGAGGAAGAAATATGCTTAGGAAAATGTACCAAGGTGGTTCTTCAAGGAAGCAAGGACCCAGGCTTGCAATGTGTGATGCTGATGAAGAACCACCAAGAGACGCTCCAGTGCGTCCTTGTGAATGGCCTTCGGGCTTTATGGATCGAGCAGGAATTAAGGAAGAATTTAACGCATATTTGCGTAATGCTGATCTTGTGAGCTTCAAGGAAGAAAAGTGCAGCCAGTATCACTATCTCACTAGTTCCTTTGTGAGGAGGTTTGAATTTTCATCTTCACGTAATTCTCCAACTGTCTTATTTGATCTTTATGAAAATTCTTACACTATGGACTTAGAGGATTTTACTGTTGCTTACAAACTTCCACAATGGGGTAGTGTGAGGGAACCTCGCAAATCTGAATTTAGAGATTTTCTTGCTAGTATAACTATGGGGGAATCTAGAGATATAACACAAGCTACCATAGGGAGCATTCACTTTCCTGCTATACATTATTTTGCTCTCTTCATAGGTAGATGCATTAATGGTAAGGATGAGGCATGTCACATGTGTGTCCCTGACCTCAGTATTCTTAGGAGTGCTGTGTTAGGAGATAAATCTTATAATTTGGGAGCCATTGTTGCACGTAGGTTGCATCTTAATAGATTTAATGGAGATTTCTTTGGTGGAATATATGCAACCCGCATAGCTAATTTTCTTGGTATAGCCATACTTGAAGATGATATTGAGTTGCCTCCTGCTTATTTGGATTATGAGGCTATGGTTCACCACCATTTTGTTGAGAGGAATGAATCACCTCTCCAGTATCGCTTAATCTTTGACAGACGTCATGCTGTCCGTATTACTCTCCCTGCTATTGCCTTCTTTGATTATCAGGCAAAAGGAAGATATGTTATTACCAGAGAGGAGGCGGATGAGTACGAGAGGAGGGCGGAGGCCGCTCGTCGCCACGCTGCAGCTCAGGAGGTGATAGCCGCTGCATCGCAGTACGACCCCAACTATTTCTATGGATATCCACCGGGCCAGCCGTGGCCATAGACCAACTTAGGCCAAAAGCCTAAGCTTGGGGGAGTACGTATTTCCCACCGACATTACATTCATGTTCACACACTCATTTCTAGATGTCGGTGCTTATACTTTTTCATTGTATCATCCATGCTAGTTTGTTTTCCTTTTTATGCTTTCTTCTTGTGTGTTTAATAAACCTTAAGAAAAACCAAAAAAAATAGTTGTAGATTTTAGCTAGTTTTAATTTCCATGCTTGTAGTAGTAATTAAAAAGAAAACCCAAAAAGATTTCATGTTCTTCTTTTGCTTGTTGGGAGCTTTCTTGTGTAAATAGTTTTATTTCTTTTCTTTTCTTTGGGGGTCGATAGGAGAAGACCATAATTAAATTGTTGAAGTGGCTCTTATATGCATTATTGTTGATCTGACAAAAGAGCTCATATTGCCTTGTCTTCTCCTGTTTGTTGAATGCTTGCGGATTCCAGCTTAGTCCAATGCACGTGCACTATTATTATTATTCATATCATTCGGTTGTGCAAGTGAAAGGCAATTATGACGATATATGATGGATTGACTGAGATGAGAAAAGCTGGTATGAACTCGACCTCTCTTGTTTTTGTAAATATGATTAGTTCATCGTTCCCGATTCAGCCTATTATGAATAAACATGTTTGCAATGACAACTAGAGATCATAGTTTCTTATGACATGCTTGATTAGCTAGGAGCTTATAATGGTTTACCTTGCATGCCAACATGCTATTAAAATGGTTGTGATGTGGTATGATGGGGTGGTATCCTCCTCTAAATGATTTAAGTGACTTGACTTGGCGCATGTTCACACATGTAGTTGAAACAAAATCAACATAGCCTTCAGGATATTTATGTTCATGGTGGATTATATCCTACTCTTGCTTGCATTCGGTGTTCATTAATTTTAATGCATGTTCATGACTATTGTCGCTCTCTAGCTGGTCGCTTCCCAGTCTTTTGCTAGCCTTCACCTGTAGTAAGCGGGAATACTGCTTGTGCATCCAACTCCATAAGCTCCAAAGTTATTCCATATGAGTCCACCATACCTACCTATATACGGTATCTACCTGCCGTTCCAAGTAAATTTCTATGTGCCAAACTCTAAACCTTCAAATAAATATCCTGTTTTGTATGCTCGAATAGCTCATGTATCAACTAGGGTTGTCTGTATCTTCCATGTTAGGTGGGTTATTCTCAAGAGGAGTGGACTCTGCTCCTCACTCACGAGAAAATGGTTGGTCACCGGGATTTCCAGTCCCATGCTTTATGCAAACTAAATCAAAATAATTGCAAACAAAACTCTCCCTGGGACTCTTGTTAGGTGGAGGCACTCGTTGTTTCGAGCAAGCCATGGATTGATGCTTGTTGGTGGAGGGGGAGTATAAACTTTACCATTCTATTTGGGAACAGCCTATAATGTGTGTAGCATGGAAGATATCGCCATCTCTTGGTTGTTATGTTGACAATGAAAGTATACCGCTCAAAATATTATTCACCTCTATTTCAAAACCAAGCTCTGACACCTCTACAAATCCCTACTTCCCTCTGCGAAGGGCCTATCTATTTACTTTTATGTCGAGTCATCATCCTCTTGTTAAAAAGCACCAGTTGGAGAGCACTGCTGTCATTTGCATTCATTACTGTTAGCTTACATTGAGTATGACTTGACTGGATATCTTTTACCATGAATTACAATGTCTAGTCGGTCCTTGATCTTTAAAGGTGCCCTGCATTTATGTTTTGCGGTCTCAGAAAGGGCTAGCGAGATACCATCTTGTTATATCATATTATGATTGTTTTGAGAAAGTGTTGTCATCCGAGATTTATTATTATTGCTCGCTAGTTGATTATGCCATTGATATGAGTAAACATGAGACCTATGCGTTATTGTGAATATGGTTAGTTCATAATCTTTGCTGAAAACTTGAATGTTGGCTTTACATATTTACAACAACAAGAGCAAACAGAGTCTGTAAAAGTTTTTCTTTATCACTTTCAGTTTGTCAATTGAATTTCTTGAGGACAAGCAAAGGTTTAAGCTTGGGGGAGTTGATACGTCTCTGTCGTATCTACTTTTCCAAACACTTTTGCCCTTGTTTTGGACTCTAGCTTGCATGATTTCAATGGAACTAACCCGGACTGATGCTGTGTTCGGCAGAATTGCCATGGTGTTATTTTTGTGCAGAAACAAAAGTTCTCGGAGTGACCTGAAACTTCACGGAACATCTTTTCAGAAATAATAAAAAATCCTTGGAAAAGATGAAGACCAGGGGGCCCACACCCTAGCCACGAGGGTGGGGGCGCGCCTGCCCCCTAGGGCGCACCCCCTACCTCGTGGGCCCCCTGGAGCTCCTTCGACCTCGACTCCAACTCTATATATTTGCTTCCAGGGAGAAAAAATAAGGAAGATGGATTCATCCCGTTTTACGATACGGAGCTGCCGCCAAGCCCTAAAACCTCTCGGGAGGGCTGATCTGGAGTCCATTCGGGGCTCCGGAGAGGGGAATCTGTCGCCATCGTCATCATCAACCATCCTCCATCACCAATTTCATGATGCTCACCGCTGTGCGTGAGTAATTCCATCGTAGGCTTGCTGGACGGTGATGGGTTGGATGAGATTTATCATGTAAACGAGTTAGTTTTGTTAGGGTTTGATCCCTAGTATCCACTATGTTCTGAGATTGATGTTGCTATGACTTTGCTATGCTTAATGCTTGTCACTAGGGCCCGAGTGCCATGATTTCAGATCTCAACCTATTATGTTTTCATCAATATATGAGAGTTCTTGATCCTATCTTGCAAGTCTATAGTCACCTATTATGTGTTATGATCCGTTAACTCTGAAGTGACAATAATCGGGATACTTACCGGTGATGACCGTAGTTTGAGGAGTTCATGTATTCACTATGTGTTAATGCTTTGGTCCGATACTCTATTAAAAGGAGGCCTTGATATCCCTTAGTTTCCGCTAGGACCCTGCTGCCACAGGAGGGTAGGACAAAAGATGCCATGCAAGTTCTTTTCCATAAGCACGTATGACTATATTCGAAATACATGCCTACATTACATTGATGAATTGGAGCTAGTTCTGTGTCACCCTAGGTTATGACTGTTACATGATGAACCACATCTGGCATAATTCTCCATCACTGATCCATTGCCTACGAGCTTTCCATATATTGTTCTTGGCTTATTTACTTTTCCGTTGCTATTGCTATCATCACTACAAAATACCAAAAACATTACTTTTGCTACCATTACCTTTTGCTGCCATTACCACTATTATCATATTACTTTGCTACTAAATACTTTGCTGCAGATATTAAGTTTCTAGGTGTGGTTGAATTGACAACTCAGCTGCCAATTCTTGAGAATATTCTTTGGCTCCCCTTGTGTCGAATCAATAAATTTGGGTTGAATACTGTACCCTCGAAAACTGTTGCGATCCCCTATAATTGTGGGTTATCAGGGACTCATGCGTGGCCTCCTATCGGATTGATACATTGGTTCTCAAAAACCGAGGGAAATACTTATGCTACTCTGCTGCATCACCGTTTCCTCTTCAAGGGGAAACCAACGCAAGTGCTCAAGAGGTAGCACTAGATATGGTACGATCTATGATGTCTCTTACTGATTTACCGCTATTGTTTTGGGGTTATGCTTTAGAGACGGCTGCATTCACGTTAAATAGGGCACCGTCTAAATTCGTTGAGATGACGCCTTATGAACTATGGTTTGGCAAGAAACCAAAGTTGTCATTTCTTAAAGTTTGGGGTTGCGATGCTTATGTGAAAAAGCTTCAACCTGATAAGCTCGACCCCAAGTCGGAAAAATGTGTCTTCATAGGATACCCAAAAGAAACAGTTGGGTACACCTTCTATCACAGATCCGAAGGCAAGACTTTTGTTGCTAAGAATGGATCCTTTCTAGAGAAGGAGTTTCTCTCGAAAGAAGTGAGTGGGAGGAAAGTAGAACTTGATGAGGTAACTGTACCTGCTCCCTTATTGGAAAGTAGTTCATCACAGAAACTTGTTCATGTGACATCTACACCAATTAGTGTGGAAGCTAATGATGATGATCATGAAACTTCAGATCAAGTCACCACTGAACCTCGTAGGTCAACCAGAGTAAGATCTGCACCAGAGTGGTACGGTAATCCTATTCTGGAGGTCATGTTGCTAGACCATGATGAACCTACGAACTATGAGGAAGCGATGATGAGCCCAGATTCTGCAAAATGGCTTGAGGCCATGAAATCTGAGATGGGATCCATGTATGAGAACAAAGTGTGGACTTTGGTTGACTTGCCCGATGATCGGCAAGCCATCGAGAATAAATGGATCTTCCAGAAGAAGACAGACGCTGATGGTAATGTTACTGTCTACAAAGCTCGACTTATTGCAAAAGGTTTTCGTTAAGTTCAAGGAGTTGACTATGATGAGACCTTCTCACCCGTAGCGATGCTTAAGTCCGTCTGAATCATGTTAGCTATTGCTGCATTTGATGATTATGAAATTTGGCAAATGGATGTAAAGAATGCATTCCTGAATGGGTTTCTGGAAGAAGAGTTGTATATGATGCAACCTGGAGGTTTTAACGATCCGAAAGGACCTAGCAAAGTGTGCAAGCTCCAGCAATCCATCTATGGACTGGTGCAAGCCTCTCAGAGTTAGAAAAAACGTTTTGATAGTGTGATCAAAGCATATGGTTTTATACAGACTTTTGGAGAAGCCTGTATTTACAAGAAAGTGAGTGGGAGCTCTGTAGCATTTCTAATATTATATGTGGATGACATATTGTTGATTGGAAATGATATAGAATTTCTGGATAGCATAAAAGGATACTTGAATATGAGTTTTTCAATGAAAGACCTCGGTGAAGCTTCTTACATATTGGGCATCAAGATCTATAGAGATAGATCAAGACGCCTAAATGGACTTTCACAAAGCACATACCTTGACAAAGTTTTGAAGAAGTTCAAAATGGATCAAGCAAAGAAAGGGTTCTTGCCTGTGTTACAAGGTGTGAAGTTGAGTAAGACTCAATGCCCGACCACAGCAGAAGATAGAGAGAAAATGAAAGATGTTCCATATGCTTTATCCATAGGCTCTATCATGTATGCAATGCTGTGTACCAGACCTGATGTGTGCCTTGCTATTAGTTTAGCAAGGAGGTACCAAAGTAATCCAGGAGTGGGTCACTGGACAGTGGTCAAGAACATCCTGAAGTACCTGAAAAGGACTAAGGATATGTTTCTCGTTTATGGAGGTGACAAAGAGCTCATCATAAATGGTTACGTTGATGCAAGCTTTGACACTGATCCGGACGATTCTAAATCGCAAACCGGATATGTGTTTATATTGAACGGTGGAGCTGTCAGCTGGAGCAGTTCTAAATAGAGCATCATGGCAGGATCTACATGTGAAGCAGAGTACATTGCTGCTTTGGAAGTAGCAAATGAAGGAGTCTGGATGAAGGAATTCATATCCGATCTAGGTGTCATACCTAGTGCATCAGGTCCAATGAAAATCTTTTGTGACAATATTGGTGCAATTGCCTTGGTAAAGGAATCTAGATTTCACAAGAGAACCAAGCACATCAAGAGATGCTTCAACTCCATCCGGGATCAAGTTCAGGTGGGAGACATAGATATTTGCAAGATACATACGAATCTAAATGTTTTTTTGACTGAACACTGTAGGGAAAGCCCCCACAGCCTTTTATTGACTTAAAATACATATTTACAAAGATTACAAATGCTACCAGGAGTAGCTAAGAAGGAGAAAAACATATTTACGAATTTGAATGTTGCAGACCCATTGACTAGCCTCTTCCACGAGCAAAACATGATCAGCACCAAGGCTCCATGGGTGTTAGAATCATTACTGTGTAATCTAGATTATTGACTCTAGTGCAAGTGGGGACTGAAGGAAATATGCCCTAGAGGCAATAATAAAGTAATTATTTATTTCCTTATATCATGATAAATGTTTATTATTCATGCTAGAATTGTATAAACCGGAAACATGATACATGTGTGAATACATAGACAAACAGAGTGTCACTACTATGCCTCTATTTGACTAGCTCGTCGATCAAAGATGGTTATGTTTCCTAGCCATAGACATGAGTTGTCATTTGATTAACGGGATCACATCATTAGGAGAATGATGTGATTGACTTGACCCATTCCGTTAGCTTAGCACTTGATAGTTTAGTATGTTGATATTGCTTTCTTCATGACTTATACACGTTCCTATGACTATGAGATTATGCAACTCCCATTTACCGGAGAACACATTGTGTGCTACCAAACGTCACAAGGTAACTGGGTGGTTATAAAGGTGCTCTACAGGTGTCTCCGAAGGTACTTGTTGAGTTGGCGTATTTCGAGATTAGGATTTGTCACTCCGATTGTCGGAGACGTATCTCTGGGCCCACTCGGTAATGCACATCACTATAAGCCTTGCAAGAATTGTAACTAATGAGTTAGTTGCGGGATGATGTATTACGGAACAAGTAAAGAGACTTGCCAGTAACGAGATTGAACTAGCTATTCAGATACCGACGATCGAATCTCGGGCAAGTAACATACCGGTGACAAAGGGAACAACATATGTTGTTATGCGGTTTGACCGCTAAAGATCTTCGTAGAATATGTGGGAGCCAATATGAACATCCAAGTTCCACTATTGGTTATTGACTGGAGACGTGTCTCGGTCATGGCTACATAGTTCTCGAACCCGTAGGGTCCGCACGCTTAAAGTTCGGTGACGATCGATATTATGAGTACCGGGGGTTACCGGAACCCCCCCCCCCCTCGGGGGGGGGGGGGGCTTAATGGGACTACATGGGCCTTAGTGGAAATAGAGGGCAGCAAGGGGAGTGTGGGGCGCTCCCCCCCAAGGCCCAAACCAAATTGGGTTAGGGCAAGGGGGGCCGGCCCCCTCTTTCCTTCTCCTCCTCTCCCTTTCCTTCCCCCTCTCCTACTCCTTATAGGAAAAGGAGGAGTCCTACTCCCAGGGAGTAGGACTCCCCCCCTCGGCGCACCCTCCTTGGTCAGCCACCTCTTCCCCCTTGCTCCTTTATATATGGGGACAGGGGGCACCCCGTAGACACAACAATTGATCATTGATCTCTTAGCCGTGTGTGGTGGCCCCCTCCACCATAATCCACCTCGATCATATCATAGCGGTGCTTAGACGAAGCCCTGCGTCGGTAGCATCATCATCACCATCCCCACGCCGTCGTGCTGACAAAACTCTCCTGTGAAGCTTTGCTGGATCGGAGCTCGTGGGACATCATCGAGTTGAACATGTGTAGAACTCGGAGGTGTCGTGCGTTCGGTACTTGGATCGGTCGGATCGTGAAGACGTACGACTACATCAACCGCGGTGAGCTAACGCTTCTGCTTTCGGTCTACGAGGGTACGTGGACACACTCTCCCCTCTTGTTGCTATGCATCACCATGATCCTGTGTGTGCGTAGGAAATTTTTGAAATTACTACGTTCCCCAACAGTCCCCATCTCAATCCCAATAGAAAAGTGATTAACAACCCAACAAATTAATTTAGAGTGATGAGATCAACATGATAATTCAAGAACCAGATACTCAAGATGTCCATAACCGGGGACACGGCTAACCATGATTACGAAGAGGACTCCGGTGGTCTGGTAGGCCTTCCCAAGTTAGGCCCTGAAGGCGACATTGGCATGGGACAGGGTGTGTCATGGCTAGGATTAGATTTATAATGAGATAGAGCTCTGGTTTGGAGCTTTAGAATTACCGGTCAACTTGTTCCCCTTTGTGAAGTGCACGGACGTAGTTCTCGTAGTACTGCTAATAAAAACACTCAATTTCACGGGCATCGCTCTTCTTCACGCGCTTCGCGATGTAGAGGTTTGCGCACTTTTCCCCACAAGACTCGATATCCTCCATTGGATTTCTCGCGCTACATGGTGTTTGAGAAATAGATGACCGAGACATAGTTTTTCAGAAGCATTAATTGTAACCCCGGGTAGACCGTACCAACCTACATCCCCTACATCTGCTAGCCTACCACTGGAAGAGGTCATGCAACTTACTCCACTATGCTAGAGCCCATAATAGCTTGTTGCTGCACACGTAAGTTTATAGCATGAATGATCTTGTGATCCCTTTGAGTCTGGGTGGTGAACCAAAAAGGACAGCATTGGTATATCCCCAGGTGCCCGCAACCAGTCCACCCAGATGTGTGTTTAAGTAGCCACCTTAAGTTAACCATTAATTAACAATCTCACATTTGTCATGGATACACTCAAACCCAATTCACGTCTATGAGCATAGCATGGCGATATAAGCATAACATAGAAGTAACTCCCAAGGGTTTGATAATAAAAACGGTAATAAGTTCTACCTCATCATGTACTTCCCAAAACCCACATGTTAAGAGATCCTACTCATGCAACGTTTGAGGGTTGTAACTAATGCATAAAAGCTGGGTAATAAAAGGGTATGATCAAATTGTTACTTGCCTTGCTGATGATCCGCAAAACCTAGTGACTCGTAGTAGCACGCTGCGCACTCCGGGAATTCTAGCGCAAACAAACAATAGTATACATAAGCACTCAAGCAAAGATGCAAGGGGAAAACTTCAAATAAGAAGATCCAATCTTAAAGTCCAACTAAAGAGGTTCGATTTGCAAAAATAATCGATAAAATCGAAGGTACGGAACTGAAACTACAGTCAAAAGAACTTCGAATTTCAAAACTGCTTAAAACCAAATTTTAAATTGTCAAAACCATTTTCAAGTTGATTAAGTAGAAAGAGGGATTCGAGACGAAGATTTTGGCGTTGGTTTCACTGGAGTTGGACAAACGGTTAAGAAACTGCGAGTGTTTGAAGTTCAGGGGGTAATCTGCGATAAAAATAATCGTGGATAGGTCCCTGGCCGAAAATAAAATAAAAAAAGACTAACGAACGAACATTCGCTATCTGAACCTAACCGGCGAACATTGTTCGTTAAAACGAACAAACAGACGAAAGTCCACTAAATAACTAAATCGAATAAAAACCAAAAAATAGATCGAGGGTTTTTAAAATAAAATCGATCGGTTTTTACCTAACCGGGAAAAAACGATGGCGGCGGATCCGACGAGATCCGCGGCGGCGGAGACGGCTATCGACGACGGCGGCGGCAGTGGCGGTTGGCGGCAGGGGGCGGCGACGGACGGCGCGTGCGGCGGCGGTCGGCGGCGTGGCAACGAGCGGCGCGTGCGGCGGGCGGTGGCGGCTGGCGGTGGGGCGGTGCTAGGGTTCGGGGTGCGGGCGGGCGGCGGCTCGGGCGGCGCTAGGGTTCAGGGGCGCGGGCGGGCCTCGGCTGCTTATCAGGCCTAAGCGCGGACAGAGTCCGGCTCAGGCACGGCCCAAGGTCTATATATATATATATATATATATATATATATATATATATATATATATATATAGAGTAACGCTATTCTAAGCGTGAGTGTAGCATAACTTATTCTACACCCATAGTAACGCTATATACAAAATCTAGTAAAACAATGTACAAAATGTAGTAATTTTGAAAATATTTTTTTTACTATCCAAGTTTGTAATTTACTACATTTTCAGAAAAATTACTATATTTTATATATTGTGTTACTACATTTTGTATGTCCCGTTACTGGGGTGTAGAATAAGCTATTCTACACTCACGCTTAGTTTAGCATTACTATATATAGGGTCGCGCTATTCATCACCTTGGGTGAGAAATAGTTATTATTCACCCCCTCTCTATTTTAACATCAATGCACCATATTTTTACGTTTCGTAAATTTTGTCTTATTTCATACATAAAAATAGAACGTAAGAAAATATGTAGTCACCTAAAAATTATTTAATGTTACGTAAAATTACTAATGTAAAAACATAGTGTAAAACATACATAAAATGTGATTTTTCTGGTCTTATAATCTATATTTTTGTTTTTTATACCAAATTTTACATATTAAATCAAAATGCATGTAACTATTTATATTCTAAATGTAATTTATTTAGGAAGCGATCGTAAGATTACCTCGGATGAAGAATAATATATTTTGCACCCTGAGTGATGAATAGTAACACTATATATATATAAAGGTTCCATCGAGAAAAATTCTAAATAAATAAAAATAAAAATCTAAAAATGCGAAAAACAATTTTCACCGTCTAATTAAAATATTTAGAACAAAATGAACATTTTCTTGGCTTAAAATGCAATTTTGAAAAATACATATTTTTCTAATGCAAACAAAATAGTAATAAAATCCAAATAAAATAATTTATTTAATCTTAATAATTTTCCTCCAATATTTCATTTATTTTGGAGAATTCATATTATCTCCTCTCATATATTTTTAATATTGGAAATATTATTTGGAGAGAAAATAATTAAAACCAAAGTGATCCATTTTTCAATATTTTGAGAAAATTCCAATATGAAAATAATACAATCCCCAACTCTCTCCGTGGGTGCTTGAGTTGCTTAGGATTTTTACGATCACAAAACCAAAACACAAATAAAATATGATATGTATATGATGACCTATGTATGACATTCCAAATTGGAAATTTGGGATGTTACAAACCTACCCCCCTTAAGGTGAATCTCGCCCTCGAGATTTGGGTTGGCTAGAAAATAGGTGTGGGTGGTCTTTTCGTAGATCATCCTCTCATTCCCAGGTGGCTTCATCCTCGGTATGGTGGCTCCACTGAACTTTGCAAAACTTGATAACCTTACTGCGCGTGACTCGGTTGGCAAACTGGAGAGTCTTGACTGGTTTCTCCTCATAGGTCAGATCATTATCCAACTGAATTGCTTCCAGGGGCACTGTATCTCTCAGAGGGATATCAGCCATTTCTGCATGGCACTTCTTCAACTGGGAAATGTGAAACACATCATGAACTCCTGACAGTCCTTCAGGTAACTCCAGTTTGTAGGCTACTTCTCCCATACGTTCGAAAACTTGGTATGGTCCTACAAATCTTGGGGATAACTTTCCCTTAACTCCAAAATGTTTAACTCCTCGCAGGGGTGACACTCGAAGATATGCTCTGACTCCGATTTCATAGACTACCTCCTTGCGTTTTTGAGTCGGCATAACTCTTCTGCCTGGACTGAGCTACCTTCAGTATATCTCTAATCAACTTAACCTCCTTCTCTGACTCTTTAATCAAATCTGGTCCAAACAACTGGTGGTCTCCAACTTCATCCCACATCAACGGTGTCCTGCACCTTCTTCCATACAAAACTTCAAAAGGTGCCATCTTCAAACTAGCCTGGTAGAGGTTGTTGTAAGAGAACTCTACGTAGGGCAAATTATCATCCCAACTAGATCCATAATCGAGCGCACAAGCTCTCAACATGTCCTCCAGAATCTGATTGACTCTCTCAGTCTGTCCATCTGTCTGCGGATGAAAAGCTATACTGAACTATAGCCTGGTACCGGAAGTTTGGTGCAGCTGGTGCCAAAACTTTGAAGTAAACTATGTTCCTCTATCTGATATGATGGTCCTCGGAACTCCATGCAGACATACGATCCTGGCCATATATCTTCGCCAACTTCTCACTTGTATAGGTGGTCTTCACTGGGATAGAGCTAGCCACTTTGGTCAGGCGATCCACTACTACCCAAATAGAATCGTATCCCGATTGGGTCCTGGGTAATCCGGTGATAAATTTCCATGCCAAGCTTATCCCACTTCCATTCGGGTATCGGCATAGGCTACAGTAATCCTGCTGGTTTCTGATGTTCTGCCTTCACTCTCTGACATACATCACATATTGCTACATACTAGGCAATATCCTTCTTTATACCAGTCCACCAGAAACGCTCCTTCAAATCCAAATACATCTTGGTGTTTCTGGGGTGTATCGAGTATGGCAAGCCATGAGCTTCCTGAAGTATCAACTTCCAGATCTCTACATTATTGGGTACATAAACACGGTCCTCAAACCACAAGGTGTCGTGCTCATCCTCACGAAAACCCTTGGCTTTTCCTTTGCTCATCTTCTCCTTTATCTCAGCAATTTCCTTATCATCCTTCTAAGCTTCTCAAATTTTTCCCAATAATGTCGACTGAATTTCTAATGCTGCAACAAAACCTCTAGGGACTATCTCCAAACGTAGCTCCCTGAGATCTTCAGCTAACTCATTTTGCAATCCTTCGCTTACGAGGCTATTGGCATAACTCTTCCGGCTCAAAGCGTCTGCTACGACATTAGCCTTGCCTGGATGATAGTGCAACTTCATATCATAATCCGTTATAAGCTCCAACCATCTCCTTTGCCTAAGATTCAACTCCTTCTGTGTGAAAATGTACTTCAAACTCTTATGATCTGTGTACACATCACAATGATTTCCAACAAGAAAATGTCTCCAGGTCTTGAGCGCATGCACTACAGCTGCTAACTCCAAATCATGTGTGGCATAATTCAACTCATGCGGTCAAAGCTGGCGTGAGGCATACGAAACAACTCTTCCGTCTTGCATAAGTACGCCTCCAAGTCCTAAGCGAGATGCGTCGCAATACACATGGAAATCCTTGCGTATATCCGGCGGAATCAGCACTGGGGCTGTAACCAAACGTTTCTTCAACTCCTGGAAACTTGCCTCACATTCATCTATCCATTTGAACTTGGTGTCCTTTTCAACAACTCCGTCATAGGTTTCACAATCTTAGAAAAATTCTCGATGAATCTCCGGTAATATCCCGCGAGTCCTAGAAACTGCGGATCTCTCCAACTGAGGTGGGTGCCAACCAGTCAGTGACTGACTGAACCTTAGTAGGGTCTACTGCTATACCTTCTCCTGATATAACATGTCCAAGGAATCCAACTTCCTTCAACCAAAACTCACATTTGCTGAACTTGGCATATAACTATTGTTCTCTGAGCTTCTCGAGAACTAAACGCAAATGTTTTTTTGTTCTTCTTCATTCTTCGAGTATACTAAAATATCATCAATGAACACCACAACAAACTTATCCAAGAACTCCATGAACACCTTATTCATCATACTCATGAAATAGGCAGGGGCATTTGTCAATCCAAATGACATAACCGTGTACGCATATATCCCATACCTTGTGGTGAAGGCTGTCTTAGGTATGTCCTATTCTTGGATCTTCAGTTGGTGGCATCCTGATCAAAGATCGATCTTGGAAAATACTTTAGCTCCTTGCAGCTGGTCAAACAAATCATTGATCATCGGCAGTGGGTACTAGTTCTTGATCGTCACTTCATTCAATGCATGATAGTTAACCACCATTCTCAGAGATTTATCCTTCTTCTCAACCAAGAGCACTGGGGCTCCCCATGGTGATAAACTTCATCGAATGTAACCTTTCTCCAATAACTCCTTAATCTGTTTCTTAATGTCCTCCAGATCATTTGCGGGCATCCGATATGGTCTCTTCAATATTGGTCCGGTGCCTGGCAACAGCTCTATCAAAAAATCAATGTCTCGATCCGGTGACATGCCTGGTAGTTCCTCTGGAAATACATCCGGGTAATCCTTCACTATAGGCACTTCTTCTTGAACAACGCCCGTGAGGGAGTTTACATGTGTCCTCTTTGGGGTATGCCTGGATACATAGTTAATCATTTTTCCCTCTGGGGTGGTGAGCAGAATTGACCTACTAGGACAATCAATGTTTCCTCCATACTTCGATAGCCCATCCATACCCAGTATAACGTCCAATCCTTGTGACTCCAAAATATTAGGTCTGAGGGGAAAACATAGCTTCCAGTGTTTAAGGGTAACCGTTCACACCATCGGCTGGCCATATACTCTGCACCTGGTGAGCTTACTAGCAAGGGTGTCCTAAGGGCTAAGGTGGGTAGCTTAAACTTGTCCACAAATCCCCTTGAAATGTATGAATGTGATGCACCAGTATCAAAAAGAACGAGAGCGGTAAACGACTTAACCAAAAACATACCGATGATTGCATCTGGCTGCTCTTCAACCTCCTCCATGTTCACGTGGTTCACTTGTCCCTTGTCGAAAGGGTTGGGTTTCTTCCGAGAGCTTCCATTGCCATTTACATTCTTGAGTTCAGGACACTCATTGGAATAGTGTCCAGTCTTCCCGCACTTGAAACAAGTAATGTGACTTTGGTCCTTCTTGGCGGGTGTAGCTGGGTTAGAGCGGTTCTGACTGCTTGCTCCGTTCCCATTTCCATTCCTGGGGCCATTGTGGTTATGCGAACTTCCTCCATTGTGGTCATGGCCTCAATGGTTATGGGTATATCCTCTCGAGTTCGGGGTGAAACGAGGCTTCTGCTGAGCTCCTGAATTGTATTTCCCTTGTCCATACTTCCTTTTGCAGCTGTCAATCTACTGCTGCTTCCCTTCAATCATAAGAGCCTTGTCTACCAACTCCAGGTAGTTGTTAAATGTTGCCACCATCAACTGCACACTCATTTTGTCATTCATCCCTTCCATAAACTTCTCTTGCTTCGCGGCATCTGTGGCCACATCTTCCGGGGCATAGCGAGCTAACTTGCTAAACTTCTCCACATACTGCCCCACGGTACGGTTTCCTTGGCGCAAGTTACAAAACTCATGTTTCTTCATACTCATAGCTCCAGTTGAGACATGAGCAGTGCGGAATGCTTGATGGAACTGCTCCCAAGTAACATTGGCTATAGGGAAGGTGGCTGTGTAATTCTCCCACCATGAGGCTGCAGGTCCATCCAATTGGTGTGCGGCAAAATGCACCTTCTCAGCATCTGTGCAACCTGCAGTGGTTAACTCCCTTTCAATCCTGTGTAGCCAGTCATTAGCATCTATGGGCTCAGTGCTACAGGAGAACACCGGCGGTTGTAACCTAAGACAACGGGCTAAGTTGTCAACTAGAGGGGGTGGCGGTGGGTTGTTGTTATTGTTGTTGTTGTTGCCTTGATTCTGAACTAGCAACTGCATCAGTGTATTCTATTGTTGGATCAACTAAGTGAGCTCCGGTGGGAAGACAAATCCGGGGTCACGTCTCGGAGGCATCTGATGGGTTTAGAGGGGAGAGATTAGAATAGAATGAGGTCTATTGAGAAAACACTACACATATGCACATGAGACAAACACAATCATATCACACCATATCAATTTCAAGCAAGGGCATACAATCGATCTAACTATCATTACAGTGCTCGGACTACTAATATATACATGGGGGGAAATACTACTAATAATATGGTGGTCTACTAAAAAAATTGATCGATAGAAGACTCCATGATATCTGCTCTAGCTTCGTCTTCATAATCATCATCACTACTGTCGGGGTCAGAGTCAGTGTCGTCGATGATGATGTAGTCTTTGGGATGGTCGCCATCTCCTCCTGGCGCAGGGTCTCCCATGAATACTCCTAGCTTCCTTGTCAGGTCATCATTCTTCTCCACTAGTATGGTGATTTCCTCCTCGTATCCGTCGTGTGTAGACTTGAGTTCCTCTTCTAGCTCCATGTTCCTAGTCATCTACTTCTTCAGATCTATCATGCTTGCGCACATTTGGTTCTCCTGGCGACGAATGTGCTGGTTTAACTCCTAGATGAAAGCTGCAATGGACCTGTCCTTCCTGGTGATGATCATCTCCCATTGCTCATCTCGGCGCCCACATATCTGGTAGATAGTGTCCTTAAGATCCTTGTGATAAACTTCGCCAATACGTCCTATGGTGATGTGGGCTGCCATGCTCTTTCCTAGACTCCATGTTGGTGCATCAAAGGAAAACTCTATGGGCTCAGTTACTGGCGTGAATGTCATTCCTGGAACTTGAACTCAATCATCCAATGCTCCTCTTCTGGTAAAGTGGTAGTGTAGGTCTCGGTGAAGCTTGGTATTCCAATGTTCAGGTACCTAGTGACTTCCTTCAAGTGTCGTCCAAAAGGTGTGTCTTCATCCAGCTATGCAAACTTGTTCCGTGTATCCGCCATCCTATAGAGTAGAAGATGGAGAGAAGTCAGAAATAAGTAGAGGAGAGTGACCTATGGCTCATCTTAATGGTCGTGTACTACATTCAGCGTGTGGTCTGATACCATCTTGTAGCAATCCAACCTCAAACGGTCGAATCTCTGTGCATAAGTGTCATCCCTGGATCGGTAATGCTGACACACACAATACTTGAAGGATTTATAACAGAGTGGCAATCACACACTTATTACATCGAATATCTCAAAAGAGAACTTATTACAATAAATATGTCTTAAGGCCATCTAAATAAGATAACAGCGGAAGACTTGGAAGATAAAGTGAGTCCATCAACTCCAACAACATAGCTGAGTGCACGACAACGACCTAGTGCACCTTACTCTTCGTCTGAAAAGTCTGCAACATGATATGTTGCAGCTCGAAATGGGTCAGCACATGGAATATGCTGGCAAGATAACATAGTAGAGCAATAAACAAGTAAAGACTATCACTACATGGATTTGAGGCTGGTGGAGGCTCTACGGTTTTAATGTTTTTGCGAAAAGCCAATTTTTTCCTACAACAAAGGAATATATTTTATTTAACTAGCATGGTAGTTGAAAAACATTAAGAATGGTAAGTCCCAACCTCAATCCCAATTAAAAAGTGATTAACAACCCAACAAATTAATTTAGAGTGATGAGATCAACATGATAATTCAAGAACCAGATACTCAAGATGTCCACAACCGGGGACACAGCTAACCATGATTAGTTTGTACACTCTGCAGAGGTTTGCGCACTTTTCCCCACAAGACTCGATCTCCTCCGTTGGATTTCTCACACTACATGGTGTTTGAGAAACAGATGACCGAGACTCAGTTTTTCAGAAGCATTAACTCTAACCCCGGGTAGACCGTACCAACCTGCATCCCCTACATATGCTAGCCTACCACTGGAAGAGGTCATGCAACTTGCTCCACTATGCTAGAGCACACAATAGCTTGTGGCTGCACATGAAAGTTTCTAGCATGAATAATCTTATGATCCCTTTGAGCCTAGGTGGCGAACCAAAATGGACAGCACTGGTATATCCCCAGGTGCCCGCAACCAATCCACCCAAATGTGTGTCTAAGTAGCCACCTTAAGTTAACCATTAATTAACAATCTCACATTTGTCATGGATACACTCAAACTCAATCCACGTTTACGAGCATGGCATGGCGATATAAGCATAACGTAGAAGTAACTCCCAAGGGTTTGATAATAAAAAGGGTAATAGGTTCTACCTCATCATCTACTTCCCAAAACCCACATGTTAAGAGATCCTACTCATGCAATATTTGAGGGTTGTAACTAATGCATAAAAACTGGGTAATAAAAGGGACTCATGCAATGTTTGAGGGTTGTAACTAATGCATAAAAACTGGGTAATAAAAGGGTATGATCAAATTGTTACTTCCCTTGCTGATGATCCGCAAAACCTAGTGACTCGTAGTAGCACTCTGCGCACTCCGGGAATTCTAGCGCAAACAAACAATAGCATGCATAAGCACTCAAGCAAAGATGCAAGGGGAAAACTTAAAATAAGAATATCCAATCTGAAAGTTCAACTGAAGAGGTTCGATTTGCAAAAAGAATCGATCAAATCTGAGGTACCGAACTGAAACTACGGTCAAAAGAACTTCGAATTCAAAACTGCTTGAAACCAAATTTTAAATTGTCAAAACCATGTTCAAGTTGATTAAGCAGAAAGAGGGATCCGAGACGATTTTTTGGGCGTTGGTTTCACTGGATTTGGACAAACGGTTAAGAAACGGCAAGGGTGTGAAGTTCAGGGGCTAATCTGTGATAAAAATAGTCGCGAATAGGTCCCTGGATGAAAATAAAATAAAAAGAAAAGACTAACGAACGAATGTTCGCTGTCTGAACCTAACTGGCGAACATCGTTCGTTAAAACGAACAAACGGATGAACGTCCGCTAAATAACTAAACAGAGCGGAGGGGCGGGGCGGCTGGCGGCGAGGTGGCGCTAGGGTTCGGGGGCGCAGGCGGGTAGCGGCTCGGGCGGCACTAGGGTTCGGGGGCGCGGGCGGACTGGGGGCTTATAAGGCCTGAGCGCGGACAGAGTCCGGCTCGGGCACGACCCAAGGTCGGTTCATTTTCTAAAATAAGGTTCCGTCGAGAAAAATACTAAATAACTAAAAATAAAAGTCTAAAAATGCCAAAAACAATTTTCACCGTCTAAATAAATATTTAGAACAAAGTGAACATTTTCTTGGCCTAAAAATGCAATTTTTAAAAATGCATATTTTTCTAATGCAAACAAAATAGCAATTAAATCCAAATAAAATAATTTATTTGATTTTAATAATTTTCCTCCAATATTTCATTTATTTTGGAGAAGTCATATTATCTCCTCTCATATATTTTTAATATTGGAAATATTATTTGGAGAGAAAATAATTAACACCAAAGTGATCCCTTTTTCAATATTTTGAGAAAATTCAAATATGAAAATAATACAATCCCCAACTCTCTCCGTGGGTCCTTGAGTTGCTTAGGATTTTTAGGATCACAAAACTAGAATGCAAATAAAATATGATATGCATATGATGACCTATGTATAACATTCCAAATTTTACACTTTTGGATCGACAAAACCTTCTGGTTACATCATATACAACTCTTCTTTAAGATACCCACTAAGGAATGCAGTTTTGACACCCATTTACCAAATTTCATAATAATAAAATGCGGCAATTGCTAACATGATTCGGACAGACTTAAGCATCGCTGCGGGTGAGAAGGTCTCATCATAGTCAACCCCTTGAACTTGTCGAAAACCTTTCACAACAAGTCGAGCTTTGTAGACAATAACATTACGGTCAGCGTCAGTCTTCTTCTTGAAGATCCATTTATTCTCTATTGCTTTCCGATCATCGGGAAATAAAACCAAAGTCCATAGTTTGTTCTCATACATGGATCCCATCTCAGATTTCATGACCTCGAGCCATTTCGCGGAATATGGGCTCATCATCGCTTCCTCAAAGTTCGTAGGTTCGTCATGGGCAAGTAACATGACCTCCATAACAGGATTACCGAACCACTCTGATGCGGATCATACTCTAGTTGACCTCCGAGGTTCGGTAGTAACTTGATCTGAAGTTTTATGATCATCATCATTAGCTTCCTCACTGATTGGTATAGGAATCACTGGAACTGATTTCTGTGATGAACTACTTTCCAATGCGGGAGAAGGTACAATTACCTCATCAAGTTTTACTTTCCTCCCTATCACTTCTTTCGAGAGAAACTCCTTCTCTAGAAAGGATCCATTCTTAGCAACGAATATCTTGCCTTCGGATCTATGATAGAAGGTGTACCCAACAGTCTCTTTTGGGTATCCTATGAAGACACATTTCTCCTTTTTTGGGTTCGAGCTTATCAGGTTGAAGTTTTTTCACATAAGCATCGCAGCCCCAAACTTTAACGACAACTTAGGTTTCTTGCCAAATGATAACCCACAAGAATAGGGGATCAGAACAATTTTCGAGGGTAGAGTATTCAACCCAAATTTATTGATTCGACACAAGGGGAGCCAAAGAATATTCTCAAGTATTAGCAGTTGAGTTGTCAATTCAACCACAGCTGGATAACTTAATATCTGCAGCAAAGTATTTAGTAGCAAAATAATATGATAGTAGTGGTAACGGTATCAAAAGTAATATTTTTGGTGTTTTATAGTGGTGATAATAGTAGCAACGAAAAAGTAAATAAGCGAAGAACAATATATGGAAATCTCGTAGGCAATGGATCGGTGATAGAGAATTATGCCGGATGCGATCAATCATGTAACAGTCATAACCTAGGGTGACACAGAACTAGCTCCAGTTCATCAATGTAATGTAGGCATGTATTCCGAATATAGTCATATGTGCTTATGGAAAAGAACTTGCATGACATCTTTTGTCCTACCCTCCCATGGCAGCGGACTCCTATTGGAAACTAAGGGATATTAATGCCTCCTTTTAATCGAGTACCGGACCAAAGCATTAACACATAGTGAATACATGAACTCCTCAAACTACGGTCATCACCGGGAGTGGTCCCGACTATTGTCACTTCGGGGTTGCCGGATCATAACACATAGTAGGTGGCTATAGACTTGCAAGATAGGATTAAGAACTCTCATATATTGGTGAAAACATAATAGGTTCAGATCTGAAATCATGGCACTCGGGCCCTAGTGACAAGCATTAAGCATAGCAAAGTCATAGCAATATCAATCTTAGAACATAGTGGATACTAGGGATCAAACCATAACAAAACTAACTCGATTACATGATAAATCACATCCAACCCATCACCGTCTAGCAAGCCTACGATGGAATTACTCACGCACGGCATTGAGCATCATGAAATTGGTGATGGAGGAAGGTTGATGATGACGATGGCAACGGATTCCCCTCTCCGGAGCCCCGGACGGACTCCAGATCAGCCCTCCCGAGAGAGTTTAGGGCTTGGCGGCAGCTTCGTATCGTAAAACGCGATGAATCCTTCTCTCTGATTTTTTTCTCCCCGAAAGTGAATATATGGAGTCAAGGTTGAGGTCGGTGGAGAGTTAGGGGGGCCCACGAGGCAGGGGCACGCCCCCACCCTCGTGGACAGGTGGAGGCCCCCTGACGTGGATTCTTCTTCCGGTATTTTTTTATATATTCCAAAATAATTCTCCGTTGATTTTTAGGTCATTCCGAGAACTTTTATTTCTGCACAAAAATAACACCATGGCAATTCTCTAGAAAACAGTGTCAGTCCGAGTTAGTTCCATTCAAATCATGCAAGTTAGAGTCCAAAACAAGGGCAAAAGTGTTTGGAAAAGTAGATACGACGGAGATGTATCACCAAACCAGAGTTCATATGGTGTCATCTCAACGGATTTAGATGGTGCCCTATTGAACGTGAATGCAGCCGTCTCTAAATCATAAACCCAAAACGATGGCGGTAAATCAGTAAGAGACATGATAGATCGCACCATATCTAATAAAGTACGGTTATTCCACATTGTTTCAAATGAAGACCAAACTCATAATTCAAATATTCAGCTCCACGATCAGATCATAGAAACTTTATTTTCTTGTTACGATGATTTTCCATTTCACTCCGAAATTAAGTAGATATACCCATATCTGCTCAAATCTTCTATGAAGGTCAGAAAATAACGATACCCGCTGCGAGCCTCAACACTCATCGGACCATATACATCAGTATGTATTATTTCCAATAAGTCAGTTGCTCGCTCCATTGTTCTGGAGAACAGGGTCTTATTCATCTTTCTCATGAGGCATGGTTTGCAAGCGTCAAGTGATTCATAATCAGGTGATTCCAAAAGCCCATAAGCATGGAGTTTCTTCATGCGCTTTACACCAATATGACCTAAACATCAGTGCCACAAATAAGTTGCACTATCATTAGTAACCTTGCATTTTTAGCTTCAATATTATGAATATGTGTATCACTACGATCGAGACTCAACAAAAATAGACAACTCATCAAGGGTGCATGACCATAAAAGATATTACTCATATAAATAGGACAACCATTATTCTCTGATTTAAATGAATAACCGTCTCGCATCAAACAAGATCCAGATATAATGTTCATGCTCAACGCTGGCACCAAATAACAATTATTTAGGTCTAAAACTAATCCTGACGGTAGATGTAGAGGTAGCATGCCGACGGCGATCACATCGACTTTGGAACCATTTCCCACGCGCATCGTCACCTCGTCCTTAGTTAATCTTCGTTTAATCCATAGCCCCTATTTCAAGTTGAAAATATGAGCAACAAAACCAGTATCAAATACCCAGGCCATACTACGAACATTAGTAAGGTACACGTCAATAACATGTATATCAAATATACCTTTCACTTTGCCATCCGTCTTATCCGCCAAATACTTGGGGCAGTTCCGCTTCCACTGACCAGTCCCTTTGTAGTAGAAGCACTCAGTCTCAGGATTAGGTCCAGACTTGGGCTTCTTCACTTGAGTAGCAACTTGCTTGCCGCTCTTCTTGAAGTTCCCCTTCTTCCCTTTGCCCTTTTCTTGAAACTAGTGGTCTTGTTAACCATCAATACTTGATGCTCCTTCTTGATTTCTACCTCCGCAGCCTTTAGCATCGCGAAGAGCTCGGGAATTGTCCTATCCATCCCTTGCATATTATAGTTCATCACGAAGCTTTTGTAGCTTGGTGGCAGTGATTGAAGAACTCTGTCAATGACACTATCATCAGGAAGATTAACTCCCAGTTGAGTAAAGTGGTTGTGGTACCCAGATGTAGCGCCCCGAGACCCATGTGCCAGGTGTCGTCTAGTTATTCGCTGTCGCTGCCTTGTCATTGCTTGTGTGTCATGCATGCATATCATGTCATCATGTGCATTTCATTCGCATATGTGTTTGTCTCATGCATCCGAGCATTTTCCCTGTTGTCCGTTTTGCAATCCGGCGCTCCTATGTCATCCGGTGTCCCTTTCTACCTCTTTTCGTGTGCGGGTGTTAAACGTTTTCGGATTGGACCGAGACTTGTCATGCGGCCTTGGTTTACTACCGGTAGATTGCCTGTCAAGTTTCGTGCTCTAAACATTGCTTCCCGATGTTAAATTCCTGACATGCTGTTAATTTCACTAAGTCTGAAACCTGTTATCATTTGCACTTTTGCCATGCTTGTTTGGACCTGCTATTGAGTGAATTAGCCGTAGCTCAGTGTTCATCTTTTCTCAAGCATCTTGAGTGGATCCCTGCCATGTATTTTGTTGCTATGTTTGGGTGCAGTAGCTTGTTGTTCTTGATGCATTTAGTTTGTCTCGTGCTGTTAATCGCAGCCCGGTGCCATATTTATTTTGCTTGTCATTTCCAAACCGTGCATCCGATTCCGGTGGCACTCTTGGTTTTCCAAGTTGAAGCCAGGTTCAATCATTCCTTTCCAAATCTTGCATATGCATCACATATCGCATCCCGCATATCATACCATGTTTGCATCATGTTGTTTGAGCATTGCACGTGGTTAATTGTGTTCCTTTTTGCTTGTTGTTTTTGCTTGGGTAGAGCTGGGAGACGAGAACATGATCGAGGAGCCCGTTGAGTATGTTTACGAGGATCAAGTCAACTCTGAGAACTTTGCAGGCAAGATGACCATACCCTCAAAGTCACTTCTATCTTTGCTTGCTAGATGCTCGCTCTTTTGCTATGCCTATGCTGCGATACCTACCACTTGCTTATAATGCCTCCCATATTGTTAATCCAAGCCTCTAACCCACCTTGTCCTAGCAAACCGTTGTTTGGCTATGTTACCGCTTTGCTCAGCCCCTCTTATAGTGTTGTTAGTTGCAGGTGAAGATTGGAGTTTATTCCATGTTGGAACATGGATATTTTGGTGGGATATCACAATATCTCTTATTTAATTAATGCATCTATATACTTGGTAAAGGGTGGAAGGCTCGACCTTATGCCTGGTGTTTTGTTCCACTCTTGCCGCCCTAGTTTTCATCATACCGGTGTTATGTTCCTTGATTTTGCGTTCCTTACACGGTTGGGTTATAATGGGAACCCCTTGATAGTTTGCCTTGAATAAAACTCCTCCAGCAAGGCCCAACCTTGGTTTTACCATTAGCCACCTAGCCTTTTTCCCTTGGGAGTCGCACATCCCGAGGGTCATCTTTATTTTAACCCCCCCTCCCCCCCGGGCCAGTGCTTGTCTAAGTGTTGGTCCGAAACAGAGGCACTTGCGGCGCCACCGCGGGGAAACTTGAGTGCTGGTTTTAGTTGTACGTAGTCTTCATCTGGTGTTGCCCTGAGAACGAGATATGTGCAGCTCCTATCAGGATGTCGGCGCATCGGGCGGTCTTGCTGGACTTGTTTTACCATTGTCGAGGATGTCTTGTAACCGGGATGCCGAGTCTGATTGGATTGTCTTGCGAGAAGGAATATCCTTCATTGACCGTGGGAGCTTGTGATGGGCTAAGTTGGGACACCCCTGCAGGGTTTTGAACTTTCGAAAGACGTGCCCGCGGTTATGGGCAGATGGGAATTTGTTAATGTCCGGTTGTAGAAAACCTGAAGCTTACCTTAATTTAAAATGCATCAACCGCGTGTGTCGCCATGATGGTCTCTTTCCGTCGGAATCCGGGAAGTGAACACGATGTTGGAGTTATGCTTGACGTAGGTTGTTCTAGGATCACTTCTTGATCATAGTTGCTCGACCGTGCCTTCGCCTTCTCTTCTCGTTCTCTTTTGCGTATGTTAGCCACCAAATATGCTAGTCGCTTGCTGCAGCTCCACCTCATACCTTTTCCCTACCTATAAGCTTAAATAGTCTTGATCGCGAGGGTGTGAGATTTCTGAGTCCTCATGACTCACAGATACTTCCAAAACCAGTTTGCAGGTGCCGATGATACCGTGTAGGTGACGCAACCAAGCTCAAGGAGGAGCTCGATGAAGATCTTGTCCATTGTGTTGTTTCGTTTCAGTCGATCAGTAGTGGAGCCCATTTGGGACGATCGGGGATCTGTGTAATTTTTGGGGTAGTCTTCTTTCATTTGGGTTCCGTAGTCGGACCTTGATTGTATCTGAATGATGTAATGCTTTATTCATGTTTTGTGTGAAGTGGCAATTGTAAGCCAACTATGTATCTCTTTCCCTTATTTATTACATGGGTTGTTGTGAAGATTACCTCACTTGCGACATTGCTTTCAATGTTATTATGCCTCTAAGTCCTGCTTCGACACGTGGGAGATATAGCCGCATTGAGGGCGTTACGAGTTGGTATCAGAGCCTTCCCCAACTTTAGGAGCCCCCTACTTGATCGAATCGTTGGCGTTGTTGAGTCTACAAAAATGTTTTGAGTCTTCTAGGATTTATATATATCAGAGAGTAGGATTCTTTTTACTCCTCAGTCCCTTCGTCGCTCTAGTGAGTGTAGCGACCCGACCTCAGATGGGCAAGTCTCTGTGCTTCAGTGTCATCCCTGGATCGGTAATGCTGACACACACAGTACTCGAAGGATTTATAACAGAGTAGCAATCACACACTTATTACATCGAATGTCTCAAGAGAGAACTTATTACAGTAAATATGGCTTAAGGCCATCTAATACGATAACAGCGGAAGGCTTGGAAGATAAAGCGAGTCCATCAACTCCAACGGCATAGCTGAGATGCACGGCAACGACCTAACGAACCTTACTCCTCATCCGAAAAGTCTGCAACATAATACGTTGCAGCCCGAAAACGGGTCAGCACATGGAATATGCTGGCAAAATAACACAGTAGAGCAAGAACAGAATAATGCTATCACTACATGCATATATGGCTGGAGGAAAGTGTTGGGTTTCGTAGTAATTTCAAAAAATTATCCTACGCACACGCAATATCATGGTGATGCATAGCAACGAGAGGGGGAGAGTGTGATCTATGTACCCTTGTAGATCGACAACGGAAGCGTTAACTTGGTTGATGTAGTCGTACGTCTCCACTGCCCGACCGATCAAGCACCGAAACTACGGCACCTCCGAGTTCTAGCACACGTTCAGCTTGATGACGATCCCCGGACTCTGATCCAGCAAAGTGTCGGGGAAGAGTGCCGTCAGCACGACGGCGTGGTGACGATCTTGATGTACTACCATCGCAGGGCTTCGCCTAAGCACCGCTACAATATTATCGAGGACTATGGTGGAAGGGGGCACCGCACACGGCTAAGAATATGATCACGTGGATCAACTTGTGTCTCTAGGGGTGCCCCTTGCCTTCGTATATAAAGGCTCAAAGGGGGGGGGCTGGCCGGCCAAGAGGAGGCGCGCCAGGAGGAGTCCTACTCCCTCCGGGAGTAGGACTCCCCCCTTTCCTAGTTGGAATAGGATTCACGGAGGGGGGAAAAGAGGAGAGAGAGGAGGAAGGGGGGCCGGCCCCCTCTCCTTGTACTATTCGGACCAAGGGGGGAAGGGGCGTGCGGCCCATCTATGGCCACCTCTCCTCTCTTCCACTAAGGCCCACTAAGGCCCATATACCTCCCGGGGGGTTCCGGTAACCTCCCGGTAGTCCGGTAAAATCCCGATTTCACCCGGAACACTTCCGATATCCAAACATAGGCTTCCAATATACCAATCTTTATGTTTCGACCATTTCGAGACTCCTCGTCATGTCCGTGATCACATACGGGACTCCGAACAAACTTCGGTACATCAAAATGTATAAACTCATAATATAACTGTCATCATAACCTTAAGCGTGCGGACCCTACGGATTCGAGAACAATGTAGACATGACCGAGACACGTCTCCGGTCAATAACCAATAGCGGAACCTGGATGCTCATATTGGCTCCTACATATTCTACGAAGATCTTTTATCGGTCAGACCGCATAACAACATACGTTGTTCCCTTTGTCATCGGTATGTTACTTGCCCGGGATTCCATCGTCGGTATCCCATTCCTAGTTCAATCTCGTTACCGGCAAGTCTCTTTACTCGTTCCGTAATACATCATCCCGCAACTAACTCATTAGTTGCAATGCTTGCAAGGCTTCAGTGATGTGCATTACCGAGAGGGCCCAGAAATACCTCTCCGACAATCGGAGTGACAAATCCTAATCTCGAAATACGCTAACCCAACATGTACCTTTGGAGACACCTGTAGAGCTCCTTTATAATCACCCAGTTACGTTGTGACGTTTGGTAGCACACAAAGTGTTCCTCCGGCAAACGGGAGTTGCATAATCTCATAGTCATAGGAACACGTATAAGTCATGAAGAAAGCAATAGCAACATACTAAACGATCGGGTGCTAAGCTAATGGAATGGGTCATGTCAATCAGATCATTCAACTAATGATGTGATCCTGTTAATCAAATGACAACTCTTTGTCCATGGTTAGGAAACATAACCATCTTTGATTAACGAGCTAGTCAAGTAGAGGCATACTAGTGACACTCTGTTTGTCTATGTATTCACACATGTATTATGTTTCCGGTTAATACAATTCTAGCATGAATAATAAACTTTTATCATGATATAAGGAAATAAATAATAACTTTATTATTGCCTCTAGGGCATATTTCCTTCAGTCTCCCACTTGCACTAGAGTCAATAATCTAGATCACACAGTAATGATTCTAACACCCATGGAGCCTTGGTGCTGATCATGTTTTGCTCGTGGAAGAGGCTTAGTCAACGGGTCTGCTACATTCAGATCCGTATGTATCTTGCAAATCTCTATGTCTCCCACCTGGACTAGATCCCGGATGGAATTGAAGCATCTTTTGATGTGCTTGGTTCTTTTGTGAAATCTGGATTCCTTCGCCAAGGCAATTGCACCGGTATTGTCACAAAAGATTTTCATTGGACCCGATGCACTAGGTATGACACCTAAATCGGATATGAACTCCTTCATCTAGACTCCTTCGTTTGCTGCTTCCGAAGCAGCTATGTACTCTGCTTCACATGTAGATCCCGCCACGACGCTTTGTTTAGAATTGCACCAACTGACAGCTCCACCGTTTAATGTAAACACGTACCCAGTTTGCGATTTAGAATCGTCCGGATCAGTGTCAAAGCTTGCATCAACGTAACCGTTTACGATGAGCTCTTTGTCACCTCCATATACGAGAAACATATCCTTAGTCCTTTTAAGGTACTTCAGGATGTTCTTGACAACTGTCCAGTGATCCACTCCTGGATTACTTTGGTACCTACCTGCTAGACTTATAGCAAGGCACACATTAGGTCTGGTACACAGCATTGTATACATGATAGAGCCTATGGCTGAAGCATAGGGAACATCTTTCATTTTCTCTCTATCTTCTGCAGTGGTCGGGCATTGAGTCTGACTCAACTTCACAGCTTGTACCACAGGCAAGAACCCTTTCTTTGCTTGATCCATTTTGAACTTCTTCAAAACTTTGTCAAGGTATGTGCCTTGTGAAAGTCCAATTAAGCGTCTTGATCTATCTCTATAGATCTTAATGCCTAATATGTAAGCAGCTTCACCGAGGTCTTTCATTGAAAAACTCTTATTCAAGTATCCCTTTATGCTATCCAGAAATTCTATATCATTTCCAATCAGTAATATGTCATCCACATATAATATCAGAAATGCTATAGAGCTCCCACTCACTTTCTTGTAAATACAGGCTTCTCCGAAAGTCTGTATAAAACCAAATGCTTTGATTACACTATCAAAGCGTTTATTCCAACTCCGAGAGGCTTGCACCAGTCCATAAATGGATCGCTGGAGCTTGCACACTTTGTTAGCTCCCTTTGGATCGACAAAACCCTCTGGTTGCATCATATACAACTCTTCTTCCAGAAATCCATTCAGGAATGCAGTTTTGACATCCATCTGCCAAATTTCATAATCATAAAATGCGGCAATTGCTAACATGATTTGGACAGACTTAAGCATCACTACAGGTGAGAAGGTCTCATCGTAGTCAATCCCTTGAACTTGCCGAAACCCTTTTGCGACAAGTCGAGCTTTGTAGACAGTAATATTACCGTTGGCGTCAGTCTTCTACTTGAAGATCCATTTATTCTCAATTGCTTACCGATCATTGGGCAAGTCAACCAAAGTCCACACTTTGTTCTCATACATGGATCCCATCTCAGATTTCATGGCTTCAAGCCATTTTGCGGAATCTAGGCTCACCATCGCTTCTTCATAGTTCGTAGGTTCATCATGATCTAGCAGCATGACTTCCAGAACAGGATTACCGTACCACTCTGGCGCGGATCTCACTCTGGTTGATCTACGAGGTTCAGTAGTATCTTGTCCTAAAGTTTCATGATCATTATCATTAGCTTCCTCACTAATTGGTGTAGGTGTCACAGAAACAGTTTTCTGTGATGCACTACTTTCCAATAAGGGAGCAGGTACAGTTACCTCATCAAGTTCTACTTTCCTCCAACTCACTTATTTCGAGAGAAACTCCTTCTCCAGAAAGTTTCCGAACTTAGCAACAAAAGTCTTGCCTTCGGATCTATGATAGAAGGTGTATCCAATAGTCTCCTTTGGATATCCTATGAAGACACATTTCTCCGATTTGGGTTCGAGCTTATCAGGTTGAAGATTTTTCACATAAGCATCGCAGCCCCAAACTTTTAGAAACGACAACTTTGGTTTCTTGCCAAACCATAGTTCATAAGGCGTCGTCTCAACGGATTTTGATGGTGCCCTATTTAACGTGAATGCGGACGTCTCCAAAGCATAACCCCAAAACGATAGCGGTAAATCTGTAAGAGACATCATAGATCGCACCATATCTAGTAAAGTACGATTACGACGTTCGGATACACCATTACGCTGTGGTGTTCCGGGTGGCGTGAGTTGCAAAACTATTCCGTATAGTTTCAAATGTACACCAAACTCGTAACTCAAATATTCGCCTCCATGATCAAACCGTAGAAACTTTATTTTCTTGTTACGATGATTTTCAACTTCACTCTGAAATTCTTTGAACTTTTCAAACGTTTCAGACTTATGTTTCATTAAGTAGATATACCTATATCTGCTTAAGTCATCTGTGAAGGTGAGAAAATAGCGATATCTGCCACGAGCCTCAATATTCATCGGACCACATACATCTGTATGTATGATTTCCAACAAATCTGTTGCTCTCTCCATAGTACCGAAGAACGGCATTTTAGTCATCTTGCCCATGAGGCACGGTTCGCAAGTACCAAGTGATTCATAATCAAGTGGTTCCAAAAATCCATCAGTATGGAGTTTCTTCATGTGCTTTACACCGATATGACCTAAATGGCAGTGCCACAAATAAGTTGCACTATCATTATTAACTCTGCATCTTCTGGCTTCAACATTATGAATATGTGTCTCACTACTATCGAGATTCAATAAGAATAGACCATTCTTCAAGGGTGCATGACCATAAAAGATATTACACATATAAATAGAACAACCATTATTCTCTGATTTAAATGAATAACCGTCTCGCATCAAACAAGATCCAGATATAATGTTCATGCTTAACGCTGGCACGAAATAACAATTATTTAGGTCTAATATTAATCCCGAAGGTAGATGTAGAGGTAGCGCGCCGACCGCGATCACATCGACTTTGGAACCGTTTCCCACGCGCATCGTCACCTCGTCCTTAGCTAATCTTCACTTAACCCGTAGTACCTGTTTTGAGTTGCAAATATTAGCAACAGAACCAGTATCAAATACCCAGGTGCTACTACGAGCATTAGTAAGGTACACATCAATAACATGTATATCACATATACCTTTGTTCACCTTGCCATCCTTCTTATCCGCCAAATACTTGGGCAGTTCCACTTCCAGTGACCAGTCTGCTTGCAGTAGAAGCACTCAGTTTCAGGCTTAGGTCCAGACTTGGGTTTCTTCTCTAGAGTAGCAACTTGATTGCTGTTCTTCTTGAAGTTCCCCTTCTTCTTCCCTTTGCCCTTTTTCTTGAAACTAGTGGTCTTGTTGACCATCAACACTTGATGCTCCTTCTTGATTTCTACCTCCGCAGCTTTCAGCATTGCGAAGATCTCGGGAATAGTCTTATTCATCCCTTGCATATTATAGTTCATCACGAAGCTCTTGTAGCTTGGTGGAAGTGATTGGAGAATTCTGTCAATGACGCTATCATCCGGAAGATTAACTCCCAGTTGAATCAAGTGATTACAATACCCAGACATCTTGAGTATATGCTCACTGATAGAATTGTTCTCCTCCATCTTGCAGCTATAGAACTTATTGGAGACTTCATATCTCTCAATCCGGGCATTTGCTTGAAATATTAACTTCAACTCCTGGAACATCTCATATGCCCCATGACGCTCAAAACGTCGTTGAAGTCCCGGTTCTAAGCCGTAAAGCATGGCACATTGAACTATCGAGTAGTCATCAGCTTTGCTCTGCCAGACGTTCATAACATCTGGTGTTGCTCCAGCAGCAGGCCTAGCACCCAGCGGTGCTTCCAGGACGTAATTCTTATGTGCAGCAATGAGGATAATCCTCAAGTTACGGACCCAATCCGTGTAATTGCTACCATCATCTTTCAACTTTGCTTTCTCAAGGAACGCATTAAAATTCAACGGAACAACAGGACGGGCCATCTATCTACAATCAAACATACATAAGCAAGATACTATTAGGTACTAAGTTCATGATAAATTTAGGTTCAATTAATCATATTACTTAAAGAACTCCCACTTAGATAGACATCCCTCTAATCCTCTAAGTGATTATGTGATCCAAATCAACTAAACCATGTCCGATCATCACGTGAGATGGAGTAGTTTCATTGGTGAACATCACTATGTTGGTCATATCTACTATATGATTCACGCTCGACCTTTCGATCTCCGTGTTCCGAGGCCATATTTGTATATGCTTGGCTCGTCAAGTATAACCTGAGTATTCTGCGTGTGCAACTGTTTTGCACCCATTGTATTTGAACGTTGAGCCTATCACACCCGATCATCACGTGGTGTCTCAGCACGAAGAACTTTTGCAACGGTGCATACTTAGGGAGAACACTTCTTGATAATTAGTGAGAGATCATCTTACAATGCTACCGTCAATCAAAGCAAGATAAGATGCATAAAAAGATAAACATCACATGCAATCAATATAAGTGATATGATATGGCCATCATCATCTTGTGCTTGTGATCTCCATCCTCGAAGCACCGTCGTGATCACCATCGTCACCGGCGCGACACCTTGATCTCCATCGTAGCATCATTGTCGTCTCGCCAATCTCATGCTTCCACGACTATCGCTACTGCTTAGTGATAAAGTAAAGCATTACAACGCGATTGCATTGCATACAATAAAGCGACAACCATATGGCTCCCGCCAGTTGCCGATAACTCGGTTACAAAACATGATCATCTCATACAATAAAATTTAGCATCATGTCTTGACCATATCACATCACAACATGCCCTGCAAAAACAATTTAGACGTCCTCTACTTCGTTGTTGCAAGTTTTACGTGGCTGCTACGGTCTTAAGCAAGAACCAATCTTACCTACGCATCAAAACCACAACGATAGTTTGTCAAGTTGGTGCTGTTTTAACCTTCGCAAGGACCGGGCGTAGCCACACTCAGTTCAACTAAAGTTGGAGAAACTGTCACCCGCTAGCCACCTTTGTGCAAAGCACGTCGGGAGAACCGGTCTCGCGTAAGCGTACGCGTAATGTCATTCCGGGCCGCTTCGTCCAACAATACCGCCGAACCAAAGTATGACATGTTGGTAAGCAGTATGACTTATATCGCCCACAACTCACTTGTGTTCTACTCGTGCATATAACATCAACACATAAAACCTAGGCTCTAATACCTTTGTTGGGTTTCGTAGTAATTTCAAAAAAAATTCCTACGCACACAAGATCATGGTGATGCATAGCAACGAGAGGGGGAGAGTGTGATCTACATACCCTTGTAGATCGACAACGGAAGCGTTAACTTGGTTGATGTAGTCGTACGTCTCCACGGCCCGACCGATCAAGCACCGAAACTACGACACCTCCAAGTTCTAGCACACGTTCAGCTCGATGACGATCCCCGGACTCCGATCCAGCAAAGTGTCGGGGAAGAGTTCCGTCAGCACGACAGCGTGGTGATGATCTTGATGTACTACCGTCGCAGGGCTTCGCCTAAGCACCGCTACAATATTATCGAGGACTATGGTGGAAGGGGGCACCGCACACGGCTAAGAATATGATCACGTGGATCAACTTGTGTCTCTAGGGGTGACCCTTGCCTCCGTATATAAAGGCCCAAAGGGGGGGCTGGCCGGCCAAGAGGAGGCGCGCCAGGAGGAGTCCTACTCCCTCCGGGAGTAGGACTCCCCCCTTTCCTAGTTGGAATAGGATTCGCGGAGGGGGGAAAAGAGGAGAGAGAGGAGGAAGGGGGGCCGGCCCCCTCTCCTTGTCCTATTCAGACCAAGGGGGGAGGGGCGCGCGGCCCATCTATGGCCACCTCTCCTCTCTTCCACTAAGGCCCACTAAGGCCCATATACCTCCCGGGGGGTTCCGGTAACCTCCCGGTACTCCAGTAAAATCCCGATTTCACCCGGAACACTTCCCATATCCAAACATAGGCTTCCAATATATCAATCTTTATGTCTCGACCATTTAGAGACTCCTCCTCATGTCCGTGATCACATCCGGGACTCCGAACAAACTTCGGTACATCAAAATGTATAAACTCATAATATAACTGTCATCGTAACCTTAAGCGTGCGGACCCTACGGGTTCGAGAACAATGTAGACATGACCGAGACACGTCTCCGGTCAATAACCAATAGCGGAATCTAGATGCTCACATTGGCTCCTACATATTCTACGAAGATCTTTTATCGGTCAGACCGCATAACAACATACATTGTTCCCTTTGTCATCGGTATGTTACTTGCCCGAGATTCGATCGTCGGTATCCCATACCTAGTTCAATCTCATTACCGGCAAATCTCTTTACTCGTTCCGTAATACATTATCCCGCAACTAACTCATTAGTTGCAATGCTTGCAAGGCTTCAGTGATGTGCATTACCGAGAGGGCCCAGAAATACCTCTCTGACAATCGGAGTGACAAATCCTAATCTCGAAATACGCCAACCCAACATGTACCTTTGGAGACACCTTAGAGCTCCTTTATAATCACCCAGTTACGTTTTGACGTTTGGTAGAACACAAAGTGTTCCTCCGGCAAACGGGAGTTGCATAATCTCATAGTCATAGGAACATGTATAAGTCATGAAGAAAGCAATAGCAACATACTAAACGATCGGGTGCTAAGCTAATGGAATGGGTCATGTCAATCAGATCATTCAACTAATGATGTGATCCCATTAATCAAATGACAACTCTTTGTCCATGGTTAGGAAACATAACCATCTTTGATTAACGAGCTAGTCAAGTAGAGGCATACTAGTGACACTCTGTTTGTCTATGTATTCACACATGTATTATGTTTCCGGTTAATACAATTCTAGCATGAATAATAAACTTTTATCATGATATAAGGAAATAAATAATAACTTTATTATTGCCTCTAGGGCATATTTCCTTCAGAAAGCTCTATGGTTATAGTTTTTGCGAAAAGCCAATTTTTTCCTACAACAAAGGAATATATTTTAATTTAACTATCGTGGTAGTTGAAACATCATTGAGAAGGTTCCTCCAACTCAATCCCATTTAAAGTGATTAACAACCCAACAATATTAGTTAAAAGTGATGAGATACTTGTGATAACCCAAGTACTAGATACTCAAGAATCATCCATAACCGGGGACATGGCTAACCATGATTAGATTGTACACTCTGCAGAGGTTTGCGCACTTTTCCCCACAAGACTCGATCGCCTCCGTTGGATTTCTCGCACTACAGGGTGTTTGAGAAACGGATGACCGAGACACAGTCTTTCAGAAACATTAACTCTCTACTCCGGACAGACCATACCAAACCTACATCCCACTACCTGCTGATCTACCTCTTCAAGAGCTTCACGTAACTTACTCAACTATGCTAGAGCCCATAATAGCTTGTGGCTGCACACAGAAGTTTCTAGCATGAATCATCTCAGTTCCCTTTGAGCCTGGGTGGCGGTCCATAGGAAGATCACACGGGTACTTCGGGATTTCTAAAAAATACAGGCAACACTGGGTACTCCAGGTGCCTCAATCCACCCAGTTGTTTGATTAAGTTGCCACCTTAAGTTGAACCATTAATTTAACAAACTCACATCTGTAATGGATTTCACTCAAACCCAAACCACGTCTACGAGCATAGCATAGCATAGTAATATAACCAACACGTAGAGTAACTCCCAAGGGTTTGAATGTAACAGGGCAATTGGTTCTACCTCATCAACTACTTCCCAACCCACAAGTTAATGACATCCTAATCATGCAATGTTTGAGGATTGGAACTAATGCATAAAAACTGGGTGATAAAGGGGTATGATCAAAGTGTTACTTGCCTTGCTGACGATCTACGAAACCTAGGGACTCGTAGTAGCACGCTTCGCACTCCGGGTGTTCTATCACAAGCAAATAATAGCATACATAAGTAACAAGCAACGATGCACAAGCAAAACTCAAATAAAAGAGGTTGACCAGAAAGTTCAAATTAAGAACTCCGGTACGCAAAACGAATCAAATCAAACGGAGCAACAAAACTCAAACGGCGAAAGAAAGAAGCTTCATTTACTAATCTGAAACTAGGTCAAATTTTACAGTAGCAAAAATGTGTTTGAGTTGGTTAAACGGAAAGAGGGTTTTGAGACGAAACTCTAGGCGCTTGAATCGCCTGATTCCGACTAACGAGTGAAAAGAAAAACAGAAAGTAAGATCGGATCAGAAATCGCGATCAGAGAAAATCGCGGACTAAATCCGATAAAAGAAAACTAATGAACAGACTAAGGAACGAGCGTTCGTTAGCTGTAACTAACGAGCGAAAACCGTTCGTTAAAACGAACGTACGGAAGAACGTCTGCTAACTAGAAGAACCGAGAAAAACTGGCGAATCCGGAAAAAACGGATCTACGGTTTCTAAAAAAACCAGACGGTTTTAAAAAAACCGGCGGCGGAGTGCGGCGGTTACCTCCGGCGAGAGGTCCGGCGAGGCGAGGGGTGGCGGCGAGGCGGCGGCTCATGGGGCTCGGCTGCGGCGGCGGCTAGGCGGCGTGAGCGGTGAGGCTTGGCGGCGCGGGCGGCGGGGGGGTGTTGGGGTGGCGGGGCGGCGGTATATAAAGGCGGGGGCGGCGGCGGCTTGAAGTAGGGGCCAAGGCGGGGCGGCGCGGAGTCCAAATCGGACTCCGGTCCGAGTGGCGGCGGCGGCTGGGCCGGCCTACCTCGGCTAGGCCTTAGGCCCAGTCGGGCGCGGGAACTTTTTTTTTAAATAAATAATTCCGCCGACAGAAATAAAATCCTAGAAAAATAAAATAAAAATCTAAAAATGCCAAAATAATTTTTCACCGTCTAAATAAAATATTTAGAACAAGATGAACATTTTCTAGGCCCTAAACTGCAATTTTGAGAACATGCAATTTTTTTCTAATGCAAAAAAATCCGAATAAAAAAACAACAAAAACAATTTAATGATTTAATATTTTCCTCCAATATTTCATTTATTTTGGAGAAGTCATATTATCTCCTCTCTTTAATTTTTAATGTGAAATATTTTTCGGAGAGAAAATTATTAAAATCAAATCCTCGTTTCATTATTTGATAAAAGAATCAAATATGAAAACCGGGAAATCCCCAACTCTCTCCGAAGGTCCTTGAGTTGTTTAGGATTTTCGAGGATTACAGAACGGAAAAGCAATAAAACATGATATGCAATGATGATCTAATGTATAACATTCCAAATTGAAAATTTGGGATGTTACAAACCTACCCCCCTTAAAATGAATCTCGCCCTCGAGATTCGGGCTGGCTAGAAAATAGGTGCGGGTGGTCTTTGCGGAGATCATCCTCTCGTTCCCAGGTGGCTTCATCCTAGGTATGGTGGCTCCACTAAACTTTGCAAAACTTGATAACCTTACTGCGGGTGACTCTGCTGGCAAATTCAAGAATCTTAAATGGTTTTTCCTCATAAGTCAAATCAATGTCCAACTGAATCGCCTCCAGGGGTACTGTATCTCTTAGCGGTATATCTGCCATCTCAGCATGACACTTCTTCAGCTGTGAAACGTGGAACACGTCATGAATTCCTGACAATCCCTCGGGTAACTCCAACTTGTAGGCAACTTCTCCCATCCGTTCTAATATACGGTTCCTACAAATCTCGGGGCTAACTTTCGCTTAACTCCAAAACGTTTCACTCCTCGCAAGGGTGATACTCGCAGATATGCTCGTTCTCCAATTTCATAGGTTACCTCTTTGCGTTTTGAGTCTGCATAACTCTTCTGCCTAGACTGAGCAATCTTCAGTCTGTCACGAATCAATTTAACCTTCTCCTCAGACTCCTTGATCAAGTATGGTCCAAACAACTGTCAGTCTCCTACCTCATCCCACATTAACTGTGTTCTGCACCTTCGTCCATACAGGGCTTCAAATGGTGCCATCTTCAAACTGGCTTGATAGCTATTGTTGTATGAAAACTCTGCGTATGGCAAATTGTCATCCCAACTAGATCCATAATCTAGCACACAGGCTCTCAACATGTCCTCCAGAATTTGGTTGACTCTCTCTGTTTGTCCATCCGTCTACGGGTAAAATGCTGTACTGAACTCCAATCTCGTTCCCAAAGTCTAGTGCCAAAACTTTGAGGTAAACTGTGTTCCTCGATCTGATAGATGGTCCTCGGAACTCCATGCAGATATACTATCCTAGACATATATATCTTGGCCAACTTTGCACTTGTATAGGTGGTTTTCACTGGGATGAAGTGAGCTACTTTGGTCAAGCGATCAACTACTACCCATATGGAATCATATACTGCTTTGGTCCTGGGTAATCTGGTGATAAAGTCCATGCCCAGTTTATCCCACTTACATTCGGGTATCGGCATAGGCTGTAACAGTCCTGCTGGCTTCTGATGCTCTGCCTTCACGCGCTGACATACATCACATACGGCTACATACTCGGCAATATCCTTCTTCATACCGGTCCACCAGAAACGTTCCTTCAAATCCAAATACATCTTGGTGTTTTCGGGGTGTATCGAGTATGGTGAGGCATGGGCCTCTTGAAGTATTAACTTCCTGATCTCCTGGTTGGGCACATAAACTCGGTCCTCAAACCATAAGGTATCATGCCCATCCTCACGAAAACCTTTGGCCTTTCCTTTGCCCATCTTCTCCTTTATCTCGGCAATCTCTTTGTCATCCTTCTGAGCTTCCCGAATCTTGTCCAGCTATGTCGACTGGACCTCCATTGTTGCAACGGATCCTCTAGGAACAATCTCCAATCGAAGTTCCATGATATTCTTTGCTAACTCCTTCGGCAGTCCCTTACTTTCAAGGATATTAGCATAACTCTTCCGGCTCAAAGCGTCTGCTAGGACATTGGCCTTTCCTGGATGATAGTGTAGCTTCATGTCATAATCCTTTATAAGCTCGAGCCATCTCTCTGTCTAAGGTTCAGTTCCTTCTGGGTAAAAATGTACTTCAAACTCTTATGGTCCGTGTACACATCACAACGGTTTCCAATAAGGTAATGTCTCCAGGTCTTCAATGCATGCACTACGGCTGCTAACTCCAAATCATGCGTGGCATAGTTCAACTCATGAGGTTTTAGTTGTCGTGAGGCATACGAAACAACTCTCCCATCCTGCATAAGCACACATCCAAGTCCTAAGCGTGAGGCATCGCAGTACACTTGGAACTCCTTATGTATATCTGGCAGTGTTAGTACTGGCGCTGTAGTCAAACGTTTCTTCAACTCCTAGAAACTTGCCTCGCAATCTTCTGTCCATTTAAACTTAGTATCCTTCTTCAACAGTTCAGTCATTGGCTTTGCAATCTTGGAAAAATTCTCGATGAATCTCTGGTAGTATCCTGCGAGTCCAAGAAAACTACGGATCTCGCTAACTGAAGTGGGTGCCAACCATTCAGTGACTGACTAAATTTTGCTGGGGTCTACTTCTATACCTTCTCTCGATATAACATGTCCAAGGAACCCGACTTCCTTCAACCAAAATTCGCATTTGCTAAACTTAGCATACAACTGGTGTTCCCTGAGTTTCTCGAGAACTAAGCGCAAATGCTCCTTGTGCTCCTCCTCGTTCTTCGAGTATACCATAATATCATCAACAAACACCACAACAAACTTGTCCAAGTACTCCATGAACACCTTGTTCATCATGCTCATGAAATAGGCAGGGACGTTAGTCAGTCCAAATGACATGACCGTGTACTCGTATAATCCATATAGTGTTGTGAACGTTGTCTTCGGTATATCCTTCTCTCGTATCTTCAACTGATGATACCCTGATCGCAAATCGATCTTCGAAAACACTTTAGCTCCTTGCAACTGATCGAACAGATCGTTGATCATCGGCAGTGGGTACTTGTTCTTAATTGTCACTTCATTTAATGCTCGATAATCAACTACCATCCTCAGGGATTTATCCTTCTTCTCAACCAAAAGTACTGGGGCTCCCCAAGGTGATGAACTTCTTTGGATGTATCCTTTCTCCAATAACTCCTTGATCTGTTTCTTAATTTCCTCCAGATCATTTGCAGGCATCCGATAGGGTCTCTTGGATATTGGTCCTGTACCTGGCATTAGCTCTATCAAAAACTCAATGTCTCTATCCGGTGGCATGCCTGGTAACTCCTCTGGAAAAACATCCGGGTAATCCTTCACTACAGGAACTTCCTCCTGAACAACTCCCGTGAGGGCATTCACTTGACTCCTCCTAGGCACATGCGTAGGTACATACTTAATCCTTTTTCCTTCCGGGGTGGTGAGATAAATTGACTTACTAGCACAGTCAATGCTTCCTCCAAACTTTGACATCCAGTCCATACCCAATATCACATCCAGTCCTTGTGACTCCAAGATAATTAGGTCGGACAGAAAAACATGTGTACCAATGGTTAAGGGTATCTGGTCACACCATCGGCTGGCCATATACTCTGCTCCGGGTGAACTCACTAAAAGAGGGGTCCTAAGGGTCTGGGTTGGTAGCTTAAACTTATCCATGAATCCCCTTGATATGTATGAATGCGATGCACTAGTATCAAAAAGAACAAGAGCGGTAAATGACTTAACCAAAAACTTACCTATTACCGCGTCTGGCTGCTCTTCAACCTCCTCCACATTAATGTGGTTCACTTGTCCTTTGTTGAATGGATTTGGCTTCTTCCCAGCGCTTGCATTTCCATTTCCATTATTTCCTTCAGGGCACTCCATGGCGTAGTGTCCAGTCTTCCCGCACATGAAACAAGTAACATGACTTAAGTCCCTTTTGGCGGGTGTGGCTGGGTTGGGGCGGTTATGATTATTATTGGTTCTGTTCCCATTCCCATTCTTAGATCCATTGTGGTTATGCGATCCTCCTCCAGTGTGGTTGTGACCTCCATGGTTATGAACAAGTCCTCCCGAGTTCAGGGTTAGGCGAGGCTTCTGCTGAGCTCCTGAGTTATACTTCCCTTGTCCATACTTTCTCTTGCGGCTCTCAATCTGCTGCTGCTTCCCTTCAATCATAAGAGCCTTATCTACCAACTCCTGGTAGTTGTTGAAGGTTGATACCATCTATTGCATGCTCATCTCATCATTCAGCCCTTCCATAAACTTCTCCTGCTTCACGGCATCTGTAGCCACATCATCAGAGGCATAGCAAGATAACTTGCTAAACTCGTCCACGTACTGAGCCACAGTATGGTTCCCCTGGCGTAAGTTGCGGAACTCCCGCTTCTTCATTTGCATAGCTCCAGTGGAGACATGGGATGTGCGGAAAGCTTGCTGAAACTGGTCCCAAGTGACATTGGCTATAGGAAAAGTGGTTGTGTAATTCTCCCACCATGAGGCTGCTGGTCCATCCAATTGATGTGCGGCAAAGCGCACTCTCTTAGTATCTGTGCAACCTGCGGTGGTCAACTCCCTTCCAATACGGTGTAGCCAATCGTCCGCAACTATGGGCTCGGTGCTACTGGAAAACACCGGCAGCTGTAACCATAGAAAACAGGCTAGATTGTCCACGGGCGGCGGGTTGTTGTTGTTGTTGTTGTTGCCCTGATTCTGAACTAGCAATTGCATCAACGTATTCTGCTGTTGGATCAACTGGGTGAGCTCCGGTGGGAAGGCAAAACCAGTGTCACGTCTCGGAGGCATCTGAGGGGTTTAGATGGAAGAGATTTAGAATAGAAAAGAGGTCTAATGAGAAAACACTACCCATACGCACATGAGACAAACACAATCATTTCACTCAATCAATCAAGCAAGGGCATACAAACGATCTAGAACTGTCGCACAAGTGCTCAACTACTACTAAATACATGGGGGAATACTAGTAATATATGGTAGTCATCTAGAAATTTTGATCGGTGGAAGACTCCATGATGTCTGCTCCAGCTTCGTCTTCAAAGTCATCATCACTAGGATCAGAATTGGTGTCGTCGATGATGATGTAGTTGTCCGGGCAAGTGGGATCTTCGTCTTCGTCTCCCGGTGCTGGTCCTCCCATGAATACTCCGATCTTCTTGACTAGGTCGTCATTCTTCTCCAGTAGTGTCTTGATTTCCTCCTCATATCCATCGCATGTAAACTTGAGTTCTTCCTCTAGTTCAATGATCCTAGTCTTCGCCTTCTTAAAGTCCATCATGTCCGCGCACATCTGGTTTTCCTGTCGTCGGATGTGCTGGTTTAACTCCTGGATGAAAGCTGCAATGGATATATCCTTCCTGGTGCTGATTACTTCCCATTGCTCGTCTCGGCGCCCACATATTTGGTAAATAGTGTCCTTAAGCTCCCTCTTGTAAACTTCTCCAATGCATCCCATGGTAATGTGGGCTACCATGCTCTTGCCTAGACTCCAGGTGGGTGCTTGGAAAGAAAACTCTATGGGTTTAGAAGTGGGCGAGAACGTCCTTCCTGGAACTTGTACTTGAATCATCCAGTGCTCCTCTTCAGGTAAAGTGGCGTTGTACGTCCCGGTGAAGCTTGGTATTCCAATGTTCAATTACCTAGTGACTTCCTTCAAGTGATGTCTAAAAGGTGTGTCTTCATCTGGTTGTGCAAACTTGTTCTTCATCTCCGTCATCCTAAAGAGTAGAAATTGGAGAGGAGTCGGAAATGAGAAGAGAAGGGTGACCTAGGGTCTATCTTAGTGGTCGTGTCCTACACTCAGCGGGTGCTCTAATACCATCTTGTAGCGACCCGACCTCAGATGGTCAAGTCTCTGTGCTTCAGTGTCATCCCTGGACCGGTAATGCTGACACACACAGTACTCGAAGGATTTATAACAGAGTAGCAATCACACGCTTATTACATCGAATGTCTCAAGAGAGAACTAATTACAGTAAATATGGCTTAAGGCCATCTAATACGATAACAGCGGAAGGCTTGGAAGATAAAGCGAGTCCATCAACTCCAACGGCATAGCTGAGCTGCACGGCAACGACCAAACGAACCTTACTCCTCATCTGAAAAGTCTGCAACATAATACGTTGCAGCCCGAAAACGGGTCAGCACATGGAATATGCTGGCAAAATAACACAGTAGAGCAAGAACAGAATAATGCTATCACTACATGCATATATGGCTGGTGGAAAGCTCTATGGTTATAGTTTTTGCGAAAAGCCAATTTTTCCCTACAACAAAGGAATAGATTTTAATTTAACTATCATGGTAGTTGAAACATCATTGAGAAGGTTCCTCCAACTCAATCCCAATTAAAGTGATTAACAACCCAACAATATTAATTAAAAGTGATGAGATACTTGTGATAACCCAAGTACTAGATACTCAAGAATCGTCCATAACCGGGGACACGGCTAACCATGATTAGATTGTACACTCTGCAGAGGTTTGCGCACTTTTCCTCACAAGACTCGATCGCCTCCGTTGGATTTCTCGCACTACAGGGTGTTTGAGAAACGGATGACCGAGACACAGTCTTTCAGAAACATTAACTCTCTACTCCGGACAGACCATACCAAACCTACATCCCACTACCTGCTGATCTGCCTCTTCAAGAGCTTCACGTAACTTACTCAACTATGCTAGAGCCCATAATATCTTATGGCTGCACACGGAAGTTTCTAGCATGAATCATCTCAGTTCCATTTGAGCCTGGGTGGCGGTCCATAGGAAGATCACACGGGTACTCCGGGATTTCCAAAAAATATAGGCAACACTGGGTACTCCAGGTGCCTCAATCCATCCAGTTGTTTGATTAAGTTGCCACCTTAAGTTGAACCATTAATTTAACAAACTCACATCTGTCATGGATTTCACTCAAACCCAAACCATGTCTACGAGCATAGCATAGCATAGTAATATAAGCAACGCATAGAGTAACTCCCAAGGGTTTGAATGTAACAGGGCAATAGGTTCTACCTCATCAACTACTTCCCAACCCACAAGTTAATGACATCCTAATCATGCAATGTTTGAGGATTGGAACTAAAGCATAAAAACTGGGTGATAAAGGGGTATGATCATAGTGTTACTTGCCTTGCTGACGATCTGCGAAACCTAGGGACTCGTAGTAGCACGCTTTGCACTCCGGGTGTTCTATCGCAAGCAAACAATAGCATACATAAGTAATAAGAAACGATGCACAAGCAAAACTCAAATAAAAGAGGTTGACCAGAAAGTTCAAATTAAGAACTCCAGTACGCAAAAAGAATCAAATCAAACGGAGCAACGAAACTCAAACGACGAAAGAAAGAAGCTTCGTTTACTAATCTGAAACTAGGTCAAATTTTACAGTAGCAAAAACGTGTTTGAGTTGGTGAAACGGAAAGAGGGTTTCAAGACGAAACTCTAGGCGCTTGAATCGCCTGATTCCGACTAACGAGCGAAAAGAAAAACAGAAACTAAGATTGGATCAGAAATCGCGATCAAAGAAAATCACGGAATAAATCCGATAAAAGAAAACTGACGAACAGACTAACGAACGAGCGTTCGTTAGCTGTAACTAACGGGTGAAAACCGTTCGTTAAAACGAACGTACGGACGAACGTCCGCTAACTAGAAGAACCGAGAAAAACCGGCGAATCCGAAAAAAAACGGATCTAGGGTTTCTAAAAAAACCGGCGGCGGAGTGCGGCGGCTTCCTCCGGCGAGAGGTCCGGCGAGACGAGGGGCGGCGGCGGGGCGGCGGCTCGCGGGGTGGCGGCGGGCGGCGGGCGGCGGCGAGGCGGCGGCTCGCGGGGCTCGGCTGCGGCGGCGGCGGCTAGGCGGCGCGAGTGGCGGGGCTTGGCGGTACGGGCGGCGGTGGCTGCGGTGGGGTGTTGGGGTGGCGTGGTGGCGGTATATAAGTGCGGGGGTGGCGGCGGCTTGGAGTAGGGGCCAAGGCGGGGCGGCGCGGAGTCCAACTCGGACTTCGGTCCGAGTGGCGGCGACGGTGGCGCGCGCGCGTAGGAGGCGGCGGCTGGGTCGGCCTGGCTCGGCTGGGCCTTAGGCCCAGTCGGGCGCAGGAACTTTTTTTCAAATAAATAATTCCGCCGATAGAAATAAAATTCTGGAAAAATAAAATAAAAATCTAAAAATGCCAACATAAATTTTCACCGTCTAAATAAAATATTTAGAACAAGATGAACATTTTCTTAGCCCTAAAGTGCAATTTTGAAAACATGCAATTTTTTTCTAATGCAAATAAACCCGAATAAAATACAACAAAAACAATTTAATGATTTTAATATTTTTCCTCTAATATTTCATTTATTTTGGAGAAGTCATATTATCTCCTCTATTGAATTTTTAATGTGAAATATTTTTGGAAGAGAAAAATATTAAAATCAAATCCTCGTTTCATTATTTGATAAAAGAATCAAATATGAAAACAGGGAAATCCCCAACTCTCTCCGAAGTTCCTTGAGTTGTTTAGGATTTTCGAGGATTATGGAACGGAAAAGCAATAAAACATGATATGCAATGATGATCTAATGTATAACATTCCAAATTGAAAATTTGGGATGTTACAGTGAGGCATTCTGACGTAGAGTTTTGACTCTTCTCTTCTCAAATTTCACTACAAAATTTCTTAGGATCACGCGGGTATCTTTGAATCGTTCCGATGGTTTTGTGATGAGAACATTGTTCTTGGTGCCTCCTGACATTTAGGGGTTGTGGCAGTGTCCCGAGGAGTTGAGCTCCGAGGTGTTGTCGTCACAATTTTATCGTTGCAATTCTGGAATACCTGAGTTTCACCGACATCGAAAATCTCTTTTATGAAGTTGTTGGTGAGATAACCTCGACGCCACCCAGTACTGGGGCGGGAGTTCGGGAGTATTGCCATAACTTGTATAACAGATGCTTTTCGAAGGTTGAGGTAAATGATTTCCGAAGGTTTCTTGGTTATGTGTTGAAGGATGGATAGAGCTGGATTTAGGATTTGCTAGTTTTGGGTGAGATATTATGCTTCCCCTGTATCCGCAACACCTAATTGCATAACAGGAAAATTTCGGGAGTTTATAAGTGGGAATTCAAGTAGCTCTTAGGATATCTTTCCGGCAGATGTATGATATGAAATTGGGGTTTGACGTCTAGTGGTCCGCCTATCCATGGTTGGTTTTACAGTGGTCGCGTTGTGTCTTAAAGAGTCCTTGGCTATGCTAACTCGGGGACGCTTCGTATGTCATGTGAACTACCTTGTACATGATGGTGTTGTACGATCGAGCCCGTGTAGGCCCCACCACAAAAACTTCGGAGGAAATCTCTATCATATGTTTGTTCCGGCTTATTCTGCAAGCCAATCCTTTGTTTTTGTTTTCAGTTGTGGTATTCGAGTTTATTTGAAGTCAAATCTTGATTCCATACCTTTCCTAAACGGTGTTCTCATACTCCGGTGTGAATACCAATCCTTCTTATTAATCGAGATTGTCATGTCAATCCTTTTCAACCGGCGTGTTTTTCTCTTCAAGTGGATCCGATCACTTCAACATCCGCAAGATCACCTCTTGGTTTTTCCAACGTTGTTCGTTTCATCGGTCCTCAAGTTGCTTTTGTTTTTCCCGCCCTCCCTCCCTTCTTTTCTCCGAGGACTCAGAATTTTTATTCAAGTATCCTTTTATTGATGGGAAGCCTCTTCATTCCTTTCCTTCAATGTTCTTATCCGGTGATTCTCAAGAAGATATGAACGGAGCTTCAAGTTATTATTCTTTGTTTCTTCTCTTCTTCGGTGGTTTCAATTCAAGCTTTGTCGATCATATCCCTTTCCTCGTTTCAATGCTTTCTCATGTCGGTGCAATTCTTAATCATCCATTTCTTGCTATTCAATTGTTCCGGAGTGCTCAAGATATTTCGAAGATTCATGTTTCCAGTCTGCTTTCATTCAAACTCTTTCGAGGATGTTATATCATTCAAGCCTTTTAATTCAACCGGTGGAATCTCTCTTTTCAACCAATCATTCAACGGTATTTCTTTTGAGTGGGCCCAAACCCACAGGTCTTTTCCCAGGATCTTACGTGACTCTTCTTATTTTCCCGGAGCTATCCTCAAATTTCTTTTCGAAGTTTGACGTAAGAATGATTCATCATCAGTCATATGTATTTCTCCAAGATCTTTCAAATTATTTTCATCGTTGGTTCAACTTTTCCATTCCTCTTTATTCCGGAGTATCTCAACAATTTGGTGGTGTTTCTCATCGTCATTCTCAACACTTGAAGACCGAAGAAGATTTTTACCTCCATATCTTATCCGTTCTCTCAGAGACTCGTGGTTCTAGTTCGAGGCTATCCTCTCATAATTGTTTCAATTGTGAGAATTCTTTTATCTCATACGGAGCAATTCAAGAGTCTTCTCAGTTTGATTATCCGGAGTCCATCAATTCCTGTTTATTCATTCTCAGCTTTCAGTTATCATTCTCCAATCTTACCGGTGCTTCATTCATATATCCTCTAATCAGTTCATGATCTCTTTGTTCTCATGTATCTAAATTTTGTCAAGTATCTTCATTCGTTCTCTAATTCTTTCCGGTGTTTTCTTATCTTTTCTTCGTTCATTTTCAATCATTACGGTGGTTCGTTCTAGATCTCTCTTCCTTGGTTATCATATCAATTCATTCGTTCTTTCCAATCCTACCGGTGGTTCGCAGAAGACCTTCTCAAGTTTGCGCTATATCAATCTTACCCCTTTCTACGAGAATAAGTAGTATGCCAAATCCGTTGCTTTTCATCAATCTAAATTGGTGAAGGATAAGCATAATGTAATCCTTATTCTGGTTTCATCGAGTAAATTCAATTCCTGCTTTCCGGAGTGGTTCATCATATCACATTATCGGTTCGAGATGCTTTATCTTTTCTTCCGGAGTTCCAAGCTTTTCACTTTATCTCATCGCAAAGTTCCATCCAATCACCACAAGGTTTCACCTTGTGTTTTTAACTTCTTTTTCCTTTCATCTTCATCATCCTTTCGTTACCGGAGTTCTTCATGGATGTTCTACATGATGGTTCATCAAGGACTTAATCCGTTCTCGAAACGTTCATCAAGATTCTTTTCATAGGAGTTCAAGCATTCTTCATCTTGTAACCCGGAGTGCAATTCCTTCTACATTATCTTTTGAGGTGGTGTTATGTCATTGTTGATGATTTCCCTCCGTGTTTCATGATTCACAGGTTTTCAAGAGTGACATATTTAAATCCATCATTTTCTCTTCGCTCAAGTCATCTTTTCAACCCATCAATTTTCTTTGAGCATGAGCTCTTCTCAATCCATCAATCTCTTCATTGGAGTTATCTTGGGTTATATTTCACCTAAAGCTTTCCCTAGGGATTGTTGCAAGTTATGGTGCATATAAATGACCCAAGTTCTTCATTTATCCTCCCGGTGAAATAAGTTCCTCGTCTCCTTGTTCATATCAATCCAGTCTTTTCCGTGAGTGGCAGAATTTCACCTCAGCTTTGAGATGTTCTCCATAAGTCCACTACAAGCTTACTCTTTTCGTTGTTGGTTTTTCCAACAACTCCATTCGACCCTTCTCCTAAGGATGCCTTTATAAACTCTTTTGTGACAGAAGTTGGCATTTTTTTCTCCATTCTTTTATTTCAATTATCTATTTTCTATTCTTTCATTCCGGAGGCATTGTGATGTTGCTCTTTTTCAGTCATCATCTCGAATTATGAAGATCATGATCTTTTCATGCTTATCCTATTTAACCGGAGTGTTGTGACCTTTTTGCTCAAGTTCTTTTCATCTTGTCAAGTCTTTCATCTCTTGTCAACCGGAGTGCTGCGCGAATTTGTTCTTCCTTGTTCCTCTATTCTAACGGAGTGTTTTCAACTTCGTTTATCTCCGTTGTATTCTTTTCTCGAAATGGTTTAACCTTTTCAAGTTTCGTTGGTCTCACGCGTTTGTCAAAGAAGCAACTTAGTTTTACCTCTTCTCTTTCTCTTCCATTTTTCCCTTCGGTGCCATTCTAGATCTCGAGACGAGATCCTCTCGTAGTGGTGGAGTGTTGTAGCACCCCGAGACCGATGTGCCAGGTGTCGTACAGTTATTCGCTGTCGCTGCCTTGTCATTGCTTGCATGTCATGCATGCATATCATGTCATCATGTGCATTTCATTCGCATACGTGTTCGTCTCATACATCCGAGCATTTTCCCCGTTGTCCGTTTTGCAATCCGGCGCTCCTATGTCATCCGGTGTCCCTTTCTACCTCTTTTCGTGTGCGGGTGTTAAACGTTTTCGGATTAGACCGAGACTTGTCATGCGGCCTTGGTCTACTACCGGTAGACTGCCTGTCAAGTTTCGTGCTCTAAACATTGCTTCCTGATGTTAAATTCCTGACATGCTGTTAATTTCACTAAGTCTGAAACTTGTTATCATTTGCACTTTTGCCATGCTTGTTTGGACCTGCTATTGAGTGAATTAGTCGTAGCTCAGTGTTCATCTTTTGTCAAGCATCTTGAGTGGATCCCTGCCATGTATTTTGTCAGCATCTTGTTGTTCTTGATGCATATAGTTGGTCTCGTGCTGTTAATCGCAGCCCGGTGCCATATTTATTTTTGCATGTGATTTCCAAACCGTGCATCCGATTCCGGTGATCTTTATAACGATTTCGACCAAAATCAACTCCTCTTTCCAGTGGCACTCTTGGTTTTCCAAGTTGAAGCCAGGTTCAATCATTCCTTTCCAAATCTTGCATATGCATCACATATCGCATCCCGCATATCATACCATGTTTGCATCATGTTGTTTGAGCATTGCGCGTGGTTGATTGTGTTCCTTTTTGCTTGTTGTTCTTGCTTGGGTAGAGCTGGGAGAAGACTACGTGATCGAGGAGCCCGTTGAGTACGTTTACGAGGATCAAGTCAACTCTGAGAACTTTGCAGGCAAGATGACCATACCCTCAAAATCACTTCTATCTTTGCTTGCTAGATGCTCGCTCTTTTGCTATGCCTATGTTGCGATACCTACCACTTGCTTATAATGCCTCCCATATTGTTAAGCCAAGCCTCTAACCCACCTTGTCCTAGCAAAACATTGTTTGGCTATGTTACCGCTTTGCTTAGCCCCTCTTATAGCGTTATTAGTTGCAGGTGAAGATTGGAGGTTGTTCCATGTTGGAACATGGATATTTTGGTGGGATATCACAATATCTCTTATTTAATTAATGCATCTATATGCTTGGTAAAGGGTGGAAGGCTCGGCCTTATGCCTAGTGTTTTGTTCCACTCTTGTCGCCCTAGTTTCCGTCATACCGATGTTATGTTCCTTGATTTTGCATTCCTTACACGGTTGGGTTATAATGGGAACCCCTTGACAGTTCGCCTTGAATAAAACTCCTCCAGCAAGGCCCAACCTTGGTTTTACCATTCGCCACCTAGCCTTTTTCCCTTGGGAGTCGCACATCTCGAGGGTCATATTTATTTTAACCCCCCCCCCCCCCCGGGCCAGTGCTTATCTAAGTGTTGGTCTCAAACAGAGGCACTTGCGGCGCCACCTCGGGGAAACTTGAGGGCTGGTTTTAGCTGTACGTAGTGTTCATTCGGTGTTGCCCTGAGAACGAGATATGTGCAGCTCCTATCAGGATGTCGGTGCATCGGGCGGTCTTGCTGGACTTGTTTTACCATTGTCAAGGATGTCTTGTAACCGGGATGCCAAGTTTGATCGGATTGTCTTGGGAGAAGGAATATCCTTCGTTGACCGTGAGAGCTTGTGATGGGCTAAGTTGGGACACCCCTGCAGGGTTTTGAACTTTTGAAAGCCGTGCCCGCGGTTATGGGCAGATGGGAATTTGTTAACGTCCGATTGTAGAAAACCTGAAGCTTACCTTAATTTAAAATGCATCAACCCCGTGTGTCGCCGTGATGGTCTCTTTCCGGCGGAATCCGGAAGTGAACACGGTGTTGGAGTTATGCTTGACGTAGGTTATTCTAGGATCACTTCTTGATCATAGTTGCTCGACCGTGCCTTCGCCTTCTCTTCTCGCTCTCTTTTGCGTATGTTAGCCACCAAATATGCTAGTCGCTTGCTGCAGCTCCACCTCATACCTTTTCCCTACCTATAAGCTTAAATAGTCTTGATCGCGAGGGTGTGAGATTGCTGAGTCCCCGTGACTCACAGATACTTCCAAAACCAGTTTGCAGGTGCCGATGATACCGTGCAGGTGATGCAACCCAGCTCAAGGGGGAGCTCGATGAAGATCTTGTCCATTGTGTTGTTTCGTTTCAGTCGATCAGTAGTGGAGCCCAGTTGGGACGATCGGGGATCTGTGTAATTTTTGGGGTAGTCTTCTTTTATTTTGGTTCCGTAGTCGTACCTTGATTGTATCTGGATGATGTAATGCTTTATTCATGTTTTGTGTGAAGTGGCGATTGTAAGCCAACTATGTATCTCTTTCCCTTATTTATTACATGGGTTGTTGTGAAGATTACCTCACTTGCGACATTGCTTTCAATGCGGTTATGCCTCTAAGTCGTGCTTCGACACGTGGGAGATATAGCCGCATCGAGGGCGTTACACCAGACATTCTGAGTATATGTTCAGTGACAGAACTATTCTCCTCCATTTTGCGGCTATAGAACTTATTGGAGACTTCATATCTCTCAATTCGGGCATTTGCTTGAAATATTAACTTCAACTCCTGGAACATCTCATATGCTCCATGACGTTCAAAATGTCTTTGAAGTCCCAATTCTAAGCCGTAAAGCATGGCACACTGAACTATCGAGTAGTCATCAGCTTTGCTCTGCCAGACGTTCTTAACGTCATCAACACCATCTGCAGCAGGCCTGGCACCCAGTGGTGCTTCCTGGACGTAATTCTTCTGTGCAGCAATGAGGATAATCCTCAAGTTATGGACCCAATCTGTGTAATTTCTACCATCATCTTTGAACTTTGCTTTCTCAAGGAACGCATTAAAATTCAACGGAACAACAGCACGGGCCATCTATCTACAATAACATAGACAAGCAAAATACTATCAGGTACTAAGTCCATGATAATTTGAAGTTCAGTTAATCATATTACTTAAGAACTCCCACTTAGATAGACATCCCTCTAATCATCTAAGTGAACGGTAGCACGGGCCATTGATCTACAACAACATAGACATGCAAATACTATCAGGTACTAAGTTCATGATAAATTAAAGTTCAATTAATCATATTACTTAAGAACTCCAGATAACCCACAAGTATAGGGGATCAATTGTAGCCTCTTTCGATAAGTAAGAGTGTCGAACCCAACGAGGAGCTAAAGGTAGGACAAATATTCCCTCAAGTTCTATGGACCACCGATACAACTTTACGCATGCTTGACATTCGCTTTACCTAGAACAAGTATGAAACTAGAAGTACTTTGTAGGTGTCGTTGGATAGGTTTGCAAGATAATAAAGAGCGTGTAAATAAAAAGTAGGGGCTGTTTAGATGAAGACACAACTAAGTTAGTTTTAATAAAGAGCTTGTTCTCACACAAGAAAGTTATTTGTCCCTAGGCAATCGATAACTAGACCGGTAATCATTATTGCAATTTTATTTGAGGGAGAGGCATAAGCTAACATACTTTCTCTTCTTGGATCATATGCACTTATGATTGGAACTCTAGCAAGCATCCGAAACTACTAAACATCATTAAGGTAAAACCCAACCATAGCATTATAAGGCATCAAGTCCTCTTTATTCCCATACGCAAACAACCTACTTACTCGGGTCTGTGTTTCTATCACTCACGCCACCCACCATAAGCAAATCATGAACATACTGCAAACCCTAAAGCAGGGATCCCTCACACTTGCGCGACACGGAGAGCACCATAGGACAGCACCAATAATAAAACATGCAACTCAAACCAATTACGATCATCAATTAACCCATAGGACCAAACGGATCTACTCAAACATCATAGGATAGCCATACATCATTGGGAAACAATATATAACATTGAGCACCATGTTTAAGTAGAGATTACAGTGGGTAAAAGAGGGGTTACACCGCTACATAGAGGGGGGAAGAGTTGGTGATGATGGTGGTGAAGTTGTTGGTGTAGATCATTGTCGCGATGATGGCCTCGGCGGCGTTCCGGCGCCACCGGGAGAGAGGGGGAGAGGGACTCCTTCTTCTTATTCTTCCTTGACCTTATCCCTAGATGGGAGAAGGGTTTCCCCTCTGGTCCATGGCCTCCATGGCGGAGGAGGGGCGAGAGCCCCTCCGAGATTGGACCTATCTCTCTGTTTCTGCGTTCCAGATTCTGGCCTTTCACCGTTTCTTAAATTTCCGGAGATCCGTAACTCCGATTGGGCTGAATTTTGGTCACAATCTCTATCTAGATATTAACTTTCTTGTGGCGAAAGAAGGGCACCAACCGCCTTACGGGGTGGTCACGAGGGCCCAGGGCGCGCCCCCTTCCTCGTGGCCCCCTCGGGCATCGTCTCGTGTTGATTCTTCTTCCCAAAAATCACATATATTCCAAAAAACTCTCCGTCAGTTTTTATCACGTTTGCACTCTATTTGATATGGATTTTCTGTGAAACAAAAAACATGCAACAAACAGGAACTGGCAATGGGCACTCGATCAATATGTTAGTCCCAAAAATAGTATAAAAAGTTGCCAAAAGTATGTAAAGTTGTAGAATATTGGTAGGGAACAATCAAAAATTATAGATATGACATAGACGTATCAACTCCCACTTAGATAGACATCCCTCTAGTCATCTAAATGATCACGTGATCCATATCAACTAAACCATGTCCGGTCAGCACATGAGATGGAGTAGTTTTCAATGGTCAACATCACTATGTTGATCATATCTAATATATGATTCACGTTCGACCTATTGGTCTCACTCTTCCGAGGCAATATCTGCATATGCTAGGCTCGTCAAGTTAAACCCAAGTATTTTGCACGTGCAAAAACTGGCTTGCACCCATTTTATGTGAACGTAGAGATTATCACACCCGATCATCACATGGTGTCTTGGCACGACGAACTGTAGCAACGGTGCATACTCAGGGAGAACACTTGTACCTTGAAATTTAGTGAGGGATCATCTTATAATGCTACCGCCATACTAAGCAAAATAAGATGCATAAAAGATAAACATCACATGCAATCAAAATATGTGACATGATATGACCATCATCATCTTGTGCCTTTGATCTCCATCTTCGAAGCACCGCCACAATTTCCATCGTCACCGGCTTGACACCTTGATCTCCATCATATCATCGTTGTCGTCTCGCCACTATTGCTTCTACGACTATCGCTGCCGCTTATTGATAAAGTAAAGCAATTACATGGCGATTGCATTTCATACAATAAAGCGACAACCATAAGGCTCCTGCCAGTTGTCGGTAACTTTTACAAAACATGATCATCTCATACAACAATTTATATCTCATCACGTCCTAACCATATCACATCACAACATGCCCTGCAAAAACAAGTTAGACGTCCTCTACTTTGTTGTTGCAAGTTTTACGTGGCTGCTACGGGCTTCTAGCAAGAACCGTTTTTACCTACGCATCAAAACCACAACGATTTTTCGTCAAGTGTGTTGTTTTAACCTTCAACAAGGACTGGATGTAGTCAAACTTGATTCAACTAAAGTTGGAGAAACAGACACCCGCCAGCCACCTGTGTGTGAAGCACGTCGGTAGAACCAGTCTCATGAACGCGGTCAGGTAATGTCAGTCCGGGCCGCTTCATCCAACAATACCGCGAAATCAAAGTAAGACGTTAGTGGTAAGCAGTATGACTATTATCGCCCACAACTCTTTGTGTTCTACTCATGCATATATCATGTACGCATAGACCTGGCTCGGATGCCACTGTTGGGGAACACAGTATTTCAAAAAAATTACATACGGTCACGCAAGATCTATCTAGGAGATGCATAGCAATGAGAGGGGAGAGTGTGTCCATGTACCCTCGTAGACCAAAAGTGGAAGCGTTTAGTAACGCGGTGGATGTAGTCGAACGTCTTCACGATTCAACCGATCCAAGCACCGAACGTACTGCACCTCTGTGTTCTACACACATTCAACATGATGACATCCCTCGAGATCTTGATCCAGTTGAGGATGAGGGAGGGTTCCGTCAGCATGACAGCGTGGCGACAGTGATGATGAAGTTACCGGCGCAGGGCTTCGCCTAAGCACTACGATGATATGACCGAGGTGGTAAACTGTGGAGGGGGCACGCACATGGGTAAGAGATGTCTGTTGTGCCGTTGGGGTGCACCCCTCCCCGCCTCCGTATATAAAGGGGGGAGGAGTAGGTGGCCGGCCTAGGGGGCGCGCCATAAGGGGGGAGTCCTACTTGGACTCCTAGTCCAAGTAGGATTCGACCCCCCTCCTTCCTTCCACCGAAGAGGGAAAAGGGGAAGGGAGAGAGAGGGGAAGGAAAGAGGGGGGCCGGGCCCCTCCCCTAGTCACATTTGGTTTGGGCAAGGGGGTGACCCTCTCATGTGGCCTTTCTCCTCTCCTCCAATAAGGCCCAATAGGCCCAATACTTCTCCCGGGGGGTTCCGGTAACCTCCCAGTACTCCGTAAAAATGCCCTAACCACTCAGAACCATTCTGATGTTCAAATGCAACCTTCCAATATATGAATCTTTACCTCTCGACCATTTCGGGACTCCTCGTCATGTCCGTGATCTCATCCGGGACTCCAAACAAACTTCGTTCATCAAATCACATAACTCATAATACAAATCGGCATCAAACGTTAAGCATGCGGACCCTATGGGTTCGAGAACTATGTAGACATGACCGAGACACATCTCCGGTCAATAACCAATAGAGGAACCTGGATGCTCATATTGGCTCCTACATATTCTATGAAGATCTTTATCGGTCAAACCGCATAACAACATACGTCATTCCCTTTGTCATCAATATGTTACTTGCCCGAGATTTGAATGTCGGTATCATCATATCTAGTTCAATCTCGTTATCGCTAAGTCTCTTTACTCATTCCGTAATGCATCATCCCATAACTAACTCATTAGTCACATTGCTTGCAAGGCTCATAGTGATGTGCATTACCGAGAGGGCCCAGAGATACCTCTCCGATACACGGATTGACAAATCCTAATCCCGATCTATGCCAACTCAACAAACACCATCAGAGACACCTATAGAGCATCTTTATAATCACCCAGTTACGTTGTGACATTTGATAGCACACAAGGTGTTCCTCCGGTATTAGGGAGTTGCATAATCTTATAGTCAGAGGAACATGTATAAGTCATGAACAAAGCAATAGCAATAAAACTAAATGATCATTATGCTAAGCTAACAGATGGGTCTTGTCCATCACATCATTCTCTAATGATGTGATCCCGTTCATCAAATGACAACACTTGTCTATGGTCAGGAAACTTAACCATCATTGATTAACGAGCTAGTCAAGTAGAGGCATACTCGAGGCACTCTGTTTGTCTATGTATTCACACATGTACTAAGTTTCCGGATAATACAATTTTAGCATGAATGATAAACATTATCATGATATAAGGAAATATAAATAACAACTTCATTATTGCCTCTAGGGCATATTTCCTTCAAGCAGCAACAACATCAACACAACACTATTTGGATACTCAACTTAGCTAGAGGTTAGAGTTAGTTTCTAGCTCATGACTAACCCTGAACTAACTCCATCCAAAGAGGTGTTTGGATGACAGGGTTAGATTGACAATAAATGCACTAGGAGAACTAGCTCCAATTAGCACCCCTTGGGTGGGATAGTTTTTTTGGGTGGGTTAGATGCAACTAGCTCAAACTAGCCCTCATGTTTGGATATACTTTATGGATATTTGAGCCCAAACTAGCTCAAACTAACTCTAACCCATGGATACAGGAGCAGTCAATCAGCCAATAAATTGTGAAAATGCAATAAACTCCTTCCAGCCCATAATATAAGATGTTAATTCATCTAATATGTGAGTATATTGGATGTTATAAGATATTATAAAAGAGTGTTGTACTACATCATTGTGCAATTGTTGTTTAGCTTCTAATATTAACTTGGTGCTTTTAGGTACATATGTCATTGGTAAAGATCCGCGCTTCGACCCTTTTTGCGTATGGGGCAATGAGATATCGATGAACCAGCATCAAGTGAGGAAGCTGATAAAGATTGTTAGGAAAATGGGTCAAAAGATGGCAATTAAACTATTTTTTACACTTTATCCAAGACAACAGCGAACTGCAGGATGGTAAGTAAGAACTCTGCAGCCTTCTTTTTACTGCCCATAATGAGTTGTGTTAGATGAAAATGTCTGAATCTTTTTCCTTTGCCGTGGTTCCCAAAGTAGTTTACTCAAGATTACCTCTCAAACTACATGATTGGTGGGCATGCAAAGGTTAAAGTATTTCTACCTGAACACGATGATTATCTAGATGTTTTCATGAAGACCCTGAAGGATGGGCGGTTGGCCATCACAGGGGGTTGGACTAGAGTCATGCGTGCCTTCTGCATGGAGGAGGGCACAATATGGGCATTCCGCATCACCTTGTTCGGCAACCAGAAAGTATTTCACCTCTTTATTTACCATGTTTAATAGTACAAGTATAAAACTTGATTCATCATTCTTTATTTGGTTCATATGTAATTCTTGAACATATGTACATATGAATCGAATAATGCATTAGTTGTTTGAACCTGATGGATATGAATGAAGCTATAGCGTACATTAAAATTCAAATACAGTACAATTTGAAATAGCAGCAATTAAATTACGGTGAAATTATGCGCTCTCCAGGTCGTTACGGCACACACGGTTGGTAAAACACAAATATTTGTGATATGCACCATAATCCGACACGGTTCACAGAGAGGAAACGTGTGCAAGCATGCACACAGTTGCTGTTTGCAAAGCGTCTGCGATGTCAAATAATATCACGAATGGTGCGGGCAAACTAAACGTTTGTGATAGTTGCCTTATCGTACACGATTCGCAACCATGAACTGTTTCTGATGTGGTAGGCATCATAAATGTTGCACCACATAATAGAGTGTACGATAGTTGTCATGTACGACGATGTTACGACGGTCCGACATTTCATAATCATGTTCGACACTCGTATGACGATTAGCTAATCTTCTTAGTTAGTTATCGCATACAGTTTGGAAAAAGCGAATGTGTGTGATTTTCTGCTTATCATACATGTTCTATAATCATGAATCGTTTGTGATGCGCCGTGCATCATAAATGTAGCACCATAGAATACCGACTGTGATGGCAATGCAAGCACAAATGTGCTGCAAGGATGCAGCATCTGGGTGGCTCCCTATCCCCGACGGTTTCTGGGTCATGTGGGAAGGACCCCCTATCACAGTCACACACTTGGCGACGGTTCTAAATGTCGTCACGGAAAGGGGTTAAAAACTGTTTGTATAGCACCTCGTTGTACTAGTGATAGGATCCGAAGTACCTCCAAAAGCGATCATGTCCTCCAGAGTGATTCCGTCCGGGCTGTGGCCGCCTGCCGTGTACCCAGCTAAGTTAGAAACAATGGGAGACACTGACTTCCCAAGTTGAGTCATCGGTGTGGTGTCAATTGAGACATTAGAAACAGAGCTCGTGTGACCCGCATCACCATCCAGCGTGGACACCTCCCGCGTCAAGCCAATCGAATGAGGCAACTGAGGACATGAAATATGCGGGGGCGGACCCGATCAGTCAGCCAAAGTGGCACTCTCCAGCTCAAAATCTGCCACCTCAGGAGCAACTCGCCTCTCCTGCGGCGACATCTGCAGTGCAACCTGAACCACCATCTGCCTGTGAAAATCCTCAATCACCTCCAATGGAAGGCCATCATCAGAGTCCTCCATCTCCATGCAGTCACCCCACAGGAGACTCGGCACGAACACCGCCTGGAACGAGCCGAACCGGAGAGAAGATGCCGGAGTGGACAAGGGGGGCGACCCCTTCTTTGTCTTCGACTTAGTCGACTGTGTGGATTTTCCGGCCGGTGTCTTCTTCCCAACCTAGTCATTGGGCTTTCCATCCATCCCATGATTACCACTACCGTCTCTGCCATTGGTCATATCAACATCGGTATCTCCAGTGTTATTATAAGCCCAAGGAACCTCCTCCACCATAACATCCAGATCATAATTCAGACTGTCATAGTTGCATGGTACATAATCCGGAATATACTCTGCACCCACCACACCTACAAGTAGCCTAACAACTCTATGCAGACGAGTAAATGGCATATCCACCTTCTCTATTTTTGAAGGAAATATGCCCTAGAGGCAATAATAAAGTTCTTATTTATATTTCATTATATCATGATAAATTTTTATTATTCATGCTAGAATTGTATTAACCGGAAACTTAGTACATGTGTGAATACATAGTCAAACAGAGTGTCCCTAGTATGCCCGTACTTGACAAGCTCGTTAATCAAAGATGGTTAAGTTTCCTAACCATAGACATGTGTTGTCATTTGATGAACGGGATCACATCATTAGAGAATGATGTGATGGACAAGACCCATCCTTTAGCTTAGCATTATAATCATTTAGTTTTATTGTTATTGCTTTCTTCATAACTTTTACATATTCCTCGGACTATGAGATTATGCAACTCCCGTATACCGGAGGAACACCTTGTGTGCTATCAAACGTCACAACATAAGTGGGTGATTATAAAAATGCTCTACAGGTGTCTCCGAAAGTGTTTGTTGGGTTGGCATAGATCGAGAATAGGGACTTGTCACTCTGTGTATCGGAGAGGTGTCTCTAGGCCCTCTCGGTAATGCACATCACTATAAGCCTTGCAAGCAATGTGACTAATGAGTTAGTTGTGGGATGATGCATTATGGAAGGAGTAAAGAGCCTTTCCAACAACGAGATTGAACTAGGTATGATGATACCGACGATCAAATCTCGGGCAAGTAACATACCGATGACAAAGGGAATGGTGTATGTTGTTATGCGGTTTAACCGATAAATATCTTCCTAGAATATGTAGGAACCAATATGAGCATCCAGGTTCCGCTATTGGTAATTGACCGGAGATGTGTCTCGGTCATGTCTACATAGTTCTCGAACCCGTAGGGTCCGCACACTTAACGTTTGATGACGATTTCTATTATGAATTATGTGTTTTGGTGATTGAAGTTTGTTCGGAGTCCCGGATGAGATCACGGACATGACGAGGAGTCTCGAAATGGTCGAGAGGTAAAGATTCATGTATTGGAAGGTTATATACGGACATTGAATGGTTCCGAAGAGGTTCGGGGATTTATCGGAGTATCGGGAGGCTATCGGAACCCCCGGGAAAAGTTAATGGGCCTAATGGGCCATATTGGAGGAGAGGAGGCAGGACATGGGAGGTGGCGCGCGCCCCCCTTACCCAATCCCAATTGGACAAGGGAAGGGGACGCAGCCCCCCCCTTTTCCTTCTCCTTCTCCCCCCTTTCCCCTTTCCCCCTCTCCGTTGGAAGGAAAGGGGGGTCGAATCCTACTAACAGTGGAGTCCTAGTAGGACACCCCCTGGCGCGCCTCCCCTAGTTGGCCACCTCCTCCCCCTCTCCTTTATATACGGGGGTGGGGGCACCCCAAAGGCACACCAAGAATTCTCTTAGCCATGTGTGGTGCCCCCCTCCATAGTTTATTCCTCCGGTCATCGTGTCGTAGTGCTTAAGCGAAGCCCTGCGCGGATCACATCACCATCACCATCACCACGCCGTCGTGTTGTCGGAACTCTCCCTCGACCCTCTAATGGATCAAGAGTTCGAGGGACGTCATCAAGCTGAACGTGTGTTGAACACAGAGGTGCCATACGTTTGGTACTTGGATCGGTTGGATCGTGAAGACGTTCGACTACATCAACCATGTTAACCTAACGCTTCCGCTTTCGGTCTACGAGGGTACGTGAACACACTCTCCCTATCTCATTGCTATGCATCTCCTAGATAGATCTTGCGTGATCGTAGGAATTTTTTTGACATTGCATGCTACGTTCCCCAACAGTGGCATCCGAGCTAGGTCTATGCGTAGATGATATGCACGTGTAGAACACAAAGAGTTGTGGGCGATAATAGTCATACTGCTTACCACTAATGTCTTAGTTTGACTCGGCGATATTGTTGGATGAAGTAGCCCAGACCAACATTACATGACCACGTTAATGAGACTGGTTCTACCGATGTGCTTTCACACAGGTGGCTGGCAGGTGTCTGTTTGTCCAACTTTAGTTGAATTGAGTTTGACTACGGCCGGTCCTTGTTGAAGGTTAAAATAGCACACTTGGCGAAAAATTGTTGTGGTTTTGATGCGTAGGTAAGAACTGTTCTTCCTAGAAGCCAGTAGCAGCCACATAAAACTTGCAACAACAAAGTAGAGGACGTCTAACTTGTTTTTGCAGGGCATGTTGTGATGTGATATGGTCAAGACGTGATGAGATATAAATTCGTGTACGAGATGATCATGTTTTGTAAAAGTTATCGGCAACTGGCAGGAGCTTATGGTTGTCGCTTTATTGTACGAAATGCAATCGCCATGTAATTGCTTTACTTTATCACTAAGCGGTAGCGATAGTCGTAGAAGCAATAGTTGGCGAGACGACTGTCACAGCCCTAGAGTTTGATTGCATTTAGTTTCATAAGCATTCATGCCATCATGTTTAAATTTAATAAATTTGAAATGGGGATTGATAAACCCTAGCACAAATGTAATTCAAATAGGTTCAACCAAAATATTTTTCAATGACCTCAAAATATCCTTTTAAAATGTTCATGATTTATGGAAAAAGGTGAAAGCCTCTACCAGAGATGATGCATATTTTTCCAGGACATTTTGGTCATTGAATTAAATCATTATGGTATTTGAGTTAGAGTTTAAAAAGTTACCATTAAATATTGGTTGCTCCAAATATTCTGAAATTTATTTGTGGTTTGAAAATAATTCAAATATTCCTCATAAAAATTTACAGAATTAACCAAAGTGTTTTGGTTCGTATTTTATTTGCAAACATAAAGCAGAAAAATAGAAAACATAATAAATTAGAAAGGACAGAGAGAGAGAAGCCCAGCCACTTACCTGGAGCTGGCCCAGTTGGCCCAGCCCACCAACCCCCTGCTAGTCGTCTCCTAGCTGCTGCCAGGAGGACGACGCCGTGTCAACGCGCGCGCAACCGAGCTCCACCTCCTGCTTCCACCTTCTGCTCCCCCTTTGCCATGTCCTCGCGACGCCACGGAGACGCCCAGAGACCCCTGTCCTCTCTCTCCCTCACCCGCAACCTCTCCCCTCCCCTCCGCTATCTCTCCCATGGCCGACAGAACAAGCCGGAGCGCACCGAGCCGTTCGCCGTGGCCACAACCACTCCCTCGCTCCCTCTCCACGACCCCGAGCTCCGCATCTTCGCCCTCCTCGTCCACGCCAAGCCAAACAACCGTGGGAGCACCGCATCGCCATCCCGGACGTCTTCTTCAACCTCGGTGCCGGGGATCCCCGCCGCTTGATTCGTCACCATCAGACCGTCCCTGAGCCCGCTGAGACTGCCGTTCGACTCCCTGTGAGCTCCGCCGTCGTTACCCACTCTTCCCCGCGTTGATTCCTTGCCATAGCGCGTTCCCCGCCATGACCAAAGCTCACCGCGGGTTGGCTTTGTCGCCGCCGTGGCCTAAGCTCAAACCACCTGCGCCCCTGCACCGCATCACGCTCCTGGTGCCTCCAGGAGGCCGCCTAGCCTCTCTACTCATTCCCCTGCTTGCTGCCGCCCCGCGACCGTAACCAGCCGAACTCCGGCCACCGCCTCGCTCGCCACCGATACTGCTCTCAGCCACCCCGCAGCCTCTCGTCCGGTCTAATGGATGCGGACGAGCAGGAGCTCCTCGCACATCCCCTCGGCACGTCCAGCCGACGCCGCATCGCGACTCCGCGTGTCTCCGCCGCGCCGGATGGTCGCCGGCGGCCTCTTCCCGATTGTGCTGACATGGCTGGATTAATTAGCCACTAATCACCGACTCGTGCCACTGACAGTGGGCCCCGCATGTTAATTAAACCCGGGCAGTTTAGTTAACTAGTTTAGCCACTGTGACACTGATATGTGGGTCCCGCACGTCAGGTTTTACCGTGGCTAACCGTGTTGACCTGTTGACGTCAGAATGATGTCAGGCTGACGTAGTAAATACTTTCTGGAATTTTGAAATAAATCAGAAATGATTTATTATTTTCAGAAAATATCCAAAACTTCTAAAAATCATAGAAAATTAACCGTAACTCCAAATGAAACAAATTATATATGAAAAATTATCAGGAAAATATGAAGTATCTATTTATGCCATGATCATGCATGTTTGAACAAGTTAACCTCATTGAATAGGACAAATGATGATTAGGGAAATTTATGAAATAACATTTGGAGTTGGAATTTGATCTTGTTTGAGTTCCACTCCAATTAAATTGGCTAGATATTACATTAGGTCAATTCAGTACCTTAAATATGCCATATCATTCATTCGCTTGTGCATTGCATTAATTGAATGTTGTTTATGTTCCCTTGCCGGTAATTGTCCCCTCTCAGTAGACGTGTTTCGACGACAAGTTCGATGACACCGATGAAGGATTATACTATCTTCAGAAGTGCCAGGCAAGCAAAACCCCCTTGTTCATTCCGATATAATCATACTCTCTCGCTCCTGCTCTCTTTTACTGCATTAGGAGAACAACGTTTCAACTGTTATATGCTGCAGTAGCTTAACCCCTTTCCTCTGCATGACCTGTCATTGCCATAGTAAATAGATGAAACCCACTAGCATGAGTAGGAGTTGTTTGAGCCCTGATGTGCCTACTCATTCATGTTTGTTTGTCATGCCTGCTACTGCTCAGAGTTGAGTCAGGTCTGATTCATCGGGGATGAATTGGAATGTGGCGAACATGACCTACTATTGAGAGCTAAGTGTGTGAACATGATTTGGTAAAGGTAGCGGTGAGAGGCCATGTAGGAGTACATGGTGGGTTGTCTCATTGCAGCCATCCTTAGGAACTGAGTTCTGTGTTTGTGATCCATGAACAGCTACTACCACGCATTGGAATGCTTAAGTGCCCCTCTCGACTTATTGATCAACCTGATCTCTATCTAGGAGTTGCAACTAGTTTCTGGTGTTTGTAGGTAGTGTTAGTAGTCTACCAAATGGCACCCGGTACAGGTGGCCTTGGGACAAACTAGGCACAGTGGCCCGGTGTACCAAGTGGCGCCCGAATGGTGGGATTGGGAACCCTGTACACATCGTTTGGGGCCGTGAGCGACAGCCTGGCCGGATCTCCTTGCGAATGGAACCCGAATAGGCGATAAACCTGGACTAGAGGCTTGTTGGTTAGTCAGGTCGTGGCCAACTCCCTCGCCAGGCTTCCGCTTGAAGGTTGCCGAGATACACGATGTGTACATGGTGGTAAGTGGCGAGAGCGTGTGTGAAGAAGTACACCCCTGCAGGGTATTCATTATCTTTTCGAATAGCCAGATTCCTTGGATATGGAAACTTGGACCCCTTGCATAGTTCATAGACAAGTGAAAGTGGATACTCTAAAATGTGCAAGATAAGCGTGAGTGCTATGGATGGCCATCTCATAGGGAGACGGGAGCGGATCCATAATGGAGTATTGATATGGTGAATATGTGGACTCGTGTGCGCCACCTCAAAAGAGTTACTTGCAGTTGTAGTTCAGGATAGCCACCGAGTCAAAGCTGGCTTGTTGCAGTTAAACTCCACCACCCCTTTGTTGATACCGATGCATATGTAGATAGTTCTGATGTAAGTCTTGTTGGGTACATTTGTACTCACGTTTGCGTAACTTATGTTTTTGCAGAGAGACTTCAGTCTTGCTAGTAGTTCCACGTGGACTTCGACGTTTAGCTTGTTACCTCAGCTACGATCTTGTACCCGTGGGAGGGTCTTGTAGATAGTCAGGCTGCTGAGCCTTCTTCATTTATAGTTGTCTGTACTCAGACAAGTTAAGCTTCCGCATGTGCTTGTTGCTTGTATGCTCTGTATGTTGGGTCATGAGACCCATGTTTGTAATACTTGGCTCGGAGCCTAATGAATAAATACTCTGAGTCATAGAGTATTGTTGTGATGCCATGTTGTATTGCACATATTGAGCATATTGTGTGTATGATTGAAATGCTTGGTATGTGTGGGATCCGACAACCTAGTTGTTTGTCCTTAGTAGCCTCTCTTATGGGGAAATGTAGTCTTGTGCTTCCATGAGCCATAGTAGTCCGCTACAGACCGGTTCACCGGAGTCCTGCTAGCCCAGCACTACTGCTCCGGAACACTTGACTGGCCGGCATGTGATTCACTTCGTTCCTGTGTCTGTCCCTTCGGGGAAATGTCACACGGTGACATCCGGAGTCCTGCCTAGCCTGCTACAGCCCAGTTCACTAGAGTCCTGTTAGCCCAGTGCTATAGCCCAGATTCACACGCTGCTGACTGACATGCTCGATGTGATTCATGTATGCCTGTCCCCGTAAGTTAGTGCCACTTTGGGTTCACAACTAGTCATGTCAGCCCGGGTTCTCTGTCATATGGATGCTAGCGACACTATCATATACGTGAGCCGAAAGGCGCAAACGGTCCCGGGCCATGGTAAGGCGACACCCATGGGAATACCGTGCGTGAGGCCGCAAAGTGATATGAGGTGTTACCGGCTAGATTGATGACTTGGAATCGGGGTCCTGACAGCTTTGGTATCAGAGCCTGACTGCCTGTAGGATTATAAAGCCAAGATGGTCGAAGTTGAGTCTAGAAATGCTTTAGTTATATAAGGGAATTGATTGTGGAAGGGAACGTAAGAGCCTTTTTACTCCTTATCCTCATGACATTCTGATCTGAGTCATCTTATATTCCTACGGGGTTAAGAACTAGGCTTCTCTTCTATCTCTCAGGATGACATGTTACTAAACCGTAGTTTCCTAGGATTGTTGAGTTCAAGCCTCAGTTCAGTTCCTACTACTTCCATATGTTCACAGCTGGCCTCAGAACTTTGATATTGTGATGTTGAGTGGTTATGCCACCAATTTGCAGGATGTCTCAAATCATTTTAAGCATTTACAGCCGTTATGCTGTCCGAGTCATCCTAGGTTTCTAAATAGTCTGATGCACTTGCAAATCTTTCCTCCATGTTCCCGTTGTATTTTTGGGTCAGAATAAGCACATTAACCGGTGCGTTGAGGTACTCTATTGCCTCGGTATATATGTTGGGGCTATTATTATGACCCTAGGTGTTTTAGGGAGTCACCCAGTAATCTAGCCATGTTTTGTGTTCCCGGTGTGATGATTCTGGCCACCATCCTCAAAAGCATCCCGTGATGCCATTTAGTTAGTAGGCATTCTATTTCTGGGTTTTGAACCCGAGATTCACCCTACTTACTTCATGTTGATAGTGCTTGCTCGTTCCTTTAGGTTGTTATTAACCTTTGCATTAGTCCTCGAGGTATGTGGTATTTCCTTCTTCCAAATACTATGAACCACTTATGGCAGAAGTTTGTTGGATCAAAAGATCACAATCAGAGTACTCTTGAGGAGTTCTCCATTGATAATTGTGATCCTGCCAGTTCTACCTTTCTGCATGGGTTACCCGGAAGAATTATGTTGAACTCGTTCGACATGCTAACCTATGCAACTACAACTCAGAAAGATATATGTTCCTTTGAGTTGTCCCTCTTTAGCTGTTATCTGACCTTCGTCTGTCAATTGTTGGTCAAGAGTAGTTGTGCATTGGTGTTATCGATGCCTATTATTCATGTGACTTGTCAAGCCATTCTATTCCGGAATGACCAGGAGAAACAAACTCCAGTACCTCATCCATATCTAGGATTGGGTCAAAGCAGTTGTATTCCGCAGATCAAAATGCCAAACCAGCTTTTGTTCTGTTCTACCTTGGAGCATTATCCTATTTATGTCAAGAATATCATAGGAACTGCACCATCTCTTATGAATTCTTGATGTAGTGATACTTCTCACCATCATTATTCATTCCTCGGTCCCCGTGTTGTTCTAACCGGAATGCCGACAAGTGAATTGTGATGTGTGAAATCAATACTCCGAGCAACTCATTGCTTGGTAGTAAATGGACAATATTCTCATTCTTAGCATGTTGGTTATTGAACTACAATTCTAAGATTGATCTTGCTACCTAGTCCATATTTCCTGGTGCACTCTTTGATTAATGAGTTAGTATTGTGTAAATCCCTCGCTCCCTTGATCATATCGTCTTGCCCTGAAAAGCGAGATTGATCTTGAGCTAAATAACATATCGGTGGTTCGTGATTTTCTGAATATTTTCTTGGAAGTATTACCAGGTTGTTCCCTGATCTCTATGTTGACTTCGTGATCATATTGGTTTTTCTCTAAACCATCCATTCTCCAAGAATCTGTGTTGGATACCCCTGAGCTAGTTGGTTAAGCTAAACAACAACTTGGAGAGTTGGGAGATGGAAGCTTGTCAGACTTAGTTCATGATAAGGGATATCTTTTTGTGTGTGTGTGTTGAAGAAAGATGATATCTTCATCGATTGGTCCCTGTGATCAGTTATTGGACCTATTGTCTTATCAACTTTGATTTGAGTATGGGCTATCGTCAAATCAAATAAGAACCAACGATGTTCGTAATGTTGTCTTACTCGTGGTTGATCCCTCGAGCATACACCATTTCATCCTTTGGGTCTGACCAATGCTATCACCGTGTTCACATGATGGTGGAAGTCCAGTGATATGGAAATTCCGATGAGTTGCTGTTGAGCCCATTGACAACATTTCATTTTGTCCATGGTTCGTGTTGAACATCCAGCTAGTCTTGGAAACTTCTATAAGCATTATCTTCATGCCCCGTTCATGAAGCTTATGCTTGGATGAAAGAAGTGACTTTCTCTAATTCTTGTGAAATTGATGCAAGTTGCCACCATGAATTTGAGAAGACTTGTTTTACCTCCTCTGGAATCATTCCGAGTCAGCCATGCACGTGCAAAGTATTCCATGGTCTGTTAGACTGATCATCTTCATTCCATAAGTATCCCCTAGCACACCAAGCCACTGATTGATTTGTTCAAGGAAAGGAAGTTCCTTCTTAAGAGCATGCCTTATGCAAGGACTTCAATATCCTCGATTATGGTTCCCCACCTGAACTCGGTAGTGTTTTATTATAAGACTACTACGCGGTCATGCTTGTCTGGGACAACATGTTCACATGTGTTAGCAGAACTAGCTCATGTTTTGGAGCTTACTACCATAGTTCATTTCCCCGAGAATCTCGCAACGTCATATCGTCGAATTGTGTTGCAAACTTTCATTTTTCTTTGTAGACTTGATGGGTCTGGAATGTCCTGACCCCAACTAGATCTGAATCTCAGGCAGATATGATGGTTGGAACGTTTCCCAAGAACTATACTAATGGTCTCTCAGTAACTCGGTAAGTGGATGTCGTGGCCAACACACCTAGCCGGAAGACCTATTATTGTAGTATCTTGATTGAGAAAGTTGGCCACCTCCCCATAAGGATTTCATAGGATTTACATCCATAGTTTTCCTTATGGATTCTTGTGCTTCCGAAGTCTGACCTTTACTTGATGGCCATGTTGAGCTTTTAAGCATGACAATGGTAGCTAGAACATCAAGGAGAACATTAGAAGCGGAGTGCTAAATGTCTCTCGGTTGATCATCCAGATTTCACTCCCTTGGCCTCGCTAAGGTGAAATATGAGAAAGTGGTGTCTTCCTTTGCATCTGCATTGTCCATCACTATTCATCATGGTAGTAAGATGTGTTGCCAGGATCCTTGGCACGGATGTTGGTAAGACCTTGATGAGTATGGAAATGCTCAAGTTCTTGAGAGCACACTCAGTCACTAGGTTATATCCTCGATATCAATTGGGATGTGCCTCCCGGTTGCCGAGTTGTTCTATAACCATAGTTTCCTTTCCGAACTGAGTATGCCATTTCCCGAACCCCTACAAACGATCATCATGAATTGCTCGATCTCCAAGGAGATCATTTCTTGTGGTATATCCTTTCATCGTCATTGAGTTGAGTGAAGATCTCGAGAGCAAGGATATCAAGATCAACATGAAGCAGGGAATCAACGTTCCTATGAGGGGCAATTGGATCATGAAGATCGTGTCAGCCTTGTACCCCCTCTGTCTTCTTACCTCACGTCTTGAATCTCGGGACGAGATTCCTGTTTAGAGGGGGTGAGTTGTCACAGCCCTAGAGTTTGATTGCATTTAGTTTCATAAGCATTCATGCCATCATGTTTAAATTTAATAAATTTGAAATGGGGATTGATAAACCCTAGCACAAATGTAATTCAAATAGGTTCGACCAAAATATTTTTCAATGACCTCAAAATATCCTTTTAAAATGTTCATGATTTATGGAAAAAGGTGAAAGCCTCTACCAGAGATGGTGCATATTTTTCCAGGACATTTTGGTCATTCAATTAAATCATTATGGTATTTGAGTTGGAGTTTAAAAAGTTACCATTAAATATTGGTTCCTCCAAATATTCTGAAATTTATTGTGTGGTTTGAAAATAATTCAAATATTCCTCACAAAAATTTACAGAATTAACCAAAGTGTTTTGGTTCGTATTTTATTTGCAAACATAAAGCAGAAAAATAGAAAACAGAATAAATTAGAAAGGACAGAGAGAGAGAAGCCCAGCCACTTACCTAGAGCTGGCCTAGTTGGCCCAGCCCACCAACCCCCTGCCAGTCGTCTCCTAGCTTCTGCCAGGAGGACGACGTCGTGTCAACGCGCGTGCAATCGAGCTCCACCTCCTGCTCCCCCTTCGCCGTGTCCTCGCGACGCCACGGAGACGCCTAGAGACCCCTGTCCTCTCTCTCCCTCGCCCGCAACCTCTCCCCTCCCCTCTGCTCTCTCCCCCATGGCCGATCAAACGAGCCGGAGCGCACTGACGCCGTTCGCCGTGGCCACAACCACTCCCTCGCTCCCTCTCCACGACCCCGAGCTCCGCATCTTCACCCTCCTCATCCACGCTGAGCCAAACAACCGGGGGAGCACCGCATCGCCATCCCGGACGTCTTCTTCAACCTCGGTGCCGGAGATCCCCGGCGCTTGATTCGTCACCATCAGGTCGTCCCCGAGCCCGCTGAGACTGCCATTCGACTCCCTGTAAGCTCCGCCGTCGTTACCCACTCTTCCCCGTGTTAATTCCTTGCTGTAGCACCGTTCCCCGCCATGACCGAAGCTCACCGCCGCCTGGCTTTGTCGCCGCCGTGGCCTAAGCTCAAACCACCCGCGCCCCTGCACCGCATCATGCTCCTGGTGCCTCCAGGAGGCCGCCTAGCCTCTCTACTCGCTCCCCTGCTTGCTGCAGCCCCGCGACCGCAACCAGCCGAGCTCCGGCCACCGCCTCGCTCGCCGCCGACGCTGCTCCCAGCCACCCCGCAGCCTCTCGTCCGGTCCAATGGATGCTGACGAGCAGGAGCTCCTTGCACATCCCCTCGGCACGTCCAGCCGACGCCGCATCGCGACTCCGGCGTGTCTCCGCCGTGCCGGATGGTCGCCGGCGGCATCTTCCCAGTTATGCTGACGTGGCTGGCTTAACTAGCCACTAATCACCGACCCGTGCCACTGACAGTGGGCCCCGCATGTTAATTAAGCCCGGGCAGTTTAGTTAACTAGTTTAGCCACTTTGACACTAACATGTGGGTCCCGCGCGTCAGGTTTGACCGTGGCTGACCGTGTTGACCTGCTGACGTCAGAATGACGTCGGGATGACTCAGTAAATACTTTCTGGAATTTCGAAATAAATCAGAAATGATTTATTATTTTCAGAAAATATCCAAAACTTCTAAAAATCATAGAAAATTAACCGTAACTCCAAATGAAACAAATTATATATGAAAAATTATCAGAAAAATATGAAGAATCTGTTTATGCCATGATCATGCATGTTTGAGCAAGTTAACCTCACTGAATAGGACAAATGATGATTAGGGCAATTTATGAAATAACATTTGGAGTTGGAATTTGATCTTGTTTGAGTTCCACTCCAATTAAATTGGCTAGATATTGCATTAGGTCAATTCAGTACCTTAAATATGTCATATCATTCATTCGCTTGTGCATTGCATTAATTGAATGTTGTTTATGTTCCCTTGCCGGTAATTGTCCCCTCTTAGTAGACATGTTTCGACGACAAGTTCGATGACACCAATGAAGAGTTATACTATCTTCGGAAGTGCCAGGCAAGCAAAATCCCCTTGTTCATTCCGATATAATCCTACTCTCTCGCTCCTGCTCTCTTTTACTGCATTAGGACAACAACGTTTCAATTGTTACATGCTGCGGTAGCTGAACCCCTTTCCTCTGCATGACCTGTCATTGCCACAGTAAATATATGAAACCCACTAGCATGAGTAGGAGTTGTTTGAGCCCTGATGTGCCTACTCATTCATTTTTGTTTGTCATGCCTGCTACTGCTTAGAGTTGAGTCAGGTCTGATTCATTGGGGATGAATTGGAATGTGGCGAACATGTCCTACTATTGAGAGCTAAGTGTGTGAACACGATTTGGTAAAGGTAGCGGTGAGAGGCCATGTAGGAGTACATGGTGGGTTCTCTCATTGCAGCCGTCCTTAGGAACTGAGTTCTGTGTTTGTGATCCATGAACAGCTACTACCATGCATTGGAATGCTTAAGTGCCCCTCTCGACTTATTAATCAACCTGATCTCTATCCAGGAGTTGCAACTAGTTTCTTGTGTTTGTAGGTGGTGTTAGTAGTCTACCAAGTGGCACCCGGTATAGGTGGGCTTGGGACAGACTAGGCACAGTGGCCCGGTGTACCAAGTGGCACCCGGATGGTGGGCTTGGGAACCCTGTACACATCATTTGGGGTCGTGAGTGACACACCAGCCGGATGTCCTTGCGGATGGAACCCGAATAGGCGATAAACCTGGACTAGAGACTTGTTGGTTAGTCACGTCGTGGCCGACTCACTCGCTAGGCTTCCACTTGAAGGTTGCCGAGATACACGACGTGTACATGGTGGTAAGTGGCGAGAGCGTGTGTGAAGAAGTACACCCCTGCAGGGTATTCATTATCTATTCGAATAGCCAGATTCCTCAGATATGGAAACTTGGACCCCTTGCATAGTTCATAGACAAGTGAAAGTGGATACTCTAAAATGCGCAAGATAAGCGTGAGTGCTATGGATGGCCTTCTCGTAGGGAGACGGGAGCGGATCCATAGTGGAGTATTGATATGGTGAATATGTGGACTCGTGTGCGCCACCTCAAAAGAGTTACTTGCAGTCGTAGTTTAGGATAGCCACCGAGTCAAAGCTGGCTTGCTGCAGTTAAACTCCACCACCCCTTTGTTGATACCGATGCATATGTAGATAGTTCTGATGTAAGTCTTGTTGGGTACATTTGTACTCACGTTTGCGTAATTTATGTTTTTGCATAGAGACTTCAGTCTCGCTAGTAGTTCCACGTGGACTTCGACGTTTAGCTTGTTACCTCAGCTACGATCTTGTACCCGTGGGAGGGTCTTGTAGATAGTCACGCTGTTGAGCCTTCTTCATTTATAGTTGTCTGTACTCAGACAAGTTAAGCTTCCGCATGTGCTTGTTGCTTGTATGCTCTGTATGTTGGGTCATGAGACCCATGTTTGTAATACTTGGCTCCTCGGAGCCTAATGAATAAATACTCTGAGTCGTAGAGTCTTGTTGTGATGCCATGTTGTATTGCACATATTGAGCATATTGTGTGTATGATTTAAATGCTTGGTATGTGTGGGATCCAACAACCTAGTTGTTTGTCCTTAGTAGCCTCTCTTATGGGGAAATGTAGTCTTGTGCTTCCATGAGCCATAGTAGTCCGCTACAGCCCGGTTCACCGGAGTCCTGCTAGCCCAGCACTACTGCTCCGGAACACTTGACTGGCCGGCATGTGATTCACTTCGTTCCTGTGTCTTTCCCTTTGGGGAAATGTGATTCACTCCGGAGTCCTGCCTAGCCTGCTACAGCCCGGTTCACCAGAGTCCTGTTAGCCCAGTGCTACAGCCCGGATTCACACGCTGCTGACTGACATGCTCGATGTGATTCATGTATGCCTGTCCCTGTAAGTTAGTGCCACTTTGGGTTCACGACTAGTCATGTCGGCCCGGGTTCTCTGTCATATGGATGCTAGCGACACTATCATATACGTGAGCCGAAAGGCGCAAATGTTCCCGGGCCATGGTAAGGCGACACCCGTGGGAATACCGTGCGTGAGGCCGCAAAGTGATATGAGGTGTTACCGGCTAGGTCGATGTGACTTGGAATCGGGGTCCTAACAGCGACAACGACGCTACGATGGAGATCAAGGTTTCTAGCCGGTGATGATGGAGATCATGACGGTGCTTTGGAGATGGAGATCAAAGGCACAAAATGATGATGGCCATATCATGTCACATATTTTGATTGCATGTGACGTTTATCTTTTATGCATCTTATTTTGCTTAGTACGCCGGTAGCATTATAAGATGATTCCTCACTAAATTTCAAGGTATAGGTGTTCTCCCTGAGTATGCACTGTTGCTACAGTTCGTCGTGTCGAGACACCATGTGATGATCGGGTGTGATAAGCTCTACGTTCACATACAACGGGTGCAAGCCAGTTTTGCACGTGCAGAACACTCGGGTTAAACTTGACGAGCCTAGCATATGCAGATATGGCCTCGGAACACTAAGACCGAAAGGTCGAACGTGAATCATATAGTATATATGATCAACATAGTGATGTTCACCGTTGAAAATTACTCCATCTCACATGATGATCGGACATGGTTAAGTTGATATGGATCACGTGATCATTTAGATGACTAGAGGGATGTCTATCTAAGTGGGAGTTCTTAAGTAATATGATTAATTGAAGTTTAATTTATCATGAACTTAGTCCTGATAGTTTTTGCATATCTATGTTGTTGTAGATCAATGGCCTGTGCTACCGTTCCCTTGAATTTTAATGCATTCCTAGAGAAAGCTAAGTTGAAAGATGATGGTAGCAACTACACGGACTGGGTCCGTAACTTGAGGATTATCCTCATTGCTGCACAGAAGAATTACATCCTGGAAGCACCGCTAGGTGCAAGACCCGCTGCAGGAGCAACTCCAGACGTTATGAACGTCTGGCAGAGCAAAGCTCATGACTACTCGATAGTTCAGTGTGCCATGCTTTATGGCTTAGAATCGGGACTTCAAAGATGTTTTGAACGTCATGGAGCATATGATATGTTCTAGGAGTTGAAGTTAATATTTTAAGAAAATGTCCGAGTTAAGAGATATGAAGTCTCCAACAAGTTCTATAGTTGCAAGATGGAGGAAAATAGTTCTATCAGTGAACACATACTCAGAATGTCTGGTTACCATAACCACTTGACTCAACTGGGAGTTAATCTTCTTGATGATAGTGCCATTGATAGAGTTCTTCAATCACTACCACCAAGTTATAAAGGCTTCGTGATGAACTATATTATGCAAGGGATGGAAAAGACAATTCCCGAGCTCTTCGTGATGCTAAAGGCTGCGGAGGTAGAAATCAAGAAGGAGCATCAAGTGTTGATGGTTAACAAGATCACTAGTTTCAAGAAAAAGGGCAAAGGTAAGAAAGGGAACTTCGAGAAGAATAGCAAGCAAGTTGCTGCACAAGGGAAGAAGCCCAAGTCTGGACCTAAGCCTGAAACTGAGTGCTTCTACTTCAAACGGACTGTCCAACTAGAAGCGAAACTGCCCCAAGTATTTGGCGGATAAGAAGGATGGCAAAGTGAAAGGTATATTTGATATACATGTTATTGATGTGTACCTTACTAATGTTCGTAGTAGCACCTGGGTATTTGATATTGGTTATGTTTCTCATATTTGCAACTCGAAACAGGGGCTATGGATTAAACGAAGATTGGCTAAGGACGAGGTGACGATGCGCATTGGAAATGGTTCCAAGGTTGATGTGATCGCCGTCGGCATGCTACCTCTACATCTACTGTCGGGATTAGTTTTAGACCTAAATAATTGTTATTTGGTGCCAGCGTTGAGCATAAACATTATATCTGGATCTTGTTTGATGTGAGATGGTTATTCATTTAAATCAGAGAATAATGGTTGTTCTATTTATATGAGTAATATCTTTTATGTTCATGCACCCTTGATGAGTGGTCTATTTTTGTTGAATCTCGATCGTAGTGATACACATATTCATAATAATGAAGCCAAAAGATGCAAAGTTAATAATGATAGTGCAACTTATTTGTGGCACTACCGTTTAGGTCATATTGGTGTAAAGCGCATAAAGAAACTCCATGCTGATGGGCTTTTAGAATCACTTGATTATGAATCACTTGATGCTTGCGAACCATGCCTCATGGGCAAGATGACTAAGACTCGTTCTCTGGAACAATGGAGCGAGCCAATGACTTACTGGAAATAAAACATACTGATGTATGAGGTCCAATGAGTGTTAAGGCTCGCAGGGGGTATCGTTATTTTCTGACCTTCACAGATGATTTGACCATATATGGGTATATCTACTTAATGAAACATAAGTCTGAAACATCTGACAAGTTCAAAGAATTTCAGAGTGAAGTGGAAAATCATCGTAACAAGAAAATAAAGTTTCTACAATCTGATCATGGAGGTGAATATTTGAGTTATGAGTTTTGTCTTCATTTGAAACAATGTGGAATACTTTCGCAACTCATGCCACCTGGAACACCGCAGTGTAATGGTGTGTCCGAACGTCGTAACCGTACTTTATTAGATATGGTGTGATCTATGATGTCTCTTACTGATTTACCGCTATCGTTTTGGGGTTATGCTTTAGAGAAGGTTGCATTCACGTTAAATAGGGCACCATCTAAATCCGTTGAGACGACACCATATGAACTGTGGTTTAGCAAGAAACCTAGGCTGTGATTTCTTAAAGTATGGGGCTGCGATGCTTATGTGAAAAAGCTTCCACCTGATAAGCTCAAACCCAAATCGGAGAAATGTGTCTTCATGGGATACCCAAAAGAAAATGTTGGGTACACCTTCTATCACAGATCCGAAGGCAAGATATTTGTTGCTAAGAATGGATCCTTTCTAGAGAAGGAGTTTCTCTCGAAAGAAGTGAGTGGGAGGAAAGTAGAACTTGCTGAGGTAATTGTATGTAACACCCTGGATGTAACTTGCCATATTTGTAACTCCGACTCTTGCCATTTCCGTCTTTAAGTTATGAGATTCCCTTCGTGGTTGGGTTTTGTCGTCGTTTTGCTTTTTGTTCATGTCATGCATTTCATATCATGTTCATTTTGTTGCATCATGGCATCATCATGTGCATCTTCATCTTAGCATGTTGCTTTGTGGCATGATCCTTGGAATCCAAGTTTCATCCCCCCCCCCTCATCACCACCTCTCCTTTCTCTTTTCCTTCACTTTTGCAAGTGCACCTCTACCCTCCTCCATTAATGTTCATCTTTTTCCTAAAATTCTAGCACCATGCCTTGAACCCCCCTGCCAAATTTCACCTCATTTAGAATTGTTTTGGTTGGGTTCAAAAATGCATCAAGATTGAATACTATTCAAACTTGCTTTATTTTTCTACCTCTAAAATTGTCCATACCAATTTATTTAAATAGAGCATATTTCCAAGAGCTCAGGGATATTTTTGTTTCTGCCAAATACCTCTCAAACCTCCCTTGACTTTTCCTTTTCTACAGCTATGAATTTAAATTTACAGAATTAAGTAAACGGGGAGAGCCCTCCTAGTGCAGCCACCTGGGCCTTTTCCCTCTAGCTAGCCAGCCCACTTACCTCTTCTAGCCCAGTCAGCCCATGCGTACAGAGGCGTCATCAACCTCCTGTACGGCACGCATCCATCATGTCCACGTCGACGCCCCGGTTGATTTGACGGTCGTCCGACGCCCCTAGCCCCTTTAAAGCATGTCCAAACACTACCCCGGTCTCTCCTCTGTCCATCCAGGCCCTCTCCTTCCCTCTCCACCGCCAGGTAAGTCTAGCCCATGCCACGCCGTCGCCCTTCCCACCATGCTCTGGCTGAGCTTGAGCTCGAGCTCGGAGTAGCTCATCGTCGCGCCTCTGACCCGCTCGGCCATCGTGGATAGGAGTGCCAAGTCCCTCTACGTCCCCTGCCTCCACGCCCACGTCCACACGGCCTCGGGTTCAACCTCCACGATGTTGTCTTCTTCCTCTTCTTCCCAGTCAGAAACCCGCCAAGTTCAGAGCTCTGTCACGCCGTCTCCGTTGAGTCTCCGGCCTCATCTTCTTGTCATAGGTATACGAGGTATACCCAACTTCTTCCCTGCTCCTTCCTGTCGTCAATAGATCACCGCAGGCGCCGCTTCGATCCAATCTTTCCCATGCTCCGGCAAAGTTGTATTTTTTTGGGTAGTTCCTGCTGTAGCGCGCCGTGCGTCCCCGTGCTCCGGTTCCCGCTTAGCTAGGTTGTCCTCGTTGCACTTGCCCGCACATACGCAGCCCACATGCCATAGCCACCATGGCAGCACGACAAGTCCGTGTATTGCCTCTGCCTGCTCCCGTCCACGCACACGCGGCTTGCGCTCCGCGAGTTTGTCTGCTCGTGCTCGAGCGTGTGCACGCGCTCCACAGCATGCGCGCTCCCTAGCCTATCCCACACTCCCGCCATGGCCTCCCAAGCCCTGCCATCACCACGGCTAACCTCGTCGGCTCCGTCTTCACAGCCGTCGTCTTCTCTGCCTACACAGAGAGGCTCGACCCCGCGCCCCTCCCTATCAACAGAAGTCACTGCAGCGTAGTGGTTCGCGCCACGCTGCTCCATCCAGGAGGTCTCGGGTTCGATCCCCATGGGCGTGGTTTAAACCCCCCCTATTTTTCTTTTTGCAACATACGTGAGTATGACTGTAAGGCCCCACATGTCATACACAACTAGAGGACCTCACCAGTCAACCACTAACCCCCCTCCTTCTCTTTTATTTCTTTTGTTCCAGCGAATTTCCATTTCTGGAAATATGCCATATTCCATTTTGGGCAGGTCCATTTCTGGACGTTTCCAAATACGGAAAATGCAATATCTGTTTATTTCCTTTTTAGGCAGGTTTCAACTTAGAGTATTTGTGAAGATTTTTCTGTAAGAACCCCAGCATATTATATATGTTTTGGGGCTAGAAAAATCTAATGAATCCAGTGGTGGCATCCATTTCTGCATTTGAGCATGTTTGCACACATGTCATTTTACATCATGATGTTGTTTTGTCATTTTTGTGTGATTTAATTCAAATATGGTATGAACGTGTTGGGCACATGGTTAGCTTCATTTTCATGCCTACTACATGCTAGTATTTATGTCATGTCCTTTTGTGCACTATGATGAGTGGAACAAGCATGCCAAGTTGCCTTCATAATTATGTTTATGCCATGCTCTGTTTTCTGCTAAGTCTGAAACTATTAATAAAACTTGCTATGTTTACATGGGTGCCATCCTATCTTCTGTGCCTTTTTGGCTCATGATCAGTAAGGGACTTTTGATCTATGCATTTAGTAGATTCATGACATGCCTTGTTTTGCTATGATATGTTCATGTAGCATGTTGTTTGCTTGCTCTAAACATGGCTTCTTGATGTTATTTCTGGCATGTTAGTATTTTCACTAAGTCTTTGGGACTGTTACCTTTTGCACTTTTGCCATGCTTGTTTGAACCAGTTCTAGTGTGTTTTAGCCATGGCTCAGTGTTCATGTTTTGTCAAGCATCTCTTTTACATCACTGACATATACTTTGTTGTTATGTTGGAGTGCAGTAGCTTAGTTTCTTGTTGCATTCTAGATGTCATCGTGTTGTTAATTGCAGAATTGTGCCATTCTTGTTTTGCTTCCCATTTGCAAACCGTGCATCCGTTTCCGGTGGTCTTTATATTGACTTCACCCGAAATCATCTCATCTTTCCAGCGGCACACTTGGTTTGCCAAGTTGATGCCTTGATCATTCGTTCCCTTCCGAAGCACGCGTATGCATTGCATATCATGTCTTGCATAGCATGCCATGTTTTGCATCATGTGGCTTGTGCATTGCACCGTGATTGATTATTGGTCCTTTGCTTGTGTTATTGCTTTGGGTAGAGCCGGGAGACGAGTACGTGATCGAGGAACCTATTGAGTACGCTAATGAGGATCAAGCTTTCATCAACTCTGAGAACTTTGCAAGCAACATGACCATACCCTCGAAATCACTTCTAACTTTGCTTGCTAGTTGTTCGCTCTATTGCCATGCCGCGCTACCTACCACTTGCTATATCATGCCTCCCATATTTCCATGTCAAGCCTCTAACCCACCTTTCCTAGCAAACCGTTGTTTGGCTATGTTACCGCTTTTGCTCAGCCCCTCTTATAGTGTTGCTAGTCGCAGGTGAAGATGAAGTTTGTTCCATGACGGAACATGGATATTGTTGGGATATCATTATTATATCTTATTTACTTTAATGCATCTATATACTTGGTAAAGGGTGGAAGGCTCGGCCTTATGCCTGGTGTTTTGTTCCACTCTTGCCACCCTAGTTTCCGTCATACCGGTGTTATGTTCCTTGATTTTGCGTTCCTTACACGGTTGGGTGTTATGGGAACCCCTTGACAGTTCGCCTTGAATAAAACTCCTCCAGCAAGGCCCAACCTTGGTTTTACCATTTGCCTACCTACCACCATATACCTTCCCTTGGGTTCTGCAGACTCAAGGGTCATCTTTATTTGAAACCCCCTCCCCCCCTCCCCCGGGCCAGTGCTCCTCTGAGTGTTGGTCCAAAACAGGCAACCTGCATGGCCACCTTGGGGCAACTTGAGGATTGGTCTTACTCGTAGCTTGACCTATCCGGTGTGCCCTGAGAACGAGATACGTGCGACTCCTATTGGGATTTGTCGGCACACCGGGTGGCTTTGCTGGTCTTGTTTTACCATTGTCGAAATGTCTTGTAACCGGGATTCCGAGACTGATTGGGTCTTTCCAGGAGAAGGAATATCCTTTGTTGACTATGAGAGCTTGTGATGGGCTAAGTTGGGACACCCTTGCAGGGTTTGAACTTTCGAAATTCATGCCCGTGGTTATGTGGGAGATGGGAATTTGTTAATATCCGGTTGTAGAGAACTTGACAATTAACTTAATTAAAATGAATCAACCGCATGTGTAGCCGTGATGGTCTATTTTCGGCGGAGTCCAGGAAGAGAACACGGTCTCATGTTATGCTTGAGCGTAAGTAGCTTCAGGATCACTTCTTGATCACTTTTAGCTTCTCGACCATGCGTTGCTTTTCTTTTCGCTCTCTTTTGCATAAGTTAGCCACCATATATGCTTAGTGCTTTGCTGCAGCTCCACCCCACTACCATTTCCTACCCTTAATCTTAAATAGTCTTGATCTCGCGGGTGTGAGATTGCCGAGTCCCCGTGACTAACAGATGCTTCCAAAACAGATGCAGGTGCCGATGATGCCAGTGTAGGGAACGCTACCGAACTCAAGTGGGAGTTCGACGAGGATTCGGGCCGTTACTATGTTTCTTTTCCGAATGATCAGTAGAGGAGCCCAGTTGGGACGATCGGGGATCTAGCATTTGGGGTTGTCTTTCTTTATTTTGGTTCCGTAGTCAGACCTTTATTTGTACTTTGGATGATGTATGGATTATTTATGTATTGTGTGAAGTGGCGATTGTAAGCCGACTCTTTATCCCTTTCTTATTCAGTACATGGGACGTCTAAAGATTACCCCTCTTGCGACATTCCTACCATGCGTCTATGCCTCTAAGTCGTGCCCCGACACGTGGGAGATATAGCCGCATTGTGGGTGTTACATTGTACCTTCTCCCGAATTGGAAAGTAGTAGTTCATCACAGAAATCAGTTCCAGTGATTCCTACACCAATTACTGAGGAAATTAATGATGATGATCATGAAACTTCAGATCAAGTTACTACCAAACCTCGTAGGTCAACCAGAGTACGGTCCGCACCAGAGTGGTATGGTAATCCTATTCTGGAAGTCATGTTACTTGACCATGATGAACCTACGAACTATGAGGAAGCGATGATGAGCCCCAGATTCCACGAAATGGTTTGAGGCCATGAAATCTGAGATGGGATCCATGTACTAGAACAAAGTGTGGACTTTGGCTGACTTGCCCGGTGAAAGGCAAGCCATAGAAAATAAATGGATCTTCAAGAAAAAGACTGACGTTGACGGTAATGTTACTGTCGACAAAGCTCGACTTGTTGCGAAAGGTTTTCATCAAGTTCAAGGAGTTGACTATGATGAGACCTTCTCACCCGTAGCGATGCTTAAGTCTGTCTGGATCATGTTAGCGATTTCCGCATTTTATGATTATGAAATTTGGCAAATGGATGTCAAAATTGCATTCCTTAATGGATTTCTTAAATAAGAGTTGTATATGATGCTACCGGAAGGTTTTGTCGATCCTAAAGGTTCTAACAAAGTGTGCAAGCTCCAGCGATCCATTTATGGACTGGTGCAAGCCTCTCGAAGTTGGAATATATGCTTTGATAGTGTGATCAAAGCATATGGTTTTATACAGACTTTTGGAGAAGCCTGTATTTACAAGAAAGTGAGTGGAAGCTCTGTAGCATTTCTAATATATATGTGGATGACATATTGTTGATTGGAAATAATACAAAATTTCTGGATAGCATAAAAGGATACTTGAATAAGAATTTTTCAATGAAAGACCTCGGTGAAGCTGCTTACATATTAGGCATCAAGATCTATAGAGATAGATCAAGACGCTTAATTGGACTTTCCCAAAGCACATACCTTGATAAAGTTTTGAAGAAGTTCAAAATGGATCGGTTAAAGAAAGGGTTCTTGCCTGTGTTACAAGGTGTGAAGTTGAGTCAGACTCAATGCCCGACCACTACAGAAGATAGAGAGAAAATGGAAGTCATTCCCTATGCTCAGCCATAGGTTCTATCATGTATGCAATGTTGTGTACTAGACCTGATGTGTGACTTGCTATAAGTTTAGTAGGGAGGTACCAAACTAATCCAGGAGTGGATCACTGGACAGCGATCAAGAACATCCTGAAATACCTGAAAAGGACTAAGGATATGTTTCTCGTTTATGGAGGTGACAAAGAGCTTGTCGTAAATGGTTACGTCGATGCAAGCTTTGACACTGATCCGGATGACTCAAAGTTGCAAACCGGATACATACTTATATTGAATGGTGGGGCTATAAGTTGGTGCAGTTCCAAGCAGAGCGTTGTGGCGGGATCTACGTGTGAAGTGGAGTACATAGCTGCTTCGGAAGCAGCAAATGAAGGAGTCTGGATGAAGGAGTTCATATCCGATCTGGGTGTAAAACCTAGTGCATCAGGTCCAATGAAAATCTTTTGTGACAATACTGGAGCAATTGCCTTGGCAAAGGAATCCAGATTTCACAAGAGAACCAAACACATCAAGAGACGCTTCAATTCCATCCGCGATCAAGTCAAGGAGGGAGACATAGAGATTTGCAAGATACATACGGATCTGAATGTTGCAGACCCGTTGACTAAGCCTCTTTCACGAGCAAAACATGATCAGCGCCAAGACTCCATGGGTGTTAGAATCATTACTATGTAATCTAGATTATTGACTCTAGTGCAAGTGGGAGACTTAAGGAAATATGCCCTAGAGGCAATAATAAAGTTGTTATTTATATTTCCTTATATCATGATAAATGTTTATTATTCATGCTAGAATTGTATTAACCGAAAACTTAGTACATGTGTGAATACATAGACAAACAGAGTGTCCCTAGTATGCCTCTACTTGACTAGCTCGTTAATCAAAGATGGTTAAGTTTCCTAACCATAGACATGTGTTGTCATTTGATGATTGGGATCACATCATTAGATAATGATGTGATGGACAAGACCCATCCGTTAGCTTAGCATTATGATCGTTTAGTTTTATTGCTATTGTTTTCTTCATAATTTTACATATTCCTCTGACGATGAGATTATGCAACTCCCGAATACCGGAGGAACACCTTGTGTGCTATCAAATGTCACAACATAATTGGGTGATTATAAAGATGCTCTACAGGTGTCTCCGAAGGTGTTTGTTGGGTTGGCATAGATCGAGATTAGGATTTGTCACTCCGTGTATCGGAGAGGTATCTCTGGGCCCTCTCGGTAATGCACTTCACTATAAGCCTTGCAAGCAATGTGACTAATGAGTTAGTTGTGGGATGATGCATTACAGAATGAGTAAAGAGACTTGTCGACAACGAGATTGAGCTACATATGATGATACCGACGATCGAATCTCGGGCAAGTAACATACCGATGGCAAAAGGAATGACGTATGTTCTTATGCAGTTTGACTGATAAATATCTTCGTAGAATATGTAGGAACCAATATGAGCATCCAGGTTCCGCTATTGGTTATTGACCGGAGATGTGTCTCGATCATGTCTACATAGTTCTCGATCCCGTAGGGTCCACACGCTTAACTTTCGATGACGATTTGTATTATGAGTTATGTGTTTTGGTGACCGAAGTTTGTTCGGAGTCTCGAATGAGATCTCGGACATAACGAGGAGTCTCAAAATGGTCGAGAGGTAAAGATTCATATATTGGAAGGTTATATACGGACACCGGAATGGTTCCGAAGAGGTTCGGGGATTTATCGGAGTACCGGGAGGCTATCGGAACCCCCCGGGAAAAGTTAATGGGCCTAATGGGCCATAGTGGACGAGAGGAGGCAGGCCACGGGAGGTGGCGCGCGCCCCCCTTGCCCAATCTGAATTGGATAAGGGGCGGGGGAACCCCCCCTTTCCTTCTCCTTCTCCTTCTCCGCCCTTTCCCCTTTCCCCCTCTCGGTTCGAAGGAAAGGGGGTCGAATCCTACTAGGAGAGGAGTCCTAGTAGGACTCCCACCCCCCTTGGCATGCCTCCCCTGGCCGGACACCTCCTCCCCTCTCCTTTATATACGGGGGCGGGAGGCAACCCAAAGGCACACCAAGAATTCTCTTAGTCGTGTGCAGTGCCCCCCTCCACAGTTTACTCCTCTGGTCATAGCGTCGTAGTGCTTAGGCGAAGCCCTGCGCGGATCACATCACCATCATTGTCACCACGCCGTCGTGCTGTCGGAACTCTCCCTCGACCCTCTACTGGATCAAGAGTTCGAGGGACGTCATCGAGCTGAACGTGTGCTGAACACGAAGGTGTCGTACATTTGGTACTTGGATCGGTTGGATCGTGAAGACGTTCGACTACATCAACCGTGTTAACCTAATGCTTCCGCTTTCGGTCTACGAGGGTACGTGGACATACTCTCCCCGACTCGTTGCTATGCATCTCCTAGATAGATCTTGCATGATCGTAGGAAATTTTTTGAAATTGCATGCTACGTTCCCCAACAATTTTACCTATCAGAGAACCGAGACTCGAGACAATAAGGAAGTCATTAAGAAAAGTCTCCAGAACACGTGAGAATCTAACCCAGACCTTCTCCAGCGGTGTCCCAGTTGGCTCAGGTTTTGTGCACTCGTCAAACTCAAGAATACACTTACTCCTGGGCAGCTTACTGAGGCCACACTTAAGCAAGTGGTTAAGATCCTCTCTCCTAGGGAACTCAACTCTGTAAAGCTGATCCTCCAACCTGACAGGTGACTAGTGGAAAGAATCAGAAACCAGCTGTCTGAGCTACTGACACACATGTTCCTCTGTCAACGTCCCCTGAGTAACCTTGACCAGACCAAACTTTGAATTCTCCGATGGAGGGGTCGCCAATATCATGCGTGGAGTCTCAAAGAACATAAGCTTGTTGTTACAGACTCCATAAATGGTCACCACTAGCGTAGGTAGCAAAAGCGACGGAGAATCATCAGATGAGTGTCCAGGCTTCACACATATATCACATAACACCGCCTTCCAGTCAATCACAAAGTGACCTGGCACCCCACAACGATAACAGGTCGTCTTCTCTTTCTTGCGTGCCGCCTTGTTAGCCTGCACATTATCATCTTTATCACTACATTTGTCACGCATCCCATCTCTGTCATCGGTAGGGTCATGGTCGGAACAGACACCGCCGCCAACGCCTTAAACGCCGCCAGTGCGGCTTCAGACAGAGGAGCCGCAGAAGTAGAGGCCGCTGACCAGCCGTCTTCACCGCCCCACCGTCAGTCTTCGCCGGATTAATCGTCGGCTATTTAGGGTAAACCTTGGGGACATACAGGCGATGCGGAGGGTATCGGCCATCCCCTCCCCGACCACCCCGCTGATGATAATGAGGTCCCGTGGCACCCTCTATGAATTCGCCGGGAGGAGCGTTAAAGTTTCGCTGCCACTGGTTGCTGCGAAACCCTCTCCCTCCATCGTCATTCCATTGGTTCCAACCAGACCGATAGCACTGATAGCCACCATCATTGCCACATGCAGCACCAAAACCTCCAAGTCCGACGTTGAAGACACCGCGGCCTGAGCCAAAGTCGCTGCGGCCGCCGCCTCCGGGGACAGCCCCAAACACTCCGCGCCCTGCGCCGCCGTACGCGTCGCATCCGCCGCCGTTGACCTTCTCTTGAAGCTTGATCTTCTTGTCCCGCGCCACCATGAACTTGTCAAACCTCTCAGTTTTATTTTCCTCCTTCGCATCATTGTACTTGACGCATGCCTCCTCCTTTCTCGTCATGATATCCTCAAACCTCTCCATCATCTTGATCGTCGCCCCTTTCCCGCTTCTCCTTCTCCTCTTCCCACTTCCTTTACTAGTTCCTAGTCATCCTTTTGGTGGGAACAAGACCTCCTTTTGTTGGATCACCATCTTGATTTTCATTGGTGATGACGACGGTCTTGACGGAATTGGTAACGATGTTGAGCCACTTGGGGTGCATATTCAACGTCAACCAACAATGCATGAAGAGGAAGTGTTTCTTCTTCGTTCTAAAGAATAATGCACATGCACGAAGCCTAGGAAAAAAATACATGATCAACAAGTTGTGCATCCGACCAAGTCCAACACATGTTGTATATCTGGCCAAATGACCAACACATAGAGCATAACCGGTTAAAGTCAACACATGATGCATATACGACCAAATGACTAGCACATAGACCAACAACAACCTTACGAGCTCGAAGAGTGCCACGCCACTTGGCCACGAGATTTGAAAGTATTTGTAGAAACCACAATACTGCTTGTGGCCTTTTGAATTATGTACCATTAGTTAGTGAGTGACTTTGAATTGCACCGACGGTTTTTCTCCTTGCGATATGGATCATAGTGTTTTTTAAAAACTTAGAAATATCATTTTTTAACCATTTGAAATAAAGTCCTCCACTACACCCGTCCACCAAAACTTTGCTCTCCTAGCCCCTCCTCCTACCTCACCACTCTCTCACTGCCTGTGAAAATAATTGGCATGAGATAATTTAAATAGATAACACATGTCACATTTCAACTTAGACGTAAAGATCATATCAGTTTGGAGTTCTGATAATTTTCCTATAAATTTCACACGTTTCATCAAATTGAGTGGCAACAAAAGTCTTTCAAATTGAGCAAGCTACAATGGCTGACTTGTGGGGGGTAACGGATAAATTTGATTGGTCGTGCTCGACGGGTAAAATGACCCATTGGAGCCACATGTCAATGTCCATATTATAATTTTTTTTAAATGTGTAACCTTGGAATTGTGTCCCACTTGCCATAGTTTTCACTTATATTTTTTATGGATAAAGTAAGGAGGGTTCACGTATTATTATCATGACTTTGTTAAGCATCACTTTAGTTTTTAAAAGCACGCGTCAGGTCGGCACGTCGAGAAGCTAATATGGCTACAGACCATCTAGCCAGGGAAGGTTGTTGTTTAGAGCATCTACAACCCAGACTTCAAACTAGGCGCGTCCGCGGGCATTGATCGTGTTAGGAGGGAGAGAGGGATTTGGTGGAATAGTTCGTTGTATTGCTTGAGCCCCATGGGCATATATATAAGAGCACACGATCTACTTGGAGTACAAGGCAAGCTAGAATATTTTCTAGTCTAACCTATGTTTCCTAATACAATCACGTTACTCAACATCCCCCCCGCAGTCACAACGGTAGTGACGCAAACGGTGAGACTGGAGAAGAATACGAAGGCAAGCCGACGGACCCCCCCCCCCCCCGCACAGTCGTAACGGTTGACGCATCGCGCAGTCGAGGCTAGAGTGGAAACCAACGAGGTTGCTCAAGCAGGCGGTAGCCCTTTGTGTTGTTCTCGATGTAACCAAGAGCATGCGTGGTGAAGCCGTGGTCGAGGTAGTCGTGCGAATAATGATGTGGTCGATGTCGAGTCAGGGTGGCCGGTGTCGAGGAAGTTGCCGTGGAGCCGCGGGCGCAAGAGGGCGCCGAGTTAGCATGGGCGCAGTGCTGTCGAAGTAGGGGTGCGCCGGGAAGAAAATGTTGTTGACGACGTGTCGCGGCGGGTTTGCCAAGCCGGGGGACACATCGTGGTCGAAGGCACGCACCGGTGTTGCCAGCACCGGGCATGCATAGACGGACGAAGATGAAGTTGACGAAGTGCCGACCAGGCTTGCCAGGCCCAGGGACACGTCATGGATGAAGGCAGCATCGGTGTTGCCAGCACTAGGCATGCGTGGACGAGGGACCTGCACGAGCTGTACGCCATGTCGGAGAAGTCGGAGGGGCCAGCAGAGAAGAACTTGACGATGACTGTGGCGTCCATCGGAGCGGGGCTGATGTCACCAATGATGGTCGGAGTAGACAAAGTGGTCGGGGTAGATGACGGCGACGCTGGCGGCGGGTTGGTGCTTGGACAAAGACGAAGGTGGTGGACGGGCGGCGGCGGCTAGGTTAGGAGTGCAGCGGCGGTGCTCGAAGTAGGCGCAGAACCCTAATAGCATGACGAAGACCGGCGCAAATGGTGGCGTTCCCGCACCAAGCAAGATGGCACGGCGCATACCATGTGAGGTCGACGCGCGGTGACGGCGGAGTGGATTGCGGGCCGCGGCGCTACGGCCCGAAGGGGCAACGCAGCGGCGGCAGGAGGGGGTGGGGTGACGGTGGGAAGACCTCGGGGAGCCAGCGGGAACCGCGGGTCGCGACGCTGCGGCCCGAAGAGGCGATGAAGCGGCGGTTCGCGAGTCGGTGCAGCCGCGGGGACGGCCTTGGGGAGGCGGCGGTGGGGACCGCGTATCGCGGCACTACGGCCCGAAGGGGCGACCCAGCGATGACACACGAGTTGATGCAGCCGCGAGGAGAACCATGGGGCGGCGGCGCTGTGGCTCGACGGGGCAACGCAGCGGCAGCCCAATGCTCGATCCGCGGAGAGACGCACGGTACTCGGGACGATCTTCACGGGACCTGCGGAGGCGCCCGTCACCAACGGGCCAGGTCGGTTTGCGGCGTAGAGGAGGCGGATCGCGGCGGCGAGCGGGTGATCAAGCCGATCGCGCGTGAGGTCAGGGACGCCGCTCGGTGGAGGAGTGGTGGCGATGGAGTTCGGGATGAGGCCGGCGAAGACGGACGGCGTGGGACATCGTGCAGACAAGCTTGTCAGCACCGGCACCCTGGCTGCCAAAACAGCGCCGGCGCCCGAGCAATAAGGCCCAAGCGACCAACGTAGAAGTAGTCGACGAGTCTTACGCAGTCGGCCCGACGCAGTCGAGGACGAGGCTGGTGAGGTAGACCGCCGGGCTGCTGTGCAGACACGACGGAGACGGGTGACGTGGATCAATGGGCGGGCCGGTGCACGAGCGACAGCTATGATTGGCCGTCGCATGGCGCGAGGTCGCGGGGTCGGGGCGATGCAGGTGTCCCGGTCGGAGCAGGGCGGTGACGTGTGACACCCCAAAATTTTAACTTTGTTTGTTAATTAAATTTTTTGCCAAGAATTAAAACTTTGATTTTTTTTGGACTCCCTTTTGATTTTTTGAAACATTTCCTTTCTTATTATCATGGAGTTGTTCCCTAAAGTGGAAACCTTTCAAATATGTTATTGGACTTGTTTAACCTCTCAAGAAAAACTCTTATTTTATTAGTAGAAATAATTACATAATTAATTTGCCTGATCTTTATTTTTTTGAAAATTGGTTTTCAAGGTTACATGACCATAATTGAACTACAACCATTTGTTAAATTCACTTAAAATTCCAACCAAAATTTGGAGATATCATGTGATGTTTTTAAATCACTTTTATACAAAAATATCTTTTATTCATGAAATATTTTGAGCTCTGCACCCAATTTTCTTCTCTGGTCTAGAGTGCAATTTTGCACAATTTTGCACTACAACCCATTTAAATGTTTCTTTCTAGCCTCCACCAAAATTATGGGATGTTGATAGTAGCTTATGATTCAACTTTATGCAAAAAAAACCAATGGTGTTATTTGAAGTTTTTGAGTGAATCAACCTCATTTTCATTCTGTTCCAACAAGTCCAACCCATTTTTGGATTTTATTTCATTTATTCTATTCCCCAAAACATTTCTGTCAATTATTTTAAGCCTAGGTGATTTGCAAAGCAAGTACCTAATTTCCTTTGAGTTTTGATCTCAAACCAACCCCTCTGGATAGTCCTTAGAACCCACAACCTAGGACCATCAAGATCCACTCTTCTTCTTTTTAAAATTTTCAAGTTTCAGCCTCTGCAAGTTTGGATCAGATTTATCAAATTTGGTGAAATTCATATCTTCTCTTCTCCAAAAATTCTACCAAAATTCAGGCAGCCTCCAGGTGCAATGAGAGGCCACCCCACCAAAAATCAGCTCAAGGCAAAATCCCTAGAGGCCAGAATCATTCTTTCGAACACTTGGCGTGCACTGTTTTTGTTCATGTTCAGTAAATTCAGAATTTGAAGCGTCGTTCTCCGTCAGAGATTCAGTCACATGTCCACAGTGCCCTTGGCACGTTGCTCGCCGCCTAGCCTGCTTGTCCGGAGCTCCACACGCGCGCTTGGCGCCTTCCTGGCGTCGGTGGCACCCTGGCCCGCTTGCGCCGGCGTGTCTCGCGGCGGCCAAACCACCGTAGCGGACGACAGGGAGCAGAACGATGGCTCAACACCATTCGGCGCCGCCCAATCCTCCTGGTAGCTCCACGTGGCCATCTCCTTGCCAGCGCACGCATGCGGCACCGTCGCCGTGGCGCGGCACGCACAGAGCGTGCTCCCTGCCGCCGACGGGCCCGCGTCGCCCCGTTCCGTCGAACTCCCCCTAAGCAACCAAATCCCGACGCGGTTAGCACCTAAACGGAACCAGGGAACGCCCACGACGACGCTCAACCTCAAAACCCTCCCGTGCAACCACGACACCGCCGTAATCACCTCGTCGGACTTATCCGTTCACGGCAACCGACTCGGGCCGGCTATATATAGCACCCCCGAGCCTGCTCTCGCCCCCGCACAACTCCACCATCTCACTAGACCCTGCCTGGCCACTGGAGGAGCCTCGAGGGGCCCTTCTTCCCCGACTCCGGCCGCCCCGTTCCGCCTCGGCCTACACCTCGATTCGCTCCGGTGAGGCCGTCTCCGGCGCCCCAACTTCGTCAGCAACCCTCTCGAGCAACTAAGAGTCTAACCCTCACTCCAATTTGATCTTCACCGCTCTCTCCGACGAGGTCCACAACCACCCGAATCGCCGTCAGCCGGAGCCAGCGTCGCCGCCGACGTGGTACTCGCCGGCGACCACCACCACCTCCCACAGACGCGGAATGGCGCCCTGAACATGGAGGTACTCTCCGATCTCCCTGCCTCGCCGTGGATCGCCAACGATGACCACCACGGCTCTCGGGCGCCGACGAGCTTCGTCCCCCGTTTGAAAATTCAAACCTGACGGGTGGGACCCGCCCGTCAGCCTCTCAGTTCTTTTTAAACGAACCGTTTTCTGAAGGCGTATTCTGCCAAAGTACGTCTCCCCTCTGGGCCGGCGTATTTTCAATCGAATCGTTTTTTGTTTTTATAAGTTAGCCCCTGGGAACTTTCTGTTTCATTACAGATGAGTCCCTAGATTAAAAACTCTTATAACCTTTAAACAGAAAATGATTTTTGATTGATTCTTTTTCTGTCCTCTTTAAATTTTTTGTCTAGTTTTTTATCATATTTATTTGAAAAAATTTCAAACAACTTTTTTGTGCTGTTTTGAAATTGTGTGTTAATTCAAACTTATTGAAAATAGGATTTTGGAGAGAGGAAGAAAACTTTCAAAAGTTTTGGAGAGCACCCCCCACCTCTCCACACCTTGAAGGCAAGCATTCTGAACCCCGACATAATATTTTTGGTGTGTTAGTTGACTCGTTTATAACACCATCTCATTTCGGAGAACTCGTTATTTTATGTGGCGATGTGATCATTTGCATGAAGGCATATTAGTGATTTCCTTGCTGTTAGAAATGAATATACTTGTGATGGTAATCATCCTCATGTGCCTTGCATGCATGCCGGAAAGGAATCCGGGAAAGCCTCTGCCTTGGGTAGGAGTGAGCTTGTCGCCAGTCCCCGTCGGGACGGTTATGTCCGGTATGGCATAGTAAGGTATAATGGGTGGTGATTTCGTCGGTTGAAATATATTTGATATACATGTCATGCAGGGAACTTATAAGCCTCCAGAGTCGGCCGTAGATCGAGTCTTGTTCCAGCAACCCCCATATTTGCCTCGTACTACCACTCGTCCCTGCCGCAGGTAGAGTACGGTTCAGTAAGTCGTCAACCCTTTCCAGCACACACCGTACAGAGAGGCCATGGTGGAAGATGTCGGTTGTAGCCGGTAGGCATGCCACCTGGTCAGGGGGCATGGGTGTTTCCGGTTGGGACCGAGAGGGGAGGCCACCCCTTAGAGCGCGCGATATAAATTTGATCCCATGCTACACGAGGTTGTAGCCTCCCCACTTAGAGTTTTGCTTAACAAGTGTCGTGGGTGATTCCAGACACCGATGAGTTAAGCTGGTGTGTGCAAGTTAGTGTGTTTTCAACTAAAAGGCCGTAGACGAAATTAGTCCCGATGGACTAAAGGAATCCGTTACTCGTGGGTAAAGAGTACACCCTCTGCAGAGATTAAACCTATTCGAATAGCCGTGTCCATGGTTAAGGACTACAGTCTGGGATGGGTCAAGTGTCGGTCTTAGTGTCGGTCTTCGGAGGAGAAACTACTAACCCGAATATTGATTATGACTTGTGATATATGAAGGTTATGATTATTATCATTATGGACTAGCCGTTTGCAGTGTTTGAAATAATGAATATCCCTGGGACGGTACCACCTCCTGGATATTCACTATGATTATGTTTATATATATATATAAGCCCTTTAGGTGGCGTCGCTCAGATGCCCGACTGTGGCATGTTTGTTATTTCATTTTCGTATAATCCCTTTATGTGGCGTCGCTCAGACGCCCGACTGTGGCAGGTTCGTTATTTCATTTACTTATAAGCCCTTTATGTGGTGTCGCTCAGACGCCCGACTGTGGCATGCTTGTTATTTTATTTACTTCATAAGCCCTTTATGTGGTGTCCCTCAGACGTCCGACTGTGGCATGCTTGTTATTTTATTTACTTCATAAGCCCTTTATGTGGTGTCGCTCAGACACCCGACTGTGGCATGCTTGTTATTTATTTACCTTATAAGCCCTTTATGTGCTGTCGCTAAGACGCCCGATTGAGGCATGCTCACTTTTACTATCCTTTCGAGACGTCGCTTCAGACATCCGATCGGTGCATTTTATTACTGTTCTGTCATTACCTATTCCTGTAGCATATAAATAACCTGCTTGCATGCATCAAGATTTTATTTATGACTGACGACGTGATCATAGAATATTTCAGTGTATGTTGATCAATTATATTATTCCTGTGTTCTTAATGTTTGCGAGTACATTCAAAGTACTCACTGGCTTGTCCCTGGCTATTGTCTTGGCCAGATTGCTTGCTTGGAGAGGAGCGTGGTGATGACAGCCTCAGGACCTAAGCAACGGTGATAGCAGCCTCGCGAAGATAGGATTTAACCTGGTCAGCTGTTCCTGTGGGAAATGGAGTCCCATAGACACTGATGACTCAAAAACCGCTTCCGCCATCGACCACTAGAAACCATTTGACGTACTCATATGCCACAATGGTCTTGTACTACATATTTTGTATTTTTGCTTGGAATTTCTGTATCAAGTTGGTGCCTCATCAGCTAACAGTAATCCTGGGGCTGGTGAGCACGACGGCCATTTTCTGGAAATCAATGTCCGGAAAACCCGGTCGTGACATGACGGCCGGCGCAGAGCGACGGGAGGACCGACGCGCGGACAGCGGTTGGCCCAGAAGGGCCGCCTCGGCGCACGCGGCCGCTGAATCAGAGGAGAGGCAGGCTGGTCAAGCTGAGGCAGAGTAGAGGCGCATGGGGTCGACGGCGGCGAAGGACGGCGCAAACCGATTAAGATTAGATCGGAAAACCAAAAAGAAAAATGCCGATCAAAATGACCGGTGAGAGAGCGAAAAAAACCCGAAGCAAGTGCTTGAGAAAAAGACTCTCTAAGGCAGTCGGCCAACAAGGCCGGCGGACGAACCCTAGGTACGGGCGGCGCGGCCCCGGCGGCGGTCATGGAAGCGGACCGCCACGGGGCGGCGCGCAGGTGCGGAAGCGGCGGCGGCTAGGGTTTAGAATCGACTTGTGATAGATACCAAGTTAGGAGGGAGAGAGGAATTTGGTGAAATAGTTCCTTGTATTGCTTGAGCCCCGTGGCATATATATAAGAGTACATGATTTACTTGGAGTACAAGACAAGCCAAAATATGTTCTAGCCTAACCTATGTTTCCTAATATAATCTCGTTACTCAACAGATCAGTCTCGTTTTAAATTTCTCTTTTCATATCCGCGGCACTCTGTTACTCATACTAAACATAAGAACTGCTCTACGTGCTTAAACAACGCACAACGAAATCGACATCAAATAGACGACCAAATGTACACAAACAAACTATACATCATCCAAAAGATCATCGAAGTTCACCGCTGGACTAGACCTTAACTTCAACAACTAAAAATGATAATAAACATAGGAGGAGGAGCGTCTTCACCACTCCTTAGCCTGGCCTTTTCCCCTTGCGCGGCTGGTGAACGATCTTGGTCGTCGGAGGAGAAGAAGTTGGGGTGGTGGTGCTGGTCATCGGAGTCGGTGTCAAAGATGACGATCAACCCCTTCATCCGGTGGATGACCCTGTCCTGCTACCGCTTCAGCTTGCCCAGCCGAGCCGCCTCTGCCGCTGCCTCCTTCACCTTGTGCTCTGACTGCTCTATGGCAAGAAGGAGCATCTTCGCATTCTTCCGCATTAGGTGGCGAGCGTCCGTCTCCGCCATCGTGGGTAAACCCAAGCGAGGAGTCGCTCATCCTCATCTGGCTCCGCTGGCGGCGGCGCACGGACTGCTCCGTCGCGTCCCTCTCCCTTGCTCATTGCCTCTTGCGGCGGGCGGCGCTCACCCCCGATTCCAGAGTGCACGCGTGGGCCAGCGGAACGGGCACTATTACCCACCGCTGCGCGCGCGGAGCAGCGACCAACGTGGGAAGGGGACGGCGCGGAGGCGGAGCGAACTGCGGTGCCATGGCGGAGCTGCACACGGGCCGGGAGGGCCCAGCTCCGGCGACCGTGCTATTCCAACACGGGAGCGGCGATGGTGTAGATCCGAAGTTGCCCCTGGCACCTTGGACCGCTACTAGGCAATGTGGAGGGGCAGCTCCTCCTCGACGTCGAGGTCGGAGCCGGAGCTCGACATTGTGTCGGATTGGATCGGAATCAAAGAGGGAAGGATGGAACGAGAAACGAGAGTGAGTGAACTAGGGTTCCGAGCGAGGAGCCATATTGGTGTTTTTTGTGAGGCAGTCGTGGGGTTGATGATGGGCCGGGCCTGTCAACTTTGATATGGCGGACGTGCCCAGGCGTGCCCGGCCGTCCCATATCCGTTCTATATTTGGGATTGCAGGGAGACATAGTTAGGATCATATTAGAGCGTATTCTCGTATTTGAGTACTGTAGTGGAGCACTTCGCTAGTTTGAGACCATCGTGTTACATGTCGGAAAGTACAAGGATTGGAAGTGTAATTATCTCGCAAAACATATGCATACGTGCTGTGCCGCCACGGATCCGAGGAGCATGAGGTTCACCAGTATCTTAAAATAAAGTATCCCGATAACAAATGCCATTCGATATGGGGAGGTGTCACCCCGAATGAATTGTTGGCACCCCAACCAGCTGGGATTGAACAAATACCAAGCTCGGGGTCCTTCACCCGGGGACCTCCTATCTGCCGCTTTCTGCGGCACAAAGGCAGGGCTTAGCACAGGGTAATGTCCGGCTGGGCCTGCCACGCAGAAGCAACAAGCGGGGAAAAAAACACCTAAAAAATAAGTTGCATTAGCTCGGATTCGAACTCAAGATCCACCTACATAGGAGTCACGAACCTACCAACTCGAGCTGGTGATTGCATCAGGTAGTGATTGCTACGCAGCGCAAAAAGGTTTAGAAGAAACTATATCGGCATATCCGAATATTTTCCCTTTTTTCAAACATTTAATGAAAAATCTGGAAACTTTTTAAAAAAGATTCCAAACAATTATTTAAAGAACATTAACAAGTTTTGAAAAACTTACCCAAATTTTTGATTTGTAACCAAATTTGAAACGGGAAGAATGTATGAAATTCGTGCACAAATTTTAAACAACGGGAACATTTTTTAAATTCCATTTTTTTTCATAAACACGAACAAGTTTTGAAAAGATGGGACCAATATTTGAATTTGCGAACAACTTCAAAATCAGGGTTCATTCTGGACTTCTCAACAAATTTGAAACATAAATTTTTTGAACAAAAGGGAACATTTTTTGCATCTGCGAAAAAATTGAAACTCTGAGAAATATGAAAAAAAAAAGCAAACATTATTGGAAATTTGCGGTCAATTTTTGAATTTGTGAACAAAATTTGGAAATAGGAACATTTTTTGAACTTTTGTATATGTATTCAAAAGGAGAAAAAAAATTGAATATGTGAACAAATTTTGAATCAGTTAACAAAATTTGAAAACAGGATTTTTTTTGAACTTATGAACCAGTTTTGAAAGGCAAATATTTTAAATATCGCGAACATTTTGTAAATATTGACCAGAAATTTAGAAACAGGAAGATTTTTTTGACATTCCGAACATTTTTGTAGTTTCGTTTTTTTAATTCTGAAAAAAGATAGAAAAATAAGAGAAATAGGAATTAAAAAGAAAAAGGAAAAAAAAGAAAAAGGAAAAAAATATAACAAAAAATGAATCTGATAACTAAAAACAAGAAAACGAAAAAACGAAAAACGAAAAATTTAAAAATTTAAAAACTAATGAAAAACCGAACAAAACCATAAAAGAAACAGCAAAAGACCTGGACTAGTTGGGAACCTTCTAGAACGTTTCTAAACCGGGATTAGCGAAACGCTCAAACGGGCCAGCCCATTTAAGCGCTCGCCTCGCCATGTCTGTGCGTTTGCACGGCAATTTGACGCAAAGAGCGTCGTATAGGGTTTTCTCTTCGCGCTACCGCGCGTTTCACCGGAACGGCCAGCCAGCTGGCTTGGTAGGCCTGTGTCTTCCGAGTTGGGCCTTTCTAGTAAACCTGCAAAAAGTAAACAACAGAATACCAACAGTGAAAATTGCCATGATAAACTACGGAAGATGTAAAATACCTACCCAAAAAAGGCATGTTGTAGCAAAAGAAAAACAAAAATACATAAGATGGCAAAAGTATGAAAAACGTAAACCTGAAAAAACTCAACATGATATTTGCCACGTTGAATTACATAAAAGAAGATTGTATTGAGCAAAAAATATGTGCATAGTAGAAAAAACGTACAATTGTTTTTTGTCATGGTCATCTAAAATAATGAAAACTCTGCATGCCAAAAGTTGCATATTAATCTAAGAAGAGAAAAACCACAAGAAAAAGGCAATGGGCACGGTTATAGATCTAGTGCAAAATTAAGTTACCATGGTCGAACAAAAAAATTCCTGGTAATAAATTAAATTTTGAAATTGGTCCAAACATATGTAAATTATAGTGCTGAAAAATAAAAACAGCCATCTTTTCAATAATTTGCCCATGATCTAGTAACTAAATTTGCCACGCTCCATATATACTTAATATGCCTTGATTCCATATTAAAATTTCTTTTTGCCATTGTCCAATATTGGTCCAAAAATGTGTAATTGTCGTGGTAAAAATAAAAATTGGCATCTTTTTTAATAATTTTGCCATGATCCAGAAACTAAAATTGTCATGGTCCATATACTAAATTTTCCATGCTCCATTAATTAAATTTGACATGATATATAGACTAAATTTTCCATGGTCCCATATTAAAAGAAATGTTGCTTTGTTGCAAAAAAAGCCATGGTCCGGAAAATAAATTTGCCATGCTCCATTAACTAAATTTCCCATGACATATAGACTAAATTGGCCATGGTTTAATATTTAAAAAATGTTGTCATGTTGGAAAAAAATTGCCATGGTCCAGAAACTAAATTTACCATGGCCCATATACTAAATTTTTCATGCTCCATTAACTAAATTGGACATGATATATAGACTAAATTTTCCATGGTCCCATATTTAAAGAAATGTTGCCATGTCTCAGAAAAGAGAAATTTGCCATGATCCATTAACTAAAATGTCTTTATGGCATGCCAAAAATTTATAGTGCTAACATGGCAAAAGTTATATTAGAGGCGTCGCAAAAAGCTATGAAAACTGTTTTGGCCTGGCAAATATATAACCGAAATTACCATGGTAAAAAAATATGTGTATGACATGGTAAAACAAATGTCATGTTGTACTCAATTTTCCAGCTTCGACGTCTTCAACAAAATTGCCATTTTTCTACTCAGCATCTACTCAAGGCAAAATCTAAGTACACTAAATAGTATGGGAAATCTACTAAAAGTTGTTAACAATTTGACTTGGATTTTTCCATATCGATTGTTAGCTTAGCATATCGATCGTTCAGTTTATTTCTATTGCTTTCTTGATGACAAATACATATTCCTTCTACTAGGAGATTATGCAACTCCCAGATACCAGAGGAATACCTTGTGTGCTATCAAACGTCAAAATGTAACTGAGTGATCATAAAGATGCTCTACAGGTATCTCCGAAGGTGTTTGTTGAGTTGGCATAGATCATGATTAGGATTTGTCACTCCGAGTATCGGAGAGGTATGTTTGGGCCCTCTCGGTAATACACATCATAAGAAGCCTTTCAAGCAAAGTGACTAAGGTGTTAGTTGCAAGATGATGTATTACGAAACGAGTAAAGAGACTTGTCGGTAACGAGATTGAACTAGGTATGAAGATACGGACGATCGAATCTCAGGCAAGTAACATACCGATGGACAAAGGGAATTACGTATGTTGTCATAAGGTTCGACTGATAAAGATCTTCATAGAATATGTAGGAGCCAATATGGGAATCCAAGTTCCGCTATTGGTTATTGACCGGAGAGGTGTCTCGATCATGTCTACATAGTTCTTGAACCCGTAGGGTCCGCACGCTTAACATTCGTTGACGATATAGTGTTATATGAGTTATATGATTTGGTGACCGAATGTTGTTCGGAGTCCCGGATGAGATCACATACATGATGATGAGTCTCCAAATGGTCGATAGGTATAGATTGATATATAGGATGATGATATTCGGACACTGGAATAGTTTCGGCGTGCACCGGGTAGTCATCGGGTCACTGGAAGGGGTTCCGGACACCCCCGGTAAGTGTATGGGCTTAATGGGCCAAAGGAGGGGACAGACCACCCACTTGGGGGCTGGTGCGCCCCTCTACATGGCTAGCCGACCCTAGGGGAAGGAAACGGGAGGGGTGGCTAATACGTCTCCATCGTATCTATAATTTTTGATTGTTCCATGCCAATATTCTACAACCTTCATATACTTTTGGCAACTTTTTATACTATTTTTGGAACTAACATATTGACCCAGTGCCCAGTGCCAGTTCCTATTTGTTGCATGTTTTTTGTTTCGCAGTAAATCCATATCAAACGGAGTCCAAACAGGATAAAAACTGACGGAGATTTTTTTGGAATATATGTGATTTTTGGGAAGAAAAATCTACGCAAGACGATGCCCGAGGGGGCCACGAGGCAGGGGGGCACGCCCTGGGCCCTTGTGGCCACCCCGTAAGGCGGTTGATGCCCTTCTTTCGTCGCAAGAAAGCTAATATCCAGATAGAGATCGTGTTAAAATTTCAGCCCAATCAGAGTTACAGATCTCCGGGAATATAAGAAACTGTGAAAGGGCAGAATCTGAGAACGCAGAAACAGAGAGACAGATCCAATCTCGGAGGGGCTCTCGCCCCTCCCACGCCATGGAGGCCAAGGACCAGAGGGGAAACCCTTCTCCCATCTAGGGAGGAGGTCAAGGAAGAAGAAGAAGGAGGGGGGCTCTCTCCCCTTCGCTTCCGGTGGCACCGGAGTGCCACTGGGGGCCATCATCATCACCGCAATCTTCAGCAACAACTTCACCACCATCATCACCAACTCTTCCCCCCTCTATGCAGCGGTGTAACCCCTCTTTTAACCACTGTAATCTCTACTTAAACATGGTGCTCAACGCTATATTATTTCCCAATGATGTATTGCTATCCTATGATGTTTGAGTAGATTCGTTTTGTCCTACGGGTTATTTGATGATCGTGATTGGTTTGAGTTGCATGTTTTATTATTAGTGCTGTCCTATGGTGCTCTCCATGTCGCGCAAGCGTGAGGGATTCCCACTGTAGGGTTTGCAATATGTTCATGATTTTCTTATGGTGGGTGGCGTGAGTGACATAAGCACATACCCGAGTAAGTTGGTTGTTTGCGTATGGGATAAAGAGGATTTGACACTTTAATGCTATGGTTGAGTTTTACCTTAATGATCTTTAGTAGTTGCGGATGCTTACTAGAGTTCAAATCATAAGTGCATATGATCCAAGTAGAGAAAGTATGTTAGCTTATGCCTCTCCCTCATATAAAATTGCAATAATGATTACCGGTCTAGTTATCGATTGCCTAGGGACAAATAACTTTCTCGTAACAAAAAGCTCTTTGCTAAAACTAACTTAGTTGTGTCTTTCCCTAAACAGCCCCTACTTTTTATTCACGTAATCTTTATTATCTTGCAAACCTATCCAACAACACCTACAAAGTACTTCTAGTTTCATACTTGTTCTAGGTAAAGCGAACGTCAAGCGTGCGTAGAGTTGTATAGGTGGTCGATAGAACTTGAGGGGATATTTGTTCTACCTTTAGCTCCTTGTTGGGTTCGACACTCTTACTTATCGAAAACTGTTGCGATCCCCTATACTTGTGGGTTATCAAGACCTTTTTCTGGCGCCGTTGCCGGGGAGCAATAGCGTGGGCTGAATATTCTTGTGTGTGCTTGTTTGCTTTATCACTAAGTAATTTTTATTTGTTGTTCTTAGTTGTTCTTTATCTTTAGTTATGGATATGGAACACGAAATACCAAAAAATTAGGTGTACTTGCTGCTCATGGAGATGAGGAACCTCCTAAAACCCTCGATGCTCGTTATGTGACAGATATTATGTACTACTTTGATAATCCAGAGAAAACCCCATTCAGTTTGGTAATGGGAGACACGTTGGATCAACGTGAATACTTTAGGGATTATCGCTTGACTCAAAAAGGGAAACTATTATGGGATCAAATTTATATGTTGAAGTATGCTAGGCAACTATGCTTGAGATATGATTATACTTGTTGCTCTAGGATGAAGTCTCCACACCTTCCCTTTTCATGCAAATTTAATGATAATGAAACCTTGGCTTCTTATGCTAGAGGTATATATGACTACTATGGTGTGGAACAAATAGAAGAATTTGTTGCTTTTATGGGTGCTTATGAAATTGAATCTATGTTCAAAGAATATGAATATCTTTATGATGCTGTTTACAAACCTGAAAATTTAGCTATCCTTAAATATTTTTATGGGAATTATGAATAAAATTCTGACATTGATGCATTTATTGAGAAAGTCTCCGCTGTCCAAGAAGAGACTAATGTTTTGCAGGAATCTATGGAAGAAGAAATTGACGAAACTGTGAGCTCATTGGATGAAAAAGATGAGGAGGAGAGCGAAGAACAAAAGGAGAAAGAGCGGATTGATCACCCGTGCCCACCTTCTAATGAGAGTAACTCTTCAACTCATACATTGTTTAATTTCTCTTTGTGCTTACCGAAGGATGAATGCTATGATAATTGCTATGATCCCGTTGATTCTTTTGAAATATCCCTTTTTGATGATGCATTCTATGCTTGTGGCCAAGATGCCAATGTGAATTATGCTTATGGAGATGAACTTGCTATAGTTCCTTATGTTAAACATGAAATTGTTGCTATTGCACCCACACATGATAGTCCTATTATCTTTTTGAATTCTTCAAACTACACTATATCGGAGAAGTTTGTGCTTATTAAGGATTATATTGATGGGTTGCCTTTTACTACTACACATGATGATTTTTATGAGTATAATATGCATGTGCTTGCTGCTCCTACTTGCAATTATTATGAGATAGGAATTATATCTCCACCTCTCTATGTTTCCCACACGATAAAATTGCAAGAAACTGTTTATACTATGCATTGGCCTTTTCTATGTGTGCATGAATTGTTCTTTTATGACATGCCGGTGCATAGGAAGAGAGTTAGACTTTGTCATTACATGATATATGTTGCTTTGTGCTCACTACTAAATTGCAAATCATTGCTAATTAAAATTGGCTTTGATATACCTTGGGATCCGGGTGGATTCACTACTTGAGCACTATATGCCTAGCTTAATGGCTTTAAAGAAAGCGCTGCCAGGGAGACAACCTGGAAGTTTTAGAGAGTCATTTATTTCTGTTGAGTGCTTTCGTATAGTTTTAAAACAACAAAAATAAAGAGGGGAACCCAAAACTTTTTCAAAAAGGAAGTGAAAGTGAGAGAGAGACAAGCATTGTTGAAGTGGGAGCTAGCCTTGAACTTTGTTCATGCTCACAGAAACTTTGTGAATCTTGATTACAGAAACTTTTCAACAAAAATAATTATCCCCTTGTACAATTCCATTGTATTATAAAAATATTGTGCCAAGGTTTTCCTTTAGGATGTTTACAATGCTTGTTGCTTTGTATGGTGCAGGACAGAAACTTTGGCTGTAGTGCACTATTTTTCATTTTTTACTGGAGCGTCAAATGGTTATGATTTGTTTTGCACTGTCTTTCTATACAAAGTTTTTATTTTTCCTAATTTTGGCAGAATTTTCCAAGTATCAAAAGTATGGTGAATGTTCTGATTATTACAGACTGTTCTGTTTTAGACAGATTCTGTTTTTGATGCATAGTTTGCTTGTTTGGATGAAACTATCAATTCCTATCAGTAGCTATATTACAGTAGAAACAATGCAAAAACAAAATATGAATTGGTTTGCGATAGTGCTTAGAGTAGTGATTTGCTTTATTATACTAACGAATCTTACCGAGTTTTCTGTTGAAGTTTTATGTGGATGAAGTGTTCGATGATTGAGAAGGTCTCGATGTGAGAAGAAGGAAGAGAGGCAAAAGCTCAAGCTTGGGGATGCCCGAGGCACCCCAAGTAAATATTCAAGGAGACTTAATCATCTAAGCTTGGGGATGCCTCGGAAGGCATCCCCTCTTTCTTCAACAAGTATCGGTATGTTTTCGGATTCGTTTCGTTCATGTGATATGTGCAAATCTTGGAGCGTCTTTTGCATTTAGTTTTCACTTTTATTTTATGCACCATGATGGTATGAGATAATCCTTGGTTGATTTATAGAATTCTCTTTGCACTTCACTTATATCTTTTGAGTATGGCTTTATAGAATGCTTCATGTGCTTCACTTATATCATTTGAAGTTTGGATTGCCTGTTTCTCTTCACATAGAAAACCGCCATTTGTAGAATGCTCTTTCGCTTCACTTATATTTGTTAGAGCGTGGGCATATCTTTTGTAGAAAGAATTAAACTCTCTTGCTTCACTTATATCTATTTAGAGAGATGACAGGAACTGGTCATTCACATGGTTAGTCATAAAATCCTACATAAAACTTGTAGATCACTGAATATGATATGTTTGATTCCTTGCAATAGTTTTGCGATATAAAGATGGTGATATTAGAGTCATGCTAGTGGGTAGTTGTGGATTAGTAGAAATACTTGTGTTGAGGTTGGTGATTCCCGTAGCATGCACGTATGGTGAACCGTTATGTAACGAAGTCGGAGCATGAGGTATTTATTGATTGTCTTCCTTATGAGTGGCGGTCGGGGATGAGCGATGGTCTTTTCCTACCAATCTATCCCCCTAGGAGTTGATACGTCCATTTTGCATCATGCTTTTATATCAATATTTATTGCATTATGGGTTGTTATTACACATTATGTCACAATACTTATGCCTATTCTCTCTTATTTTACAAGGTTCACATAAAGAGGGAGAATGCCGGCAGCTAGGATTCTAGGCTGGAAAAGGGGCAAATATTAGAGACCTATTCTGCACAGCTCCAAAAGTCCTGAAACTTCACGGAAGTCATTTTCAGAATATATAAAAAATACTGAGCGCAAGAAGTTCCAAAGGGGGGCCACACCCTGGCCACAAGGGTGGGGGGCGCCCTACCCCCCTAGGCGCGTCCCCTGCCTCATGGGCCCCCTGGTAGCCCTCTGATGTCCATCTTCTGCTATATGGTGTCTTTCGATGAGAAAAAAATCATAAGCAAGCTTTCGGGACGAGACTCCGCCTCCACGAGGCAGAACCTTGGTGGAACCAATCTAGGGCTCCGGTGGAGCTGTTCTGTCAGGGACACTTCACTCCGGGAGGGGGAAATCATCGCCATCATCATCACCAACGTCCCTCTCACTGGGAGGGGGTCAATCTCCATCAACATCTTCACCAGCACCATCTCCTCTCAAACCCTAGTTCATCTCTTGTATCCAATTCTTGTCTCTATGTCTGGGATTGGTACCTGTGGGTTGCTAGTAGTGTTGATTACTCCTTGTAGTTGATGCTAGTTGGTTTATTTGGTGGAAGATCATATGTTCAGATCCTATATGCATATTAATACCCCTCTGATTATGAACATGAATATGCCTTGTGAGTAGTTACGTTTGTTCCTGAGGACATGGGAGAAGTATTGCTATTAGTAGTCATGTGAATTTGGTATTAGTTTGATACTTTGATGAGATGTATGTTGTCTCTTGTCGGTGTCAAAACCGGTGGATCTAGGGTAGGGGGTCCCGAACTGTGCGTCTAAGGCGGATGGTAACAGGAGGCAGGGGACACGATGTTTACCCAGGTTCAGGCCCTCTTGATGGAGGTAATACCCTACGTCCTACTTGATTGTTCTTGATAATATGAGTAGTACAAGAGTTGATCTACCATGAGATCAAAGAGGCTAAACCCTAGAAGCTAGCCTATGGTCTGATTGTATGTTGTCCTACGGACTAAAACCCTCCGGTTTATATAGACACCGGAGGAGGCTAGGGTTACACAAGGTAGGTTACAAAGGAGGAGATATACATATCTGTATTGCCTAGCTTGCCTTCCACGCCAAGTAGAGTCCCATCCGGACACCGGACGAAGTCTTCAATCTTGTGTCTTCATAGTCCAACAGTTCGGCCAAAGGATATAGTCCGGCTGTCCGGAGACCCCCTAATCCAGGACTCCCTCAGTAGCCCCTGAACCAAGCTTCAATGACGATGAATCCGGCACGCAGTATTGTCTTCGGCATTTCAAGGCGGGTTCCTCCTCCGAATACACCATGGAAGAGTTTGAATACAAGGACCGTGTCCGACCCTGCAAAATAAGTTCCACATACCACTATAGAGAGAATAATATTTCCACAAATCTAATCTGCTGACACGTTTTGACAGCATGACATCACACCATGGCCCGGTCATTATTCGAACCATTTTCCCCAACCAGCTCCGCACATAACACGAGGCGGTTTTCTTGACACGTCTTGTCAAAGTAGAGATCGTGTCCCCCTTATCACGGGATTCTCATCAATACAAACGTGGGTAACCCAACCGTGCCTGTTGGTATGACTCCTAGATCTTAGGCAAGTCCCAAACGGCCACGAGGAGGACGCTTGATATTCACCCTCTTTATAAAGGGGATGATGCTTTTTCTTTTTTCCCTCCCGTGCTTAATCAAATCCTTCCCCCGCCTCGAGTTCTAACACCCAAAGCTCGGTCAGGTGCTTCGGACCTTCAACTATGTCCGGATCCAACCTTCAAGGTCGGTGGATGCCTTCCTTCGTCACAGAGGAGGACATCAAGAAGTTGGAGGAGGCCAGATATCTGACCACCAAAATTTCGCATAGGCTGCCCGCCCGAGGGCAGGTCGTCCCTACTCCTGAACCCAACAAGAGCGTTGTGTTCTTCTCCCACTTCCTCCGAGGACTAGGCCTCGCTCTGGATCCCTTTGTTAGGGGTCTTATGTTCTATTACAGGCTGGATTTTCATGATCTGGCCCCAGATTCCCTTCTTCATATCTCGTCATCTTCCTCCGCATTACCCCTCACTTCGGCCTGTGGCTCAAGACCTTCGATGTGAAGCCAAAGATGATCGAGGGGCAGCACACAGCGTGCGGAGGTGCTTTAATAAGCAAAATCGTTGACGCTCCGTGGACAGAGGGTTCCTTCCCAGAGGTGTCCGGATTGTGGCAGCGGGAGTGGTTTTACATCACAGCTCCCCGAAGTGCCAAGTGGGTAGCTGCCCCCACCTTTCGCTCGGCCCCCCCACCACAACTGATGTCATGGATCAGCAGGGGGCTGAGCTGGGGTCCAGCCAAGGACATGCCAATACTGCAGAGCCGTATCCGAGATCTCTTCGAGGGAGACTTAAGTCTGGTTATGGTAATGCAATTTATGCCGGTTCGTCGAGTCCAACCTTGCAAACGCTGGCCCCTCCTCATGTGGGAATTCAACCCGGAAGGACCGCGAGTTATTCAGCATTTCCTCGGCATGACGCACGAAGAGATGTACAAATCGTTCTTCGGACCCCCGGCTAGAGTGTCCGGACACCACCGAGGACGTGGGCCTAAGCTGCAACCGCCTCGCTGCCCAAGTAAGTAATCCCATGCCGAACCTGCTATCCTTTTATTTATCATGGCATCATTCTAAAGAGCCGCTTTTTGACCAGGACTGGATAACAAAGGCGATGATGATCAGGTGTTCGGCCCCCCTTCCTGAGGGCTTGGACAATCCGGTACTGGACAAGATGCTCGAGCCAGCACCTTATCCAGTGCCCTCGAAGGAAGATGATAGGGGGAATAAAGAGGGAAAAAGCGGGCCTCACTCGCTACTCATTCCAGCCGGGGGGATAAGAACCTTCGCGAGGGAGGACAATCAAAGGGAAGAATCTGACATTCTCTCTCCCCGGGGAAGGAAGAGGACTACCTCTGAAGATCTGGAAACTAAGGTTTCCAAACGGGATAAGAAACCTTCATCAGAGGGTCCTGCATCAGAGGGCATTCTTGCCGCACAGTGTCCGCGCGGAGATCAGCCCTCTACCGAGCTGTAAGTAATCAAAAATTACTTTAATAGTGGAAATATCCTACCTTACTTCCGAAGACAATAACCAGTGCTTATAAATTGTAGTCCGGATTGTAGCTCGTCTCGACAGAGTTCGTCTTCGGGGGATCTTCTTCCGGAGATGATGGAGAGCGAAACGCCTCCCCCTGACACCCCGCCTCACGAAGTGGGCGACCTTGAAGTGTCGTCGCAAAGGGTATCTCCGGATCCACTAAGGCTGGAGGATAACCCTTTGGCTACCCGGGATTCCTAGTATACGGCTCTTAAAGAGAGCGACAACAAGGGTCCTGAAAGTGCAACTATCCCTAGGTGGTTTTGGTAATTCATAACAACATATAGCTCATTGAGCTAATGCTATTCCAAGATGACTATTTCAGGAAAGCTCAATGATTGGCATGGCATGGATGTGAAGTGGAACCCTCAAAATGCTAAGGACAAAGGATTGGCTCAAGCTCAAAATCTCAAGACTCTTCATTTTATATTATAGTGATCCAAGATCACATTGAGTCTTTAGGAAAAGCCAATACTATCAAGGAGGGATGAGGTGTTGCTTAATGAGCCTCTTGCTTCATGTGCTTAGTGATATGCTCCAAAACCCTCAACTACTTTCCCATATCCACATATGACCTAAACCCTAAGCCAAACTCGGTCCTACCGATTCTTTCTATCCGGCGCCACCGAGTTTCACTTGTCATAAGCCACTGCCAAACCCTAGCAATTCGGTTCTACCGATAGGGATCTCGGTCTCACCGAGATGGGATTGCAAACTCTTTGTTTCCATTTCGTAACTTTTCAGTCTCACCGAAAGAGCGAATCGGTCCCACCGAGATTGCAGTGTAAACTCTCCGTTTCCTTTTTGTAACTTTTCGGTCTCACCGAAAGAGCAAATCGGTCCCACCGAGTTTACCTGACCAACTCTCTGGTTAGCTTATTACCAAACTCGGTCTCACCGAGTTTGTGTAATCGGTCTCACCGAGATTACGTTATGCCCAAACCCTAACCCTATCGGTCCTATCGAGTTGCATGTCAGTCCCACCGAAAATCTCTAACGGTCACTAGGTTTACCTTTTTGGTCCAACCGAGTTTGTTGATTCGGTCCCACCGAGATTGGAAAATTGTGTGTAACGGTTGGATTTTGTGTGGAGGCTATATATACCCCTCCACCTCCTCTTCATTCGGGGAGAGAGCCATCAGAACACATACACAATTCCAACTCATATGTTCTGAGAGAGAACCACCTACTCATGTGTTGAGACCAAGATATTCCATTCCTACCATATGAATCTTGATCTCTAGCCTTCCCCAAGTTGCTTTCCACTCAAATCTTCTTTCCACAAAATCCAAATCCTATGAGAGAGAGTTGAGTGTTGGGGAGACTATCATTTGAAGCACAAGAGCAAGGAGTTCATCACCTACACACCATTTGTTACTTCTTGGAGAGTGGTGTCTCCTAGATTGGCTAGGTGTCACTTGGGAGCCTCCGACAAGATTATGGAGTTGAACCAAGGAGTTTGTAAGGGCAAGGAGATCGCCTACTTCATGAAGATCTACCGCTAGTGAGGCAAGTCCTTCGTGGGCGATGGCCATGGTGGGATAGACAAGGTTGCTTCTTCGTGGACCCTTCGTGGGTGGTTGCTTCTTCGTGGACCCTTCGTGGGTGGAGCCCTCCGTGGACTCGCGCAACCGTTACCCTTCGTGGGTGGAGCCCTCCGTGGACTCGCGCAACCGTTACCCTTCGTGGGTTGAAGTCTCCATCAACGTGGATGTAGGATAGCACCACCTATCCGAACCACGAGAAAAACATCCGTGTCTCCAATTGCGTTTGAATTCTCCAAGCCCTTCCCTTTACATTCTTGCAAGTTGCATGCTTTACTTTCCGCTGCCAATATACTCTTTGCATGCTTGCTTGAATTGTGTGATGATTGCTTGACTTGTCCTACAATAGCTAAAATCTGCCAAGAACTAAAATTGGGAAAAGGTTAAGTTTTTATTTGGTCAAGTAGTCTAATCACCCCCTTCTCTAGACATACTTTCGATCCTACAAGTGGTATCAGAGCTTTGGTCTCCATTTGCTTTGATCTCCATAGCTTTTGGTGGTCATAGCCTTGGTTTCACAACCTAGGAGAGTATGGCGTCTAGCGAGGGAAATTATCACCATAGAGGTCCTTACTTTGATGGTACTAATTTTGCTAGTTGGAAGCATAAAATGAAAATGCATATTCTTGGACATAACCCCACCGTTTGGGCTATTGTGTGTGTTGGTTTGCAAGGTGACTTCTTTGATGGGAAAGAACCAAACCGTGAAGCTACCGCGGATGAGTTGAAGATGTTGCAATACAATGCTCAAGCTTGTGATATTCTCTTCAACAGATTGTGCCCCGAAGAATTCAACAAAATCAGCTGTCTTGAGAATGCAAAGGAAATTTGGGACACTTTGATTGATATGCACGAAGGTACCGACTCCGTCAAGGAATCCAAGTTGGATGTGCTTCAAAGTCAACTTGACAAGTTCAAAATGAAGGATGGTGAAGGTGTCGCTGAAATGTACTCTAGGCTTGTTCTCATCACAAATGAGATTGCCGGCTTAGGAAGTGAAGAGATGACCGATAGATTCATCATCAAGAAGATTCTAAGAGCCTTGGATGGAAAATATGATACCGTGTGCACATTGATCCAAATGATGCCCAATTACAAAGATCTCAAGCCAACGGAGGTGATTGGAAGAATTGTTGCTCATGAGATGTCACTTAAGGATAAAGAGGAACTTCACAACAAATCAAGTGGTGCCTACAAAGCCTCATGTGAAGCCCCTACATCATCAAGTGAGAAACAAAACTTCGATGAAGAATTGAGCTTAATGGTGAAGAACTTCAACAAGTTCTACAAGATTAGAAGCAAAGATAGAAGCTTCAAGTCAAGGTCCTACAATGACAAAAGATCTTCTAGTCGAGAGCGAAACTGCTACAATTGTGGAAGACCCGGACACTATTCCAATGAGTGTACGGCTCCCTACAAGAGAAGAGAAGATTCTCCAAAAAGAAGAAGCAAAGAATCACCACCAAGAGAGAGAAGGAGTAGAGATGACCGTTATGAACAAAGATACTCACGGAGAAGCAAGGATTCGGAAAGGAAGGAAAAATCATCAAGGAGCTACACAAAACGAAGACATCAAGCTCATGTTGGTGAATGGGTATCCGGCTCCGACTCCGACAACCACTCCGAGAGAAGTTATCACTCCGACTCCAAAGATACTCAAGATGAAGGTGTTGCCGGTCTAGCACTTGTGTCAACCAACTCCTACGACATATTTGACTCACCAAATGAAGGAATTGGAAGATGCTTCATGGCCAAAGGTCCTAAGGTAACACACCCCGAGTATGTTGATTTCAATAGTGATGAAGATGACTTGTTAGGTGATGAATACTATGATGAAACGTCAATTAATCATGCTGATCAAGATAAAACGAATGACAATGATAAGGAGAAGATTGAGGCTCTAACTAAAGAACTAAACACTCTTAAGTTAGCTCATGAAATTATCTTCAAAGATCATCGAGAACTTTTAAGAGCTCATGAGAAATTACGCTTTGAAAAGCTCAATCTTGAGCAAGAGCATGAGTTCTTAAAAGCAATCAATGATGATCTCCGCAAGAAAAGTTCTTCTTACATTGCCAAGCGTTTACTCTTATCCACTTACATGCCTCAAGTCAAGTCTAGTAACAAGAACAAGAAAGATTCTTCCTCTAGCAGTAACAATGATCATGCTAAATCCAATATTGTTGCTTCTAGTAGTTCTCTTGATTCCACTAATGATTCTCTTAGCCAAGTTACACTTGAGCAAGAAAATAGCTTATTGAAGGGAATTATAGAGAAAGGAGTGTACAAAAGCCTTGCCGGGAGTAAGCAATTCGAGGAAATTATGCGCAAGCAAGGAATGCACCGGAAGAATCAAGGTGTTGGTTTTGAATGAAAGTTCAATGCAAATGGAGTTGAGTGGGAAGAAGATCAATACCCCAAGACAAAGTTTGTTCCTCAACAAGAGAAGTATGATACTTCTTTCAAGGGGACACAAGCTCAAGATGATCTTCCACCACAAGACTACAAGCAAAAGGTAAGGACAAGCTTCAAGAGGAAATTGATGCATTTGAAGAAGCTCCTAAGACCTTAGTCAAGTGGATTCCCAAGACTACTTCAAGTTCCACTTCATCAAGTACGACTACAACTCCAAGGATTCCCATCAAGATGGTGTGGATCCAAAAGAAGAAGAACTAGAGAGTTCTTGGAGGTGACTCCGCCAACATATTTCACTCTTATCATTTTGGCAAGAACAAGTGCAATCAACTTCCACATCTTGCACTAATTCAAGGAGTCACAAACCCTCTTGTTGGTAAGACAAGGGACAAGGTAACCTAAAAGTTTTCATGGACATCATCTTGTGTGTGCATCACTCTATGTCTATGGATATCCTTGTTTGTTCCTTGTGGGACTAACCCATGTAGGTATTGAAAGTGTAATTCACTCAAATGGATAGCTCCAAGTGATCTACATCAACATTGAGCATCCACATCTTCAACATCTACATGAAGTCATCATCGACAAAACCCGAGGTTAGTTCATCCCTCTAAGGGGGGATATCACATCTAGGGGGAGCTTTACTCTAAGACTTGAGCTAAAGCAACTCTAAAGATGTGAACACAACAATGCTTTATGTAAAAGTGGTAACCCCACTTGAGCTTAAACGATGAGTATGACCTATGATCAAGTGTTCTCACTTGACTCCTAAGTCAATATACTCATATATAGATGACCTTGTCATCGCAAATTGCTTGATAGATGCTAGAATTGGTTGTGCATGCCTTGTCACATATTTCATTTGCCATCTTATTGTGTGAGCATGCTGGTTGCATATTTTACTCATTCGAGGACATCCACTTGTTGTTTTGATTGTTTGGTTTTATTTCCTTTTGCCAAGTGGATGGACAAGAATGCCTAAGAACCTCCTCTAGCTATCTATGCTTTTCTCGTCTCAAACTCTATTCATGCTACATCACAAAATTTGATCAAGTCAGATTCGAACCACTCTGTGTGAGGAGCGCTCGGAGTCCCTGATTCGTCATAGACTTAAACTTCCAAAACCTCTTTATGATTCTCGGTCTGGCCGATACCCCACTTTCGGTCCTACCGAGATCATTAAGTTGATCTAGGTTTTCGATCTCGGTGCAAACGATTTGAACCATTCGGTCACACCAAGTTGCAACAACTGTATACAGTTTTGCATCTCGGTGCCACCGAGTTGTTCCACTCGGTCACACCGACAGGGTCGGGCTATATATAGTCACGGGCAAAAATTTGGAAATTTCTCCGAACCCCTTCGCCCGCGCGATAGCCTGCTCTGCCAACTTGGTCTCCAGATCGTCTCCTCGCCGCCAGCCGCCTCCAGTCGCTGGTCTCCGTCGCCGTCAATGGAAATTCAACCCCGCCGTTGCCGCCGTAGCGAGTCTCCGCCAAACTAGGGTATGGACTCGATCTTTGTGCTATTCCCCAATCCGATTCTTAGCACATTGTGATCATCATGATTCTTGCCACGTTTGTTAAACTTCTATCCAGTCAATGAACTCGTAGATTAGGTTTAATTCGAAAATTTTAGGGTTAGGTTTCCGTCGAAACCATCTCGGACCCACCGAGTTGAAAAACTCGGTCCCACCGATTTGGCTTATGCCATTGCACAAGTGAGACTCGGTCTGACCGAGAATTACTTATCGGTGTGACCGATTTTGGAACTTTGTGAAACCCTAGCAGTCTCGGTGCCACCGAACTGTGACTCGGTCTGACCGAGTTCACTAGTTTAGGTTCCAAAACTGCTTCGGTATCACCGAGTTTAAAAATCGGTAGATCCGAGATAATTTCAGTGGGAAACTAAAACTAAGATTTTGAATCATTCTTTTGCAAAAATCTCTGCATTTTCTGATGCTCATCCACTCTACCTCATCTATAAACTATTCACAGGGTCAGCAGTCAGCTTGTTCATCATGTCAGATCAGAGTGACAGCCAGAATGTGTCAGAACAGCCAGTGCAGATGGGTGAGGGCACTAGTCCCTCAAGTTCTTCAGATGAAGGCAGCAGGAGCACCCCTAGCAATCTGCCAAAAGCTGCCACAAGACAAAGGAAGAAGAGAACCTCAGAATCAGAGGATGAGGACTATGTGGCAGAAGAGGAAGCAACTTCAAAGAGAGTAGTGCTCACGAAGGAACATGTCTCAGCTCAAGGCACAAAGCCAGGATTGAAAATCAAAAGGCCAGCAGGTAGGCAGCCTATGCCAAAGGCCAGAGCTTCAACTGAGAAGCCCACTCCCATTGAGCCAGTTGCTGCTGAAGGCAAGAAGAGGAAAGAAAGGGTGAAGAAAACTGTAGCCAGAGTGCTTGGCAAGGCTTCCATCATGGAAGATGAGGAGGAAGAAGAAGTGGTAGCTGCACCAGCACCTAAGGCACCCAAGCTGATGGGGGATGCCATAAGAACAGGGGCAGCTGCTTCCAAGGCCAAGCCAGCTCCAAAGCCAAAGCCAAAGAGGAACACAAGAAGCATCCCAGCTACTGAGAAGAACAAGGCCCCAGTGCCTAAAGCTGCTGAAGAAGATGATGAAGAGCATGTTCTGAGAAAGCTCAAGCCCAAGATCCCAGACCACAATGATGCTCATCCTGTGGCTGAGGACATGAAGCTCAGAAGAGACTCAGGGTTGAGGAAGTGGAGAGAAGTAGATCCGTATGCTTCAAGGAGAAGAACTGCTGTTGATTACAGGTTTCACACTAAGGAACAGCAGGACTTCTATGAGACATTTTTGTTGGACAAGAAGCCAATTGTCTGTGATATGAGATGGGTTGATTGGCAATACATCAAGGACAACGAAGAGCACTATCCTGGAGTGCAGGACAGCTTCAATGCTTGTGGAGTAGCAGACTTTGTTGGGCAGAAGCTCACAAAGTGGAACGAGGAGCTTATTATGCAATTCTACTCCACGGCACACTTCTATCCAGATGGTAGGATAACATGGATGTCTGAAGGTATGAGGTACCAATCTACAGTTGCTGAATGGGCTCAGCTGATCAATGCCCCAGAAGAGCAGGAAGATGACTTGGATGTATATGCCAAGAAGAAGATGGACCGCAACTCTATGTCCAACATGTACAAGGAAATTCCAAATGAAGCACTTGATACTTTCAAGTTTGGCTCAGTGCACTATCTTCTGTCAGGGCTGCCAACTATGAATTGGATCCTTAGGCACACCTTGTTGCCCAAATCAGGTGATCACAAGATGATCAGAGGCCATGCGATCAATTTGCTTCATATATTTGATGTGCCACAGAAGTTCAAGGTGATGAGCCTCATGGTAGAGACCATTAAGAGGACATTAGCTGATCAGAAGAGGAGCTGTGGTTATGCCCCTCAGATTCAGGAGTTAATCAACTCGAAGATGGGCACAGGCATATACTTGTTGGACAAGGAACACTTGCCCATCCATCCAGATTTTGAAGATAATCAAGTTGTCATGAATGAGAATGAACCATCATCTGCACAAGCACAAGCAAAGAAGGAGAAGGCAAGGAAGAAGAAAGTTGCCAAGCTGCCAACTCAAGAGGAGGCATCTGAGTATTTCTTGAAAACCAAACAAGAGCAGCTTGGTTACTTGATTGCATCCACACTGAGGATTGAGCAAGGACTGGCCACCCTCACTCAGAATCAGCAGAGCTTAGAGAGAATTATGGAACAAAAGTTCTATGACTTGGATGTCAAAGTGGCAGAGATTCAGACTGCAGTGGAGCAGCTCCAGGATGACATGTAGGAGAGGAGAGGCAAGACTACAACTGATGCCTTTGCCAGAGTGCCACGAGGTCCGAGGTCGTCTGCAGTGCCAGTTGCTGACCCCAGAGCCACCACGTCTGCACCAGCTACAGCCTCAGTTCCCCCAGCTCCAGCGTCCACTTCAGCCTCGACTCCGACCACGTCTACAGAAGGCTTCGTCCTTGGAGTGCTCCGGACTCCACCACCACCTGAAGATCAAGCCTGAGTGTCGACTTAGCACTATGCATTTTCTAGGAACTTTTTGGTAACTTGTTGCCAAAGGGGGAGAAAATGTATAGATCATAGGCTTCGAGAGAGAGTGTTGCTTTTATTCTCTCTTGTTTTATTTGGTGGTTTTTCGAACTTTGTTTGCTTTTGTGTGAGATACTATGTCATTGCTCGTGAGACATTGATGATCATGTGTTTGATCATAAGCTACACTTAATGTTTGCTTAATATTATCATCTTATCTATCTTATGTGATCATTCACTATTCTTGGTGATGAGTGCATGTATTTCGTTCTTATCATTTTAAGCGCTCCACCAAGATGTATGTGACATGGAAGAGTAACCCATGACTCTAACTCTTTGTGCATTTGCAGTCCAAAGCAAATTTTAAATATGCACAAATTTAGGGGGAGCTCTTACTTGTGACATACTTCTCAAAGCGACGATATATTTCATGCTTATTATCATTTGTCGAAGCTTTGATCTATATGTTGTCATCAATTACCAAAAAGGGGGAGATTGAAAGTGCAACTATCCCTAGGTGGTTTTGGTAATTCATAACAACATATAGCTCATTGAGCTAATGCTATTCCAAGATGACTATTTCAGGAAAGCTCAATGATTGGCATGTCATGCATGTGAAAGTGGAACCCTCAAAATGCTAAGGACAAAGGATTGGCTCAAGCTCAAAAGCTCAAGACTCTTCATTTTATATTTTAGTGATCCAAGATCACATTGAGTCTTTAGGAAAAGCCAATACTATCAAGGAGGGATGAGGTGTTGCTTAATGAGCCTCTTGCTTCATGTGCTTAGTGATATGCTCCAAAACCCTCAACTACTTTCCCATATCCACATATGACCTAAACCCTAAGCCAAACTCGGTCCTACCGATTCTTTCTATCTAGCGCCACCGAGTTTCACTTGTCATAAGCCACTGCCAAACCCTAGCAATTCAGTTCTACCGATAGGGATCTCGGTCTCACCAAGATGGGATTGCAAACTCTTTGTTTCCCTTTCGTAACTTTTCGGTCTCACCGAAAGAGCAAATCGGTCCCACCGAGTTTACCTGACCAACTCTCTGGTTAGCTTATTACCAAACTCGGTCTCACCGAGTTTGTGTAATCGGTCTCACCGAGATTACGTTATGCCCAAACCCTAACCATATCGGTCCTACCAAGTTGCATGTCAGTCCCACCGAAAATCTCTAACGGTCACTAGGTTTACCTTTTCGGTCCGATCGAGTTTGTTGATTCGGCCCCACCGAGATTGGAAAACTGTGTGTAACGGTTGGATTTTGTGTGGAGGCTATATATACCCCTCCACCTCCTCTTCATTCGTGGAGAGAGCCATCAGAACACATACACAATTCTGACTCATATGTTCTGAGAGAGAACCACCTACTCATGTGTTGAGACCAAGATATTCCATTCCTACCATATGAATCTTGATCTCTAGCCTTCCCCAAGTTGCTTTCCACTCAAATCTTCTTTCCACAAAATCCAAATCCTATGAGAGAGAGTTGAGTGTTGGGGAGACTATCATTTGAAGCACAAGAGCAAGGAGTTCATCACCTACACACCATTTGTTACTTCTTGGAGAGTGGTGTCTCCTAGATTGGCTAGGTGTCACTTGGGAGCCTCCGACAAGATTGTGGAGTTGAACCAAGGAGTTTGTAAGGGCAAGGAGATCGCCTACTTCGTGAAGATCTACCACTAGTGAGGCAAGTCCTTCGTGGGCGATGGCCATGGTGGGATAGACAAGGTTGCTTCTTCGTGGACCCTTCGTGGGTGGTTGCTTCTTCGTGGACCCTTCATGGGTGGAGCCCTCCGTGGACTCGCGCAACCGTTACCCTTCGTGGGTGGAGCCCTCCATGGACTCGCGCAACCGTTACCCTTCGTGGGTGGAGCCCTCCGTGGACTCGCGCAACTGTTACCCTTCATGGGTTGAAGTCTCCATCAACATGGATGTAGGATAGCACCACCTATCCGAACCACGGGAAAAACATCCGTGTCTCCAATTGCATTTGAATTCTCCAAACCCTTCCCTTTACATTCTTGCAAGTTGCATGCTTTACTTTCCGCTGCCAATATACTCTTTGCATGCTTGCTTGAATTGTGTGATGATTGCTTGACTTGTCCTACAATAGCTAAAATCTGCCAAGAACTAAAATTGGGAAAAGGTTAAGTTTTTATTTGGTCAAGTAGTCTAATCACCCCCCCTCTAGACATACTTTCGATCCTACAGGTCCGTACAGTGTGCGGTCGGACGCGCTAAAGGATCTTCTGGGCAAGTGGCCATCTCGGAAGCACATCGTACGCTAATGGGTACGGTAATTGAAAGGATTTCATCCGCTGAAAGCGGTTTGCATGAAGCCTTTATGAGTCTGCTGAAAGGCTTCGAGGTACATGAAATAGTGTATGTTTTCGATAGTACCGCATACATTAGGTGTGCCCTATGCAGATAGTAGCCCCCGAGACTCTGGTTGTCGTTGAAAACGGCGGCAAACAGAGGATCATAGTCCCAGGTAATAACCAGACCGCCTTTATGTGCAGGTGGCTGAAGCTTCGGTGGCTAGCCGGACTGATGGGTTTGCCAAGCTAAAGCGGCAACTTGATGCGGCAGACGCCTACATCGTGCTTGTCAACAAGCGACTTGACGAGGCATAGGGTGAGTGATTTTTCTGGTGATCGTCACATAATAAGAGTAGCATGATGCTAGTATCTTTAATACGTTGTGTGACTGCAGATGGAGCTGCCACCGTGGAGACCCTTCGGGCGGAGCTTGCCCGAGCCAAGGAGCAAGCAAGGAGTAGCAATGCGGCCGCTCTAAAGGCGGACGAAGACTTAAGGGCCGAACAGGCCGCGCATTGCGAGAGCAAGGAAAAAATAACCAAGATGGCTGTAGAGTTAAAAGATGCCACTGACCATTACCAGCTTCTTGAAGAAGAAAACCGGGCGAAGGCGACGGACGTGGAGAAGGCCCTGGTGGCTGCCAAGGAAGCCCGCTCCAAAATTAGAGCGACAAAGGAGGAGCTGAATCAAGCTGCAGATATCGTGTCTGGGAAGCCCTTCTTGTTGTGGGCTAAGTTCGGAGATCCGAAGTATGCTCCTCTGGACCAGCTATGGAGTTCTGCGGACGCCTACATGGATCTGGCTGCAAGTGCTGCTGATGTGGCCAAGTACTTCACGGATCAGAAAGGTCCCAAAGTGGAAAAGCTATTCTGGTCACAGTTTCACGCTCTAGTCTGTCCGCTGTTGTTGAATGAGCGATTGGCCAAGTGGGCCGAGCTCCATAGGTTGTCCGGACTTGCCACGAGGTCCGTTGTGGATCACTTGTGGCCGGGAGGGCCAAGGCCGAATAGCTACTTTAGTTTAGTGCAACAATTCCTTGGTGTTGTGCCACGCATCGATGCTGTAAATAGATCGGCGTGCATAGAGGGTGCGCGGATGGCCTTTGCCCGTGTCAAGACATACTGGGCGGAGATGGAGGCCACCACTGTTGCGACATAGGGTTCGTCCATAGGCCGAGTGGCTGCCGAGCACTACTTTGAAGAAGTTCTTGAAGGCGCTTGTTCAATAGAGGCTCAGTGCTCGAAGAATATTATGTTCTAGTGACATGTATTCCCATTGTAAAAACAATGTTTTATTGAATTATCAAGGTTGTATTTATACTTTTGCCCGAAAGTATTATGATGCCTCCTGTGCGGCGTTTATGTATATATGTATATAACCTGAAAGTTTGCAGTCGTCGGCTTCCGCCCCCACTCATATAATGCGGGGGTGTTTGCAAAAAATGCATATCCACACTTGATCCAATGCCTTGGTCCGTTAAGGAGGTGATAGCGCAGCGAATGAGGCAATCGGACTATATTGCTTTAACACTTTCACTTAGCCATAGAAGTTTGACAGTGGGGCTACTATATAGCCCCTGGTACTTCTGTGCTCGTCCGAATACAGGGCGCGTATGTACATGACCGGGAAACGGCCCTTCGTTAATGCGGAGGAATCCCGAAGATTCCGATGAGTCATCGAGTGGTTGACCAGTCTCTCGCTATATCATGACAGTCAGTTTTCGGCTTTCTCTACTGAGCTGCTCATCCGGATGAACCAGAGCACAATCGCAGTAGTTCTCCCAGTACTACCTTAGCCGATATAACGGAACGTAAGGTACCAAAACGTGGGAGCCGGGCAAACCCAACATTTGACCAAAGACATGATTCAGAGCTGATGCATATAGGGCCAAACTTGCGACGCCGAACACTCCCTAAGGTGTTCGGTCTTTATAACATACACCGGGCTAAACAATGCCCTTAATAAGAAACCCCATATGTCTAGGTACGTGAAAAATCCTGGCCTGGCAACATGCCAATAACGCCAGCATCCTTCTCGGTTGTGTGGAGTATCCAGAGGATATGAGCAACAAGAGACAGTAAAAAAGGTTTACGCAGGGTCTTAATCTAAAAATAAACCTTTGGGCGGGTCCCTGATGCACGTCTGCGCCTGTGTCTCTGTTATGCCGTGTCCTAGACGGGTGTAGCACGATTATCATCTGTAAAAGGAAAGAACTTAGGTGAAAGTTGTCGTGCCAAAAAAGGAAGAATTGGTTATTATCAATGAACTATCAAAATTCAGGAGAAGTCAAGTTGAGCCGGGCTGGCCCTGATTACACGCGGGGAGCCCCTGTGTGATGCCCCGAGACCGTTGCGCCTCTAGTTATTTCGCTGTCTTTGCCATGTCATTCGCTTGCGTGTTGTATCTTGTCATGTCATCATGTGCATTGCATCTTCATGTTTTCAAATTTGCATCCGTCCGGGTCTCCCCGTTCTTTCCGTTGACCGTTTTGAGCCCAGACACACTTGCACGCGCCCGCGGTATGTCCGAAATAGTATTATATAAGTGGCCGGAAAATGTTCTCGGAATGGGTTGAAAGTTGTAATGCGATGTTGTTATAGTGTAGATAGGCCGTCTGCCAAGTTTCATCGCATTTGGAGTCCGTTTGATAGCCCAACGGATAACTATAGCGACAATATAGTCGGTCAAATCGTCGGACGTTTTTAGTCCCCGAAAACTGTTGCCGGGCTTTCCCTCTCTAGACCGTCTACACAGCCCACTACCTACCGCCAGGTCCAACCTAACCTCTCTCGTCAGCCCGCGGCCCTCCTCGCGCGCGTGTCCGATAGTTGTCCTGAACCCGACTCGGATTGTCGCTACCATTGTGTCCGGATAATCCCCAAACATCTACAAAACATCTCCGTTTTGTTAATTGGACTCCCTAGCTATTTATTCGCGATCGTCCAAATACGATCGGAGGGATGAGGTAGCCCCTAACCTAATATGTGATGTATATATACTCCACTTCTAGTCTATTTTGGACAAACCCTAAAATATAGGGACTTGTCCCGTCGAGCCGCCGCCACCCACTTCGGGATCCCTCCCGATCCACCTACCTGCTTTCTTTTTCTTCTCTTCTTTGTTTTTTTTTCTGTTTTAGAAATAAGAATGAGGGAGAGAGAGCGCCCCTGCCAGCTCTACAGGGCCGGCCAACTAGTAGCCCTACACCGCGTCGCCCCATTTTCCCTGGGCCCAGCCGCCTCTTAACCCTAGCACGCCGAAAGCCCTCTCGCTCCCTCGATCCTCTCCCTCGCATATTCCCTCGCGCCGCCAGAAGCCCCACGCCCGACCCCCATCTCCTCGATCTCCCCCGTCTCTCCTGCCTTTTCCCACGACCCTCTCCCTCTTGTTCTCCTAGCGTCGCCGCACGCTTCCCACCAGGGAGAGGAGCTCCCGTGCCAGCACCTCCCACTCCGCCGCCTCGCTCCTTGTCCCCGTCCCTCCAGTGGCGCCGTCGCCCGACCACCATTCGGCTCCTTTGCCGGAGGCTGCCGACGGGGCCCTGCCAGACACTGCGTGGCCGGAGCTCCCGCACCTAGACCTCCCCTGCCTCGTCTTGTCTAGGACGAGGAGGACGACCCGCATCACCTCCTCCCATGCTCGACGCCACGGGCGCACCAAGGGTGCCTCCCATGGCCGCCGTTGCCCGCTGCTTCCCTCCTCCTTCTCCTGTGCGCTGTCGCCGTCCAAGACCAGCAGGCCACCGCAGCGCCATTTTGCCTCCTCGTCCACGTTTTGCACATCCTGGACCTCCCCTGCAAACTCTTGCCGCCACGCCGAGTACCTGCTCACCTCCTCTGCTTCGCTTCTGCATGAGGACGAGCCCCTACGTCTTCCTCCCGCCGAGTTTGGGTGGCCCCTGTTCAAGCCGCCTATGACCCGTGCTTCTCCGTGGCTTTGTGTTGGACTATCAAGACCGGCAAGACCGCAAACGTCCTCTCCGACAAGTGAACGAGTACACAGTGTTGCGTCCAGTACCTCTACCGGCGTCTCCGGAATCGCCAAGGCTTGCAAGTCCACCAAGACCTCGACCTCAGGACATGTAGACTACAACGTGAACGAGTACCACGACGACCCTCGAAGAGCTCGGATCCGTCAAGTTCGACTACAACATGTGTACAACTACGCAGACTCGCCAAGTACCACTTCATGTCGGCAAGACCCACAAGTCGGACCCCGAACGATTGACGACTCGTGGACCATGTACAACTTCATGCGCCGACACCCGGGTAGCACAAATGCGAAGTACCCCAAAGAACATTTGGAACGTCGAGTACCGTCGAACCGCGAAGACTTCGTGGTCGTCAAATTCCTCGCGTGGCCCTGAACATCTACGAAAACTTGTGCGACTAAGAACGTGAAGCACTACCGTCGAACCCCGAAGGACTCGGATTCGTCAAGTCCCCCTCCGAACCGGGAACCACTACTTCCACTACCATCGCCGAGGACCGATAGTACGACTACTTCCACTGCGAACGTCCCGAGAACGCCTACTTCCTCTACTTTGCACCGAACCAATATGCTTCGAAGGTATAACCCCGAGACAACCGTCCGAGAACGTTTGCATGTGTTGTATGAGATGCACCCATTGTCTGCACCATGTCCGGATTGATCCGTGCACGTTCCTCGTTAGCCTTGCCGCGAACCCGTGGGACACCCGGTATCCGAGATCACCCCACCATCTTTTGCACGCTTCCGCCACACTTCCTTTTGCACTGGCATCTCAATTGAGTTGCTGGATCACCAGAATGTTGCCATGGTGACATTTCCGTTTCACCGCCGTGGCACCCGTTTTCCTTCCGCCATGTCGAGAAATGCTTCATATAATGCTCTTATCAACATTTTCATAAATACTGCAAAAAACTTGCAAATGTCATCCGCATCATGATAACAACATCAAGAATGTTTAAATTGTTGTTTGCATTAAGTTCTAATGCATATGGGGATTTACCGGAATTGTTGATTGGCATTCCGGCCTCATTTAAACTTGCCTAAATAGATAATTTCTTTATGCTTCTCCTCTTGCCATGTTTAACAAAATTTAATATTGTTGAGTACCTAAACGGGAGAGAACTAAATAAGTCATGTGGTGTTCCGTCAATATGCAACTCGTTGCATATTGAGCTCCACTTTATTTGTAGTATTGTTTGTGCACTTTGCCATGCCATGCCTCATTAAACCGGACATGCATCATACTTGACTATGCATCATGCCATGATTATGTGATGGTTGTTTACTATGTTGTTTGCTTTCTTTCCGGGTTGTCTCTCTCGTTAGCTTCGGTTTCATTCCGGAGTTGTGAGGATCCGTTCGGCTACGTCCGTTTGTCTTCTTCGTGGACTCATTCTTCTTTGCGGGATTTCAGGCAAGATGACCATACCCTCGAAATCACCTCTATCTTTGCTTGCTATTTGCTCGCTCTATTGCTATGCCGCGATACCTACCACTTGCCTTATCATGCCTCCCATACTGCCATGTCAAACCTCTAACCCACCTTTCCTAGCAAACCGTTGTTTGGCTATGTTACCGCTTTGCTTCAGCCCCTCTTATAGCGTTGCTAGTTGCAGGTGAAGATGGAGTATGTTCCATGTTGGAACATGGATATTGTTGGGATATCATTATTATATCTTGTTTACTTTAATGCACCTATATACTTGGTAAAGGGTGGAAGGCTCGGCCTATTGCCTGGTGTTTTGTTCCACTCTTGTCGCCCTAGTTTCTGTCATACCGGTGTTATGTTCCTTGATTTTTGCGTTCCTTACGCGGTTGGGTGTTATGGGAACCCCTTGACAGTTCGCTTTGAATAAAACTCCTCACCTAGCCTTTTCCCCTTGGGTTTCCAGAGCCCGAGGGTCATCTTTATTTTAAACCCCCCCGGGCCAGTGCTTCTCTAAGTGTTGGTCCAACCTGAGCGATGTCTGGTGCCCCCTGGGCAACCAGGGTCTATGCCAACCCGGCGTCTGGCTCATCCGGTGTGCCCTGAGAACGAGATATGTGCAGCTCCTATCGGGATTTGTCGGCAAATCCGGGCGGCTTTGCTGGTCTTCTTTTACCATTGTCGAAATGTCTTATAACCGGGATTCCGAGTCTGATTGGGTCTTCCTGGGAGAAGGAATATCCTTCGTTGACCGTGAGAGCTTGTGATGGGCTAAGTTGGGACACCCCTGCAGGGTTTTGAACTTTTGAAAGTCATTCCCGCGGTTATGGGCAGATGGGAATTTGTTAATATCCGGTTGTAGAAAATCTGACACTCAACTTAATTAAAATGAATCAATAGCGTGTGTAGCCGTGATGGTCTCTTTTCGGCGGAGTCCGGGAAGAGAACACGGTTTCGTGTTATGCTTGAACGTAAGTAGTTTAGGATCACTTCTTGATCATGATAGCTTATCGACCGTGCCTTGCTTCTCTTCTCGCTCTCATTTGCGTAAGTTAGCCACTATATATGCTAGTGCTTGCTGCAGCTCCACCTCACTAGCTTTTCCTACCCATAAGCTTAAATAGTCTTGATCGCGAGGGTGTGAGATTGCTGAGTCCCCGTGACTCACAGAATACTTCCAAAACCAGATGCAGGTGCCGATGATGCCAGTCCAAGGGATGTGACCGAACTCAAGTGGGACTTCGACGAGGATTCAGGACGTTACTATGTTTCCTTTCCAAACGATCAGTAGTGGAGCCCCGTTGGGGCGATCGGGGATCTTTTGCATTTGGGGTTGTCTTTATTTTGGTTCCGTAGTCGGACCTTGATTGTATTCTGGATGATGTAATGCTATATTTATGTATTGTATGAAGTGGCAATTGTAAGCCAACTCTTTATCTCTTTCTTATTCAGTACATGGGATGTGTAAAGATTACCCCTCTTGCGACATGCCTACTATGCGGCTATGCCTCTAAGTCGTGCTCGGACACGTGGGAGATATAGCCGCATCGTGGGTGTTACAAGTTGGTAATCAGAGCCTTCCCCGACTTAGGAGCCCCCTGCTTGATCGAATCGCTGGCGTTGTTGAGTCTAGAAAAATGTTTTGAGTCTTTTAGGATTATATATATATATCGGAGAGTAGGATTCTTTTTACTCCTCAGTTCCTTCGTCGCTCTGGTGAGGCTTCCTGACGTAGAGTTTTGACTCTTCTCTTCTCAAATTTCACTAAAAAAATTTAGCATCACGCGGGTATCTTGGAATCGTTCCGATGGTTTTGTGATGAGAACATTGTTCTTGGTGCCTCCTTACATTTAGGGGTTGTGGCAGTGTCCCGGGGAGTTGAGCTCCGAGGTGTTGCCGTCACAATTTTATCGTTGCAGTTCTGGAATACTTGAGTTCGCCGACATCGAAAATCTCCTTTATGCAGTTGTTGGTGAGATAACCTCGACGCCACCCAGTACTGGGCAGGAGTTCGGGAGTATTGCCATAACTCGTATAACGGATGCTTTTCGAAGGTTGAGGTAAATGATTTCTGAAGGTTTCTTGGTTATGTGTTGAAGGATAGATACAACTAGATGTAGGGTTTGTTAGTTTTGGGTGAGGTATTATGCTTCCCCTGTATCCCCAACACCTGATTGCATAACTAGAAAGTTTCGGCAGTTTATAAGTGGGAATTCAAGTATCACGTAGGATATCTTTCCAACAGACACATGATACGATATGGGATCTATCATATGTTTGTTTCCGGCTTATTCTGCAAGCCAATCCTTTGTTTTGTTTTCAGTTGTGGTATTCTTGTTGCTTCAAAGTCAAGTGTTGATTCCATACCTTCCTTAAGCGATGCTCTCATATTTCTATGAGAGTATTAATCCTTTTTGATCATCAAGGTTATCATCCCAATTCTATTTCCAACCGGTGCGCTTCTCTTCGAGATGATCCTATCATTTTTCAACATCCACAAGATCAACTCAAAGTCTTCTCAACGTTATTTGTTTCATCCATCCCAAGTTGCCTTTATTTTTCCCGCCCTCCCACCCTTTTCTTCTTCTTGGAATCAGATTGTCTAATCAAGTATCCTCTTATCGATGGGAAGTCTCTCCATTCTTTTCCGTCAATGTTCGTATCCGGTGATTCTCATGAAGATGCTCTACAAGCATATCATTCTTCATTCTTTTCTTCTACGGTGGATTCAAGTCAAGATTTGTCCATAATATCTTTTCCTCGTTTCTAATGTTTTCCCATGCCGCTGCACCCCTTAATCATACACCTCTTGCTATTTTTGTATCCGGAGTGTTGAAGATATCTCAGAAAATTTGTGTCTCCATTATCAATCCGTCCAAGATACCTCAAGGTTGTTATCTCATTCTAGCCATTTAATTCAACCAGTGCAACCTCTCTTTTAAATCGTACAAAGGTGTTTCTCTTGAGTGGGCCCTAACCCACATGTATTTTCCCAGGATCTTACCTGACTCTTCTAATTTTCCCGGAGTTACTCTCAAAATCATTTAAAGTTTGACGTAAGAATGAGTTATCATCAGTCAAATGCCTTTCTCCAAGATCTTTCAATTCTTTTCGTCATTGGTTCAACCTTTCTAATTTTCATTCCGGAGTATCTCAACAATTCATGGTGGTGTTTCTCATCGTCATTCTCGGATTTTGAAGACCGAAGAAGAGTTCCTCTTAAATCCTTACCCATTCTCTCAAAGATTCATGGTGCTAGCCTTATGCCATCCTCTCATAATTGTTTTCGATGATGACAATTCTTTTCACCCACCCAGAGCAATTCAGAAGTCTTTTCAGTTTGATTCTCCGGAGCCCATCATCTCATAATTATTCATTCTCAGCTTTCAGCTCTCATTCTCCAAATCTTACCGGTGCATCATTCAAATATTTTCTGATCAAGCTTCTTCATTCATTTGCTGATTCTTCCTGGTGTTTCTCTATCTTTTCCTTGATTGTTTCTTAATTCTTACGGTGGTTCATTCAAGATTCCTTTTCTCTTGGTATTATATCAATTTATTCGTTATTTCAATCCAAATGGTGGTTCGTTGAAGTCTTTTCGCAAGTTTGCTCTATATCTATCTTAATCCTTTCTACGTGAATAAGTAGTATGCCAAATTCGTTGTTTGTCATCGATTTAAATTGGTGAAGGATATGCATAGTTCCTGCTTCGTCCAAGTTATTGATTCATTCTTCGGAGTTTTTTCATGAGGAATAAATTCTCGTTTTCAATTGTTTCATCTTTTCTTTTCCCAGAGTTCCAAGCTCTCATCATCGCGAAGCTCCATCTAAACCATTGCAAGACTTCAATCTTGTTCGCTTCAAACCTTCGATTCTTTTATGTTATCATTTCCTATCCGGAGTTCTTAATGGAGGCTCTACATGGTGGTTCGTCAAGGATTCTTTTCATTCTTTAATTGTTCTTCAAGATCTCTCTCGGAGTTAAGATTCCCCAAGCTTTACTCTAAAATAAACATGGTGCTCAATACATGTTTTGTTTTGAGGAGTTCAAGCATTCTTCTTCTTGCATTCCAAAGTGCAATTCGTTCTACCTTATCTTTTGAGGTGTTGTTATGTCTTTCTTGACAATTTTCCCTTCATGTTTCATGATTCAAAAGTTATCAGGAATGAGATATTTAAACCCATCATTTTCTCCCTTGGAGTTATCTTGGTATAGAATTCACCTAATGCCTTCCCTAAGGAATGTTGCTTATTGTGGTTTCTATCAATGATACAAGTTTTTCTCCTATCCTCTCAGCGAAAGGAGTTGTCATCTCCTTGTTGACCTCAATCCAATCTATTGTTTTTCGTTAGTGGCAGAATTTCACCTCAAGATTTCGAGATGTTTTCCATAAGCCCACAACAAGCTTACTCTTTTCGTTGTTAGTTTTCCAACAACTTCGTTCGACCCTTCTCCTAAGGATGCCTTTTCCAAGCTCATTTGTGGCAGAGGTTGTCAGTTTCTTCTCTATTCTTTCCTTGCCAACGATTCAACTTCTATTCTTTCGTTCCAGAGGCATAATTATGTTGCTCTCTTCACTCATCATCTCAGATTGTGAGGACCATGTTCTTTTCGTGCTTATCCATTCAACCGGAGTGTCATGCCCTCTTTTCAAGTTCTTCCCATTTTGTCAAGTTTTACCTCCCTTCTCAACCGGAGTGCTGTCTGAGATCTTTCTTACCCCTTGTTCCATTCTTTCAATAGTTTCGGAGGTAGTGCGTTGTTGATTTCATCAAGCATACTCTCATCGTGTCTAGTTCATATTCAATTCCTTTCATTTACAGTCGGAGTGCTGTCCAATTTATATCATTCTTATTCCTTCTCCATCTTGTTTTAACCGGAGTGTTGTGTCTATCATTCCTCTTCTAACCGGAGTCTCATCCAAGTGCTTTCGTTTTGCCAAGTTTATTCTTTACCTTCCATTTTCAACCGGAGTGTTGTCGTAATTGATCTTTATCATTCCTTGTACATCTCGTTTCAACCGAGGTGCTTGCATCTACTTCTTGTCCATTGTAACCTTTTCTTATGTCTTTCAACCCATAAGGTCCTCGTAATGTTCCTTGTTCCTCTTTTCTAAACAGAGTGTTTTACAATTTGTTCATCTTTGTTGTATTCTTTCGTTCAATTTGTTCAACCTCGCAAGGTTCTTTGGTTTCACTAGTTTGTCAAAGAAGCAACTTAGTTTTACCTCTTCTCTTCCTCTTCCGTTTCCCTCCGGTGCCATCCTAGATCTCGGGACGAGATCCTCTCGTAGTGGTGGAGTGTTGTGGCGCCCCGAGACTGTTGCGCCAGGTATCTTTCAGTTATTTCGCTGTCTTTGCCATGTCATTCGCTTGCGTGTTGCATCTTTTCATGTCATCATGTGCATTGCATCTTCATGTTTTCAAACTTGCATCCATCTGGGTCTCCCCGTTCTTTCCGTTGTCCGTTCTGAGCCCAGACACACTTGGGCGCTCCCGCGGTATGTATGAAATAGTATTTTATAAGTGGCCGGAAAATGTTCTAAGAATGGGTTGAAAGTTGGCATGCGGTGTTGTTATAGTGTAGACAGGCCGCCTGCCAAGTTTCCTCGCATTTGGAGTTCGTTTGATAGCCCAATGGATAACTATAGCGACAATATAGTCGGTCAAATCGTTGAACGTTTTCGGTCTTCGAAAACTGTTGCCGGGCTTTCCCTCTCTTTCCTCTCTAGACCGTCTACACAACCCACTACCTACCGCCAGGTCCAACCTAACCTCTCTCGTCAGCCCGCGGCCCTCCTCGCGCGCGCGTCCGATAGTTGTCCCCAACCCGACTCGGACTGTCGCTACCGTTGTGTCCGGATCATCCCCAAACATCTACAAAACATCTCCGTTTTGTTAATTGGACTCCCTAGCTATTTATTCGCGATCGTCCGATTGCGATAGGAGGGACGAGGTAGCCCCTAACCTAATATGTGATGTATATATACTCCACTCCTAGTCTATTTTGGACAAATCCTAAAATATAGGGACTTGTCCCGTCGAGCCGCCGCCAACCACCTCGGGATCCCTCCTGATCCACCTACCTCCTTCCTTTTTCTTCTCTTCTTTGTTTTTCTGTTTTAGAAATAAGAATGAGGGAGAGAGAGTGCCCCTACCAGCTCTACCGGGCCGGCCAACCAGCAGTCCTACACCGCGTCGGCCCATTTTCCCTTGGCCCGGCCGCCTCTTAACCCTAGAACGCCGAAACCCCTCTCGCTCCCTCGATCCTCTCCCTCGCATCTTCCCTCACGCCGCCAGAAGCCCCACGCCCGACCGCCATCTCCTCGATCTCCCCCGTCTCTCCTGCCTTTCCCACGACCCTCTCCCTCTCGTTCTCCTAGCGTCGCCGCACGCTTTGCACCAGGGAGAGGAGCTCCCGTGCCAGCACCTCCCACTCCGCCGCCTTGCTCCTTGTCCCCGTCCCTCCAGTGTCGCCGTCGCCCCGCCACCATTCAGCTCCTTCGCCGGAGCCTGCCGACGGGGCCCTGCCAGACACTGCGTCGCTGGAGCTCCCGCGCCTAGACCTCCCCTGCCTCGTCTTGTCTAGGACGAGGAGGACGACCCGCATCACATCCTCCCGTGCTCGACGCCACGGGCGCGCCAAGGGCGCCTCCCATGGCCGCCGTTGCCCGCTGCTGCCCTCCTCCTTCTCCTGTGCGCTGTCACCGTCCAAGACCAGCAGGCCACCGCAGCGCCATTTTGCCAACTTGTCCGCGTTCTGCATGTCCTGGACCTCCCCTGCAAGCTCTTGCCGACGCGCCGAGTCCCTGCTCGCCTCCTCTGCTTCGCTTCTGCATGAGGAAGAGCCCCTGCCTCTTCCTCCCGCCGAGTTTGGGTGGCCCCTGTTCAAGCCGCCTATGACCTGTGCTTCTCCGTGGCTTTGTGTTGGACTGTCAAGATCGCAAACGCCCTCTCCGACAAGTGAACGAGTACAAAGTGTCGCGTCCAGTACCTCTACCGGCGTCTCCGGAATCGCCAAGGCTTGCAAGTCCACCAAGACCTCGACATCGGTACATGTACGACTACAATGTGAACGACTACCACGATGACCTTCGAAGAGCTCGAATTCGTCAAATTCGACTACAACATGTGTACAACTACGCAGACTCGCCATGTACCACTTCATGTCGCCAAGACCGTAATACGTCTCTGTCGTATCTACTTTTCCAAACACTTTTGCCCTTGTTTTGGACTCTAACTTGCATGATTTGAATGGAACTAACCCGGACTGACGCTGTTTTCAGCAAAATTACCATGGTGTTATTTATGTGCAGAAACAAACATTCTCGGAATTACCTGAAACTTCACGGAGCAACTTTTCAGAAAATATGAAAAATACCTGCAAAAGATGAAGGCCAGTTGCCCACCACCTCTCCACGAGGGTGGGGGGCGCGCCTGCCCCCCTAGGGCGTGCCCCCTACCTCGTGGGCCCCCTGCTGCCTCTCCGACTCAAACTCCAACTCAATATATTGTGTTTCGGGGAGAGAAAAATCAGAGAGAAGAAATCATCATGTTTTATGATACGGAGCCGCCGCCAAGCCCTAAAACCTCTCGGAAGGGCTGATCTGGAGTCCGTTCGGGCTCCGGGGAGGGGAATCCGTCGCCATCGTCATCATCAACCATCCTCCATCACCAATTTCATGATGCTCACCGCCGTGCGTGAGTAATTCCATCGTAGGCTTGCTGGACGGTGATGGGTTGGATGGGATCTATCATGTAATCGAGTTAGTTTTGTTAGGGTTTGATCCCTAGTGTCCACTATGTTCTGAGATTGATGTTGCTATGACTTTGCTATGCTTAATGCTTGTCACTAGGGCCTGAGTGCCATGATTTCAGATCTGAACCTATTATGTTTTCATCAATATATGAGTGTTCTTGACCCTATCTTGCAAGTCTATATTCACCTATTATGTGTTATGATCCGTTAACCCCGAAGTGACAATAATCGGGATACTCACCGGTGATGACTGTAGTTTGAGGAGTTCATGTATTCACTATGTGTTAATGCTTTGTTCCGGTACTCTATTAAAAGGAGGCCTTAATATCCCTTAGTTTCCGTAAGGACCCCGCTACCACGGGAGGGTAGGACAAAAGATGTCATGCAAGTTCTTTTCCATAAGCACGTATGACTATATTCGGAATACATGCCTACATTATATCAATGAACTGGAGCTAGTTCTGTGTCACCCTAGGTTATGACTGTTACATGATGAACCGCATCCGGCATAATTCTCCATCACCGATCCATTGCCTACGAGCTTTCTATATATTTGTTCTCCACTTCATTACTTTTCCGTTTCTATGGCTATCATCACTACAAAATACCAAAAACATTACTTTTACTACTGTTACCTTTTGTTACCGCTATCACTACTATCATATTACTTTGCTACTAAACACTTTGCTGCAGATATTAAGTTTCCAGGTGTGGTTGAATTGACAACTCAGCTGCTAATACTTGAGAGTATTCTTTGGCTCCCCTTGTGTCGAATCAATAAATTTGGGTTGAATACTTTACCCTCGAAAACTATTGCGATCCCCTATACTTGTGGGTTATCAAGAATATTTTCTGGCGCCGTTGCCGGGGAGCATAGCTCTATTCTTTGAGTCACTTGGGATATATATCTGCTTCTCATTATGAAGAACTTGAGAGATCCAAAAACTAAGATCTATCCCTCAACTACGAGGGGAGGTAAGGAACTGCCATCTAGCTCTGCACTTGATTCACCTTCTATTTTGAGTAAGCTTGTGTCGGAATAATGGGCCACGGGTAGGCTAACCCAAGGCCCATAACCTTTCAAGACATCGGGGCTGACTGCGCACCTCGAGACAACAGACGGAGAGCCGACTTCAGGAGAGCGGCTAGAGGAACAGCCGGCTGCCCATATGCTTCCGAGTCCTAGAGATGAGATCAATACCGGCCGACTCCGACTGGCGGCTTCCGGAGAAGCCGGCCACGGGGAGTCGGCCCATGACACCAGCAAAGCCCATGCCCTCATCAGGGGGATGGGACAGGGAGTGGCGACAGTAAAGCCCACTCCCTCCCCTTTTCCAGGAGATGGCTAGGACACAGTGTGCTGTACCAGCGGAGATCTCCGTCTGGCACAACACTGTTGCCATGCCATCCCTGACGTCAGCAATAGTGGGCAGAGTCATGTACCCACGACGGCCTGATGGTACGGTCCACGGATGACGGGCCCTAGCAGTTAGTGAGAGTTCGGAAGACGGCAAGGGCGCCACCAGTTGGTCCCGTAGGCAGCCGGCCCACGGGAGTCGGCCTGCCCCTCCCATGGGTCCCACGCGCCATTAACCAGACGAGACGGGAAGTGGCTACAGTAATCGCCCGCCAGGCGGCAGGGTTGTAGCCACGACTCCATGACCAAGCCTGCGTCATTAGAAGCATAGCTACAGTAATCAGCAGCCGGCAGGACCCGCTAGCGGCGGGTGCGGCCTGTCGGCTCCGTACCAGACCAGTCGGCTGGGCCCACCAATCGGCGGGACCCAGCAGTTGGCAGGAGGGCCCGCAGGCGAAGAGACTAACAGCTGGGCCCTGCGCCCAGACAGTTTACCATTGTACCCCTGGGGGGTAGGCCTATATAAACCCCCAGGGCACCCATGCAAAGGGTTCCGATTCATTAGAACTAGACCAGACCTTAGGGGAAGGAGAGAGCTAGCCCTGCCTTCTCCTACCCACAGATACAGCTCGAGGAGCGCCTTTGTACTCACTTTGCCTTAGTGATCATGCGGAGACCCTGCACAACAGGACTAGGGGTGTTATCTCCTAGGAGAGCCGCGAAACTGGGTAAAGTACGCCGGCGTTCGTGTCTATGCCTCCTGCCATTTCCAGGCACCGGCGACGTTCTACTCGCCCCCACCATGATAAGCCATCTATTGGCATATGCCGCACCCAACCCCCAACATTTGGCGCCCATCGTGGGGCCTGGTGCACCGTCGTCCGGAGAACTGTTCTGGACGGGAACCCTTTTTCTCCCTGGCGAGCGCAGCCAGCCTGGCACGCCAGACGGAGTCTACGCTGATGCGCTGCATGGCCCCGAAATCGCCTGCGCGGCCAGTTGCCTTGCCGATCTTGTCGGCGAGGTCCGCCTATCCAACGAGCCCGCAACCGACGCAGGCAGAGGCAGCCCCGAGAGCCTCCTTGCGGGCCTCCTCGATCAACTCCACGTCGTCAGCGAGCCAGCTGGGGACTTGGAGTCCGTAGGCTGCACCGATCCTATGTTGGTCGACTCCGACACCGCGTCGCTTGGCACATTCCCCACCAACGTGGTGGTCTACGACGAGCCGCTTCCTCGCGCGGAGAGTAGCGGAAGCACTGTCACAGAAGTGCTTGCCATTGATCATGGCGAGCACTCTGGCCGGGCTGATTATGACCCGCTCAACGCGGCGCTACAAGACCTGGCGGCGCCCATCCCCGAAGACGCTGACGCTGGAGGCACGCCGCCTTCAGCTAGTCGAAGGCGCCAAAAGGCTGGCCAGCATGAGACGCCTGTCAGAAGCCTACCAGCACGAGATGGACCGCGCTATGGGCGGCATGCCGGCGGCGGCTGGGCCTAGCCGCCTTCGCACGGTCCAGCAGCACGGCGCGGCTATCGCTGATCTGTTCGGGGCGAATCGCCCCATCTACGCATGCCCGCGAAGAACATTCGAGCCGCCCAGGCGGCGGCGGACGAGCTGGACAAGTTTGAGGGCAAAGAACGTCGCTTGATGACGGAGCGCGTCCAGCGACTCCTTGACGCGGCTGCTGGGCAGAACGAGGCCGGCTGCCGCACTGATGCACCGCGCCGACAGAATGACAACCTGCTTCCACGCCGAGACCAAGGCGCGGAGTCTCGGACGCCAACTGGTGGCGTCCGCGGAAGAAAAGACAAGGAGCCGGCTGCCAGCCGTAGTCGGACTCGCATCACCATAGAGCGCGACCGAGACAGCCACCCAAGAACAGTGGAACGACGGGACGACTGTCCGCCTCCTCCCCCTCGAAGGGAAAGGTGAGTCTCCCCGCCGTCTGTTGATCACCCGACGCTCGGCGACCGCCTTGGCCACCGAGAGGGAGTCGGAGAGAATGACGCCCGCCACCGGAGCGACCGTCTCCCCCGATCCCTGATGCTTGAAGAACAAGATGAGTTGGGTCCGCTGTGTTTTGGCCCCCGCATCCGAGACGAGCCCTTCCCCAAAGGGTTCACGCTCCCTAGAGATACACCCAAATACACCGGCTCCGTGAAGCCGGAAGACTGGCTGGTCGACTACTCCACGACCATCAGCATAGCAAACGGCAACAAACGTGTTGCCGTGAAGTACGTTCCGCTCATGCTCCAAGGCACAACCCGGACTTGGCTGAATAGCTTAAGGCCCCGCAGCATCAACAGTTGGTCGACTTCACTGACGCCTTCGTCCGCAACTTCACCAGCACGTACAAGCGGCCTCCCAAGCCTCGCCAGCTCTCCTTATGTGTACAGGGCCCCAACGAGTCAACCCGCGACTACCTCACGCCCTGGGACGAGCTTCGCAACTCCTGCGAAGGCGTGCACGAGGTGCAGGCCATTGAGTACTTCACCACTGGATGCCGAGAGGGCACCCTCCTCAAGCACAAGCTTCTCTGCGATGAGCCGGAAACCCTCAACGAGCTGCTGGTCATAGCGGACAAGTACGCCACGGCCTACTCCTCCATGAAGACGAATATTCAAGTTAGTGCGAACGGCAAGGTGGCTCCTCAGGCTCCTCGAACCCCGGCTGGAGACACCAGTCGGCGTCAACCGCAGAACGACCACAAGCGCAAAGCCCCACCACCGACTTCCACCAGTCGGCAGGTGGCGACAGTCGAAAACCAGCAACCGGAAGGGCAGCCCCCGCCCAAACGCCAGAAGGGCGGCAAGCCCAACTGGCAGCCGGCTTTCTCATATGAGCAGACTTTGGATGGACCCTGCAAGTTCCACAGTGGTGCAAAGCCGTCCAACCACACCACTCGGAAATGCCACTGGCTCACCAGGATAGCCAAGGGAGACGGACTTTTGCCTCCCCCACCTGCGGGGCAGCCGCCTCCTCCTCCGCCCCAGCAGCCGGCGGTCAGACCAGTCGGCACAGTACAAGACGAGTACCCAGAAGAGTAGGGAGCTTATGTTGTGTTCACCAGTGTGGCCGACGATCGACGCAGCAGGTAGCTGCACCAGCAGGAGGTGAATGCAGTAGCATCTGACACCCCAGAGTTCATGCATTGGTCTGAGAAGCCCATGAGCTGGAGCAGAGCTGACCACCTAGAAGTAATGCCCAAACCCGGCTCCTATGCCTTGGTTTTGGACGCCACCTTTGACACGGACAAACGAGCTGCTCGCTTCTCTAGAGTCCTGATAGACGGCGGCAGCAGCATCAACATCCTGTACAAATACACCATGGAGAAGTTAGGAATCAGGCAGAGGCAACTACAGTCCAGCCGGACGGTGTTCCATGGCATAGTTCCTGGCCTTTCCTGCTCACCGATCGGCCAGATCTTGATCGACGTCCTCTTCGGAGACAGAGATCATTTCCGCCGAGAGTCAATTTGGTTCGAGGTGGTGGACCTAGAGAGCCCATACCATGCGCTGCTTGGCCGGCCTGCCCTGGCCAAGTTCATGGCCGTCCCCCACTATGCCTACCTCAAGATGAAGATGTCGAGTTCCAAGGGGATCCTGACCATAACTGGCGACTACAAGAAGTCGTCCGCCTGCGCATTAGAGAGCAGTCGGCCGGCCGAGTCCCTTGTGATCGCAGCTGAGAAGCGACTGCTTGACCGGGTTGTGGCGATGGCAAGCAAACAGCCAGAGATGTCGCTCGATCCCCGGGAGTCGGAAGCTGAGGGCTTGTTCAAGCCGGCCAAAGAAACAAAGAAGATACCTTTGGACCCAGAGCACCCAGAGAGGTACGCTGTCGTAGGCGCCAACCTCAACAGCAAATAGGAAGGCGAGCTCGTCGATTTCCTCTCTGAGAATCGAGACATCTTCGCATGGTCCCCCAAAGACATGCCAGGTGTCCCGACAGAATTCGCCGAGCACAAACTACATGTCCGATCTGATGCCAAGCCAGTCAGGTAGCCTTTGCGCCGCTTGTCAGAAGAGAAGAGAAGAGTTGTTGGAGAAGAAATAGCCCGGCTGCTTGCGGCCGGCTTCATCATGGAAGTATTCTTTCCAGAATGGCTGGCCAACCCGGTCCTGGTACTGAAGAAGAAGAAGCAATGGCGAATGTGTATTGACTACACTAGCCTCAACAAATCATGCCCCAAGGACCCGTTCGCTTTGCCAAGGATCGACCAAGTGATAGACTCCACAGCCGGATGCGAGCTGTTGAGTTTCTTGGATGCATATTCAGGGTATCACCAGATCAAGTTGAACCCAGCCGACAGGCTAAAGACCGCCTTCATCACGCCGTTTGGAGCTTTCTGCTACTTGACCATGATGTTCGGCTTGAGGAACGCTGGCGCCACCTTCCAACGATGCATGCAGAAGTGCCTCCTCAAGCAGCTCGGCAGAAATGCTCATGTTTACGTGGATGATGTGGTGGTAAAGACGGAGAAGCGTGGAACACTGCTGGAAGACCTCAAGGAGACCTTTGAGAACTTGCGCGGATTTCAGATCAAGCTCAACCCGAAGAAGTGCGTCTTCGGAGTACCAGCCGGCCAGCTCCTTGGCTTCCTAGTCTCCGAACGCGGCATAGAATGCAACCCCGTGAAGATCAAGGCCATTGAAAGGATGGAGGTACCCAGCCGACTGTTAGACGTACAAAAGTTCACCGGCTGTTTGGCGTCCATCAGCCGATTCATCAGTCGGCTGGGCGAGAAGGCTCTTCCTCTGTACCAACTCATGAAGAAGACCACTTTTTTCGAGTGGAACCACAAGGCAGACGAAGCTTTTTTCCAACTAAAGAAGATGCTGACTACTCCACCCGTCCTGGCGGCTCCGACTCCTAAGGAGCCCATGCTCCTCTACATCGCTGCCACCAGCCGAGTAGTCAGCACAGTCATTGTGGTAGAACGCAAGGAGGAAGGCAAGGCGCTACCAGTCTAGAGACCGGTATATTATTTGAGTGAAGTACTGTCGACCTCCAAGCAAAACTACCCCCACTACTAGAAGATGTGCTATGGCGTGCACTTTGCCGCCAAGAAATTGAAGCCTTACTTTCAAGAACATCCAATCACTGTGGTCTGCATGGCTCCTCTAGCTGAGATCATCGGCAGCCGAGACACTTCGAGTCGAGTGGCCAAGTGGGCCATAGATTTGGCCCCCTACACCATCTACTACCAACCTCGCACTGCCATCAAATCACAACCGCTGGCCGATTTCCTCGTCGACCGGGCCGAAACCCAGTATCTACCGCCAGCGCCCGACTCCACCCATTGGCGAATGCATTTCGACGGTTCCAAGATGCGCACCGGCTTGGGAGCCGGCATCATCCTCACCTCTCCCAAAGGCGACAAGCTCAAATATGTGCTGCAAATCCATTTTGCCGCCTCCAACAACGTCGCCGAATACGAGGCACTCATTCACGGGCTCCGGCTAGCCAAAGAGCTCGGCATTCGCCTGATCCTGTGCTATGGTGACTCCGACTTGGTGGTCCAGTAGTCATCAGGCGATTGGGATGCCAAGGACGCAAACATGGCGAGCTACTGCTTCCTCGTACAGCAACTCAGCGGATATTTTGAGGGGTGCGAGTTTCTCCATGTGCCAAGAAACGACAACGACCAAGCAGACGCCCTGGCGCGAATCGGCTCCACCCGTCAGGCGATACCGTCCGGCGTCGCCCTCCAGTGCCTCCTCAAGCCGTCTGTCAAGCTATCGCTGGAGTCAAACTCTATCTTCGTGCCGGCTCCTCCTGAAGTAGTCGGATCCGATTCAAGAGCCCCCGTAGACGGCACGAGTATTCCGGCAGGCGGCATGGGAATCGTGGCAGTCGCACCCGGCTCGGGGACCGCGGCGGTCGGCCCGGAGACTTCAGAGCCCGGCCCGGGGACTGCGCCAATCCGCCCGGGGACTTCATCAACACAGCAAGCGGCTGCCGACTCCAACCCGCCACCTCCCGGCCCAGCCGCCCTCGTCCAAGTCGCAGTCTTGGCTGTTGCAGAAATTGCAGCACCTTCATGGGCCCAGCCCATCCTCAAATTCATGGTGAACAAAGAGCTGCCAACTAATGAGATATCGGCTCGGCAAGTACAATGCCGAGCGGCAGCATACACCATAGTCAATAGAGAGCTCGTAAGGCGCAGTGTCACTGGTGTTTACCAGCACTGTGTGGAGCCAGAGCAAGGCCAAGCAATTCTCAAGGACATCCATCAAGGCGAGTGTGGCCACCATGCGGCTTCAAGAGCACTCGTCGCCAAAGCTTTCCGCCATGGTTTCTTCTGGCCGACTGCTCTGGAAGACGCCAAGTCTTTGGTCCAAAAAGGCCAGGGGTGCCAGAAGTTCCGCTCTAAGCCTCATCAGCCGGCTTCCGCACTCAAGACTATTCCCATTGCCTGGCCCTTTGCTGTTTGGGGCCTGGACATGGTCGGACCATTCAAGACGGCACGAGGCGGTTTGACTCACTTACTTGTCGAAGTGGACAAGTTCACCAAGTGGATAGAAGCAAAACCAATCAAGAGTTTGAATGGTCCGACCACTGTGACCTTCATTTCCAACATCACAACTCGGTACGACATAAAGCACAACATCATCACTGAAAACGGCACAAACTTTGCCAAAGGTGCCTTGTCCCGTTTCCGCGCGATGCAAGGCATCTGACTGGACTTAGCGTCTGTTGCCCATCCGCAGTCCAACGGCCAGGTAGAGCGAGCAAACAGCCTAATCCTGTCCGGCATCAAGCCTTGGCTGGTCGAGCCACTGGAGCGCTCGGCAGGCTGCTGGCTTGACGAGTTGCCAGCCGTCCTTTGGAGCCTGCGCACGACTCCAAACAAGTCAACCGGCTTCACTCCCTTCTTCCTCGTCTAAGGTGCCGAAGCCGTCATCCCAACGGACATAGAGTTCAACTCCCCCCGAATCACCATGTACACCAAGGAGGAAGCGCAGGAAGCATGTCAAGACGGCGTCGATCTGCTGGAAGAGGGCTGGCTGTTGGCACTCAGCTGGTCCAGCATCTACCAGCAGAGCCTACGCCGATACTACAATCGGAAGGTCAAGCCGTGATCTTTCCAAAAAGGAGACCTTGTGCTCCGGCTGATTCAGCGAACAGCTGGCCAGCACAAGCTCTCAGCGCCCTGGGAAGGCCCTTTCATCATCAGCAAAGTGTTGGGCAACGACTCCTACTACCTGATCGATGCTCAGAAGCCCTGAGCATGCAAAAGGGACGACTCCGGCAAAGAGACAGAGCAGCCATGGAATGCAAACCTCCTCTGAAGATTTTACAATTAATACAGTATGTATAACGCTACCTTTTGTATTAAAGTACGAAGACTTCGGGCCCCTCGAGAAGAGATTGGGGACTGCCTTCTTTTATCTATATGATAAAGAGTTATGCCTATGAGTATGTTATTCTTTGTTATGCCACTTGGCACCGGGTTCGACTAGTCGGCCCGGGGACTTGCCGACTTGAGCTATGAAACGACTTCCTGCAGCCGGACAAGTAATGTGTGGCACTTAAACTGTCTCCTGTTAGAAGCCGCAGATCGCAGAGCGACTATCTGGCGAGCAGGAGTAAGGTATAATGGGTGTCCATATGAAAAATGGCTAAGGACTCAAAGCTTGCTCATAGTTTAAAGCCGGCTTTCAGCCTTTTACAACCGACTCTTTAGCAGCCGGCTTGCCATTTTCTAAATTAACTTGCTAAAAACTCTAAAAGGCTAAGTACTTGCCTTCCCAAGGAAGCCAAGTATTTGATCTAGCGGCTGTCCGCAGAGCGGCTGTCCGACTGGCAAGACGGCAACCAAGGGAAGGCGGCAAAGGAAAAAGTCAAAGAGCAATAAGCAAGAAGAGATAGAATGCGGATAAATATTTACATAGAAAGGCCCTTGGCCGAATCATCAAACAAAAGTTCAAGATACACCCAGTGGGTGGAATTGTGCAAAATAACAAGTTCATTGAGACTGCTAAGCAGGTAAACCAAAGATAAAGTGGTAGCCTAGGAAGCCGCGGACGGACTCAGAGGACCGAAGGGGTTGGCGGTGCCAGTTGCTGGGACGGCCGGCTGGTTGGTCTCCGCTTGATCACCTCTGGCAACAGCTGGCTCAGTTGGGCGCGGCTCGTTGCTAGAGGCGCGGTCGAGCTGGGGCTGGCCGTCTGCCTCGACCTCTGGCGCCTCCTCATCGACTCCTTCCTCCTCCTCGCCTTCTTCTTCGCCACTGGAGTCGATCACCTCCGCCGAGTCCTCACCGTCGTCCGGGTTTAGCCCTAACCACTCCGGCGGCTCCTCCTCGCCGTTCTCAGGCTGCTCTGGGACAAAGACGCGGGTGTCGGTGTACTCGGCGATCGACGCGGCGCGCTTGACGAGATCGTCTTCCACCGCTGCCAGCTCCGCCTGAGCTTCCAGCCGGAATGTGGCTAACTGGGCTAAACTCAGCCCAGGATACCATGCCTTGGCGAATTCTAAAGCCCGGCTCCAGCCCGGGCCGAAGAACCCTTCCAGGCCTCAAGACGGTCGGCCGCTACGTCCAGCCAGTCAGCAATCCGACTGGTGGTGCGCGGTGCCTGCATATCCGGCCACAGGGCGGCAATCCCCTGGGCGCCGACACGTTGAAGCTGGTGCAACATCCGGTGGGCCGGCCGAAGGAGGGCCTCGATGCTAAGAATCTGCTCGCCAAGAATTTGGGGGGCGTTGGCGGCGATCTATGAGCCGTCCGCCCTTCGTGCTTCATGATCAGCCTCGATGGCTTGATTGGCGGCATCCGAATGGCCGGGGAAGAAGTCTTCTATGGAAGAAGAGCGAAGAAACAAGGTTAAAAATTTAAGGCCGACTCAACTAGCAGTCGGCAGCCTAGAAAAGGAAACGAGGGGAAGCTCACCATCGACAAGATCTTAGATTTCTTGGAAGCCGGAGACCAGCGTCGCCTCCTTGTCGGTCCAGGAGGAGCAGTCGGACGCAAATTCGGCAAGAAGGGCGGTCTCCTTGTCCTCCGCCTCCTTCTGGGCCCTCTAGAGCAGCTCCTTCTACTCCTCCAGCTGCGTAGCTAGCCGGTCGCGCTCCTCCGTCAGTCGGCCACACTCCTCCTCCTTGACGCGCAACGCGGTGTTGACTTCGCCCAGCTGCTGCTGAAGGGCGGTGTTGGCCTCTGTAGAAGGAAAGTGAGGGGTGTCAGTCATCAACAAAGAATAAAGGTCGCCGGGGAGATTCGGCCCGACTGCTCAGCAGTCGGCCCGAATCTCAGGGACTACGGCCCGCGGGTACGCCAGCGCGCCCCCGCAGAGAAAGAAGAAGACTCACCCCGGCTGTCCGACAAGTCGGCGGTCTGCCTGGCCAGCTCCTCAACATTGTCATTGAAGGAGGTCACGCGAAGATTGTGGTAATCCTGCATCAAAATTTCAGAAAAAGTGTTGGTACTTGGAACTCGCCGATTAGAGTTCCGAGCCGCCTGCTCAGCAACCGGCCCGAAACTCGGGGACTACACCCAGTGGGTGCACTGGCGCGCCCCCACAAAGAAAAACAAGGAAAGCAAAAACAAAAAGGAAGGATGCGTACCCGGATGGCTGTTCGCGACGCCAGATACGCCTTGGTGCACTCCTTGATGGCGTCGCCCTCAGCCCAGAGCTTGGCTTGGAGGTCCAAGAGTGCCCGGTTCAACGGGCCCGTCCCGCCTCCCCCGCACCCACCCGGTGGGTGCGGCGCTTGACACCTCGGTGTCCGGGATCGTGGAGCTCGCAGCGCCGGCCTCTAGATGGCGCGGCGCTGAGGCCGCCTTCGCGAGACGGCGGCGCGTCGGCGTGCTGACCTCGAGGGCCAGGCTCATCGCCGCCATGCCTCCGGTTGGCGGCACTGGCAGGTTCGCCGGTTGCCCGCCTGGCGCGCTTCCGGAGGGCGGCGGTGGCGGCATAATGACTTCCGGCATGGCGGTGACGTCGGCGTCCCTCTCCATGACTGGGTTCTCGTCGCCGACTTCCCCAGTCTACGCCGTGAACTCCGGTGGAGGCGGCGCAGAGTTCAAGGGGACGACAAACACCGCCGACTGGCGGTGTGCGGTTTCCTCAGCGCGCTTCTTCTCCGCATCGGCGGCCTCGGCTTCCGCCAGCTTCTTCAGGGCGGCGGCTTCCGCCTTGTCGGCTTCTGCCTTCTTCAGGCGGGCGGCTTCCCGCTTCTCCCGCGCCTCCCGCATGTTCTGCTCCGTCGCCTCCCGGAGGTCGGCGGCGGGATCAATCCGCCGGGTGGTGGAGGAAGTCTCCGCCGACTTTACGACGGAGCCGGCAGCCGACTTCTCAAGAGAGAGCGGGGCCCTAAAGTCGGGAAAATAAAGCAAAGGGATTTCAGACAGACTCAATAAAGAAATGTGAAGGTACAAAGGGAGGTAGTACTTACGCCGAAATCAGCTGCGACGTCTTCACCACCTTATGGAAGAGGTTGGCCTTTGCGGCCGCCTCGTCCCGCTTGGTCGCCGCGGCTGAGCCCTTGGGCTTCTTCAGCCGGCTGCCGAACAGGCTCGTCCCGGCCCTGCGCTTCTTGGCGCCGCCTTGAGCATCCGGCGGGGTTGACGAGCCCATGCCCGGCTGGCTAGCTCCTGGCTGGTGACGCGGGGTGACCTCCTCGTCATCATATGGCCAGTCCTCGAGACTGGCCCCAAGTCTCAGGCCACCTGCTGCGCCGCCTCCTCCCTCGGCATCGTCCTCCAGGGCCGCCGCCCCCAAGTCGGGGTCGTCCACATCGCTCTCCACTCTGTTGGAGAGGAACTCGCGGTCCGGCCCCACGGTGCCGGTTGCTGGCTGGAGGAGGGGGTTCTGACCAAAGCCGACTGGTCAGAACGGACAAGACGGACTCGGCAGTAAAGATGTCAGGAGAATCGAAGAAAAAGAGAGAAGGAAAACGACTCACCAGAGGCGGAGGGGCAGCACGTGAATACGGCTCCTTGCCGAACTGCCACTCTTCGTTGAGGTCGCAGCTCGCAAGATAGTTCACCATGTAGGCTACCTCCTCGTGAGGCATCTCCTTGGTGCACACCCGACTCGGGTCCCGGTGCCCGCTGATCTGACAGATCATGTGGGGGCGACTTTGGAGGGGAAGAACTTGGCACGCCACGAAGGCGGCCAGCAAATCCGGCCCGGTCAGGCCCTCGACTGCGTCAGCACTCGAAGCCGTGCAACAGTGCCGGCTCCTGCAGGCGTCAACGTCCGAGCCCGGTGCGACCAGTTGGGCTGCCTCCCTGCCGGCGGGTCGGCTACGTAGGCCGGCAGATTGACCCAATCACCCTCCACGGAGACGTTCTTCACATAGAAGTACGACCGCTGCCACATCTTCACTGACTTGATCAGCCTAATGGAGGGAAGTGGGTTGTTGGCGCCCGACCTCCGCACGGCGATGAACGCGCCGCACTGAGCCGGCACGCCCGCGGCTTGGGTGCCGAGCTTGGAGTAGAATAACTCCCCCCAGAGCTCGATGGTGGGGAGAAGCCGATGAAGCCTTCGCACAAGGTGACGAAGGCGGACAGTAGCATCACCGTGTTGGGGGTGAGGTGGTGCGGCTGGAGTCCATAGAACTCGAGGAAGGAGCGGAAGAAGTTGCTTGCCGGCAGGCCTAGGCCGCGTAGGCAGTGCGAGCGGAAGACGACCCGCTCGCCCTCCTGCGGCGCCGGCGAAATTTGTCCCCTCCACGCGAGGCGGACCCTCACGTGGTCCTCGCCGGGCAATCGAAGCGTCTTGCGGAGGATATCGATGTGATCGTCATGGACCTCTGAACCATCCCACGTACCGGAGTGCGCCGTCGGGGGCGTAACGGCGGAGGAAGAGCTCATCGTGAGCGGACCGCCGCAACGTTCGACGAGGCTCAAGGTGCAGAGAGAGAGAGAGAAGAAGGAGAGGAAGCAGTGGGGAGGCGGGACGCGTGTGCTCCGCCACTTCCGCTCCTCCCCCTACTTATAGCCCCATGGGCTACGAAGCCGAGGGGGCGGTTGTGGGATCTACTGCGCCCACTACCCCACGCCCCCATGTCTATCGCTTAAAGTTACTGTGCATAGTGACTCCGTGGGAACCTCAACCGTCCCCCACGGCCGCAGCGGATCCGCTCGCGTGCCGAGGCGCGGTAGTGGCGGGCCCTGCCTGCAGGCATGTCCCATCTCGCGGATGGGTAGGCAGGCTGGCCTGGACACTGGTTGCCACGTGGCGGGCCCGAAGCGGGTGGCGGCCAGGAAGCTTAGCTAGTACGCCACTGAGTTCCCGCCAGGGCATTCGAAAGTTTTTTTGGATGAGTCAAAATCAGGCGAATCCGACTCCTACCAGTCGGCCCGGCAGAGTCAAGCGGAGTCTCCACCTTAAGTACTCGGAGAATGAAACTGCTGAGGCTCCTCGGCTGGTTGTCCGCGGTGCCTCATCAGCTTCGGGGACTACTGTCGGAGTAATGGACCACGGGTAGGCTAACCCGAGGCCCATAACCTTTCAAGACATCGGGGCTGACTGCGCCCCTCGAGACAACAGACGGAGAGCCGACTTCAGGAGAGCGGCTGGAGGAACAGTCGGCTGCCCATATGCGTCCGAGTCCTAGAGATGAGATCAAGACCGGCCGACTCCGACTGGCGGCTTCCAGAGAAGCCGGCCACGGGGTGTCGGCCCATGACACCAGCAAAGCCCATGTCCTCATCAGGGGGGATGGGACACGAAGTGGCGACAGTAAAGCCCACTCCCTCCCCTTTTCTAGGAGATGGCTAGGACACAGTGCGCTGTACAGCGGAGATCTCCGTCTGGCGCAGCATTGTTGCCATGCCATCCCTGACGTTAGCAACAGTGGGCAGAGTCCTGTACCCACGACGGCCTGACGGTACGGTCCACGGATGACGGGCCCTACTAGTTAGTGACAGTCCGGAAGATGGCAAGGGCGCCACCAGTCAGTCCCGTAGGGAGCCGGCCCACGGGAGTCGGCCTGCCCCTCCCATGGATCCCACGCGCCATTAACCAGACGAGATGGGGAGTGGCTATAGTAATCGCCCGCCAGGCGGCAGGGTTATAGCCACGACTCCATGACCAAGCCTACATCATTAGAAGCACGGCTACAGTAATCAGCAGCCGGCAGGACCCGCTAGCGGCGGGTGCGGCCTGTCGGCTCCGTACCAGACCAGTCGGTTGGGCCCACCAATCAGCCGGCCCCAGCAGTCGGCAGGAGGGCTCGCAGGCGAAGAGACTGATAACTGGGCCCTGCGCCTAGACAGTTTACCATTGTACCCCTGGGGGTAGGCCTATATAACCCCCCCAGGGCACCCATGCAAAGGGTTCCGATTCATTAGAACTAGACCAGACCTTAGGGGAAGGAGAGAGCTAGCCCTGCCTTCTCCTACCCACAGATACAGCTCAAGGAGCGTCTTTGTACTCACTTTGCCTTAGTGATCATGCGGAGACCCCGCAGAGCAGGACTAGGGGTGTTATCTCATAGGAGAGCCCCGAACCTGGGTAAAGTATGCCGGCGTTCATGTCTACGCCTCATCCCGTTTCCAGGCACCAACGACGTTCTACTCACCCCCACCATGATAAGCCATCCATTGGCATATGTCGCACCCTACCCCCGACAGCTTGCGACACCTACACCTGCTTCTGCCATTCGTTCTGATATGTCGCATGTTATTGATGATGCCACTTCTGTTATGCATGATATTTATGATGAAACTACCTCTATGCCTGATACTACTGTGCCACTTAGTGATTTTCTTGATGAACAACTTGCTAGGGCTAGAGAGATTGAAAATATTGAATCTGATGATACTGATGAAAGTGATGATGAAGAATCACTTGTTATTCCTAAGGGTTATGTTTTTGATCAAGAAGCTTCTTTCACTATTTTAGCTTGCAAAAATAGAAATGAACTCAAAAGGTTATTAGCTAAATGGAGTAAGCAATCTCTAAATGCTAGAATGAAACCTGACCCTGCTTTTGCTAGTTCACCTATCTTTGTTACTGATAAGGATTATGAATTCTCTGTTGATCCTGATATAATTACTTTGGTTGAATCTGATCCTTTTCATGGTTATGAATCTGAAACTGTTATGGCACATCTTACTAAATTGAATGATATAGCCACCCTGTTCACTAAAGATGAGAGAACTCGTTACTTTTACATCCTTAAAATATTTCCGTTCTCATTAAAGGGTGATGCTAAGATATGGTTTAACTCTCTTGATCCTAGTTGTGTGCGTAGTCCCCAGGATATGATTTATTACTTCCTTGCTAAATATTTCCCTGCTCATAAGAAACAAGCTGCTTTAAGGGATATATATAATTTTGTGCAAATTGAAGAATAGAGTCTCCCACAAGCTTGGGGGAGGCTTCTCCAATTACTTAATGCTTTGCCTGATCATCCTCTTAAGAAAAATGAAATACTTGATATCTTTTATAAGGGATATTTAAATTAGTGCCCATGGTTCCTTAGTTGTGCTCACTTTTCCCCACGCTCCAAACGTTTGCTCACTTTTCCCCTCTTCCTTAGCTGAAACTCTCACAAATGCTCATAGCGGGCGTTTGCCGTCTTGACCGTCCATTGTGTTTATTGCTGACGAGTGGGGCTGAGTCTTCGTCTAACTGTTGCTTGCTAACGTGTGGGACCGCAAGGAGACACATATTGGGCAACTTGTCTGAATGTGAAACAGATCTAGACAGGCCGCACTTCATCTCGCCACCCCGCCCCCTCCGCCGGCGTCGTGTCGCGTCCACCGCAGTTGTTTCCTCCACCCTATGCCCTATTCCGTTCATCGGCGACGCCACATATGCGCCAGATATAGCCCGCCTCCTCATTTGGGATTACATAGCGATGTTGAGTGAGGACGCCGGAATGCAGTCGACCGTGGAGAGGATTGGGTCGAATCCGTGGTAGATAATTCATGGATTAAACCTGGGTAAGCATTGTTTCCTCTCGAATTGACACTCTAAGTCGTATTGTAGGCCGTATTTGACTTCTGTTTGCTTGAATCATTCGAATTTGTGCTCGATTTTACCCGGCTAACTGAAGCCTTTGTTTCCTTCCCCCAACAAAATAGGATTGATCCCGCGCTGGCTTTCCGGCTGGCGATTAGAATGGAAACTAGTGTGCTGTGTGGTACTAAACCGCATTTGATTTCATCATTTTTCTATCCCAAAGTGGTAGAAACCAGCATATCTTTCAAAGATTTGCGAGCTGAGCTCCGAAACACCTATCCCTGGAGTGATGCCGATGCTGTTGAACTGAATTACTTCAGCAGTGACGAGCAAAGATTTCTCCCACTAACTTGTGACGATCATATGCCGTTGCTTTTTGCTAGGATTGTTTGCTGCCGATTCGGTAAACTCCAAATTGGTGTGATTCAGCCACGCGCAGAACGGGCGAAGGGGAAGGGAGTTCAGACATCATTTGTCTGTGCTAATAGCCAGCACCCCGGCACTCCTTGTAGGTCGACACCAAGTAAAGCAAGTGGTTCATGGAGCCACAACATGCCTGCTGCCAATTCTGGTTCCGATTCAGCTGCTGCTTCTCATGTACCTTCTGCAGTTGGTGTAGAAGAAGATGCAGAACCTGACGAGGCAGTGCCTACAAATGATGATGAAGACGAGATGATGTTTCCTGAACTGGTCGATGTAGCCAGTTAGCAAGCAGTGGATGACGAATATATTGAGGAGCCCATCAGCCAAGCTAGGTTTGATGACACTGACGATGAAGAGAAGGTGGAGAACATGGACAGCTTAATCGAGGATGAATACGATGGTGATGACATGCCAACAATTGAGTGGAACTGGGAAAAACCCGAGCTTAGTGTAGGTACCATTTTCCAATCAATGGTGGACTGTTAGAATGCAGTGACAACATGGTGCATTATATCTGAAAACACCTATAGGATTAAAAGGAGTGAGCTAGCAAGGTTCACAGTTTTTCGTCCATATCCTAGGTGTAGGTGGAAGTTGCATGCATCTCGTATGAGTAAGAGCAAATATGTTTAGGTAATCCAAGTTCAGTTAGTAATTTAGTTTTAGATCATTGAGTAAGGTTTCTTAACTGTTTTTTACCCTTTTATTTTGTTTCAGATAAAGAAAAACCCACACAAGCACACCTGTCCACCTGGAGGGGGAGGGGGGAAGGCCAAAACCAAGCTAGCAAAAACTAGGTGGGTGGCAGATGCTATATTGGATTGGCTGAGAGAAGAACCTGGACTTGGTCCAACATCACTCCATGGGAAGCTTTTTGAGAAGTACAAGATAGAAATTCCTTACATGAGAATTTTCAACGCTAGGCAAAAGGCTCTTGACAGAATTAATGGTCAATGGAATGACAGTTTTCAGCTGCTTTACACTTTCAAAGCTGAAGTGGAGATGGAAAGTCCAGGGAGTGTTGTAGAGATTGACAAGCATACAGTTCCATTCAAAATAAAAGGGAAGTCATTTCAGAAGGAGTGCTTCAGAAGGGGTTTTGTTTGTTTCAAGGCTTGCTGGCAGGGGTTTCTAGATGGTTGCAGACCCTATTTGGCTGCAGATGCTACACATTTGACTGGAAGATGGAGAGGATAGCTAGTAGCAGCTTCTGCAGTTGATGGACACAACTGGCTATTCACAGTTGCATTTGGTGTGGTGGAGGCAGTGTCTGAGGAAAGTTGGGTCTGGTTTCTGTAGCAGTTGCGCAACATTATAGGCACATCCCCAGGTTTAGCTATACACACAGATGCTTGCAAGGGTTTAGAGAGTGCAGTGGAAATTGTATTCCCTGGAGTGGAGCATAGGGAATGTATGCGACACCTAGCGCATAATTTCAAAAAGAAGTACAAAGGTAAAGTTTATGATAAGAACTTATGGCCAGCATCATACACATGCAGCAAAAGGAAGCATGAACACCATTTGAGAGTGTTGTATGCTCAAAATCCTCTTGTGAAGGATTACATGGATGCATATCATGGCAAGGTGTGGTCAAGAAGCAAATTCAACGAAATCTACAAAGTAGATTATGTGACCAGTAACCTTGCAGAATGCTTCAATTCAAAGTTCAAGTCAGTGAAAGGGCTCTTGTTGTGGCAAGCATTTGACAAGATGAGGCAAATGATCGTGATAAAGATGGCTCTTCGCAAAAGAATTGCAGAAACACAATATGTTGGTCATCAAATGCTCCCATCACTGATTAAGGCATTGCACTTGAAGGCAAGAGGACTGAAGATGAAATGTATTCAATCTGGTACATATGAGGGAGAGGTTACCTATACTGACACTAAAAATAGGGTATGGAGGTATCTTGTGAACCTAAGTACTAGAGAATGTACTTGTAGGCAATGGCAGATCCATGGGAAGCCATGCATACATGCCCTACATCTGATGACCGTTATCGGGGGTGCAGATGGTGAAGTTGATCAATATTGCTCTGAGTATTTCTCTGTTGCCAAATTTATGGCTGCTTATGCTGAGAATGTGCCTGCACCATTGGGGAAAGATCAATGGAACATAGTAGATCTAGGGTTCAAACTCCACGCTCCTGTCATTACTAGACCACCAGGAAGACCAAGGAACCAGAGGATTAGAGCAGGTGAGTAGGGTCGTCTACCAAAGAAGCGTGCTTGCAAAAAATGTGGAGTTTTGGGGCATATTGCTAGGCTTTGTACCAATGCAGTGGATGCATCATTTGGAGAGGAGGAAAGATGGATAGCAGCCAACGCTGAGGAGAATGCAGCAGCAATGGAGACTGAAGATGCAATGGAGAATGCAGCAGCAAATGAAGCAGTGGAGAATGCAGCAGCAAATGAAGCATCTTGGTATGTGTTTGCACCCTTTGTAGAATGCAGCTACCCTTTTGTTTGCATTTGTTCTCTTTTTTGCCTATGGCTTATAATTTTATTTACTAGCTCTAGGGAGAAAAGGCCAAGAGATGAAGAAGCAGAAGATTTTGAAACCATGGCCTTTGATGGTTTTGAATCTATAAGAGAGGAAGAGGAGGGCGTAATTTTTCCAATTGTGCCTTTAAAGATTACTGAACCCATAGATGACCGTCAAATGGTCGTCAAGTGCTCGGCGAGTGCAACTACTCCATCAGCACCTCCACGAGGAAAACCCCAAGTAAATCCCAAGATCAAAAGGAACAAGAGTCTGAAAGAAAAGAGCATCTCAACTAGGGAAACCAGGAGCAAGACGGTGAAGCCAGCTGCAAACACAAGGAGCAAGTCGAAAATTTGAATTAAGTTGTCGGGAAATGTTTGTGTTGTCAATTTGAGGGCGAGTGGATCGCTTAAAACTTGGTAGATTTGTATTAAGATGTTGGCATCTTAAAACTTGGTAGATTTGAGCTAATGTGAAAACTTATCAGTTGTAATAATGTTGCTTTACTTTGGTTTCTTATTTGAGTCAGAATTCAAATTTCCATCAAAATTTGAATTTAAATCAATATTTGAATTTGGGCCAAAATTTGGGTTCGAGTCAAAGTTGAAGTTGAACATTGGAGGTTCATTGCTCTGTGCGGCGTATTTGATCGAGCATTTGAAGTCCAATATTCGTAGGTGAATAGTCCGAATGAGAAATGTGCTAGAAACGAGCTCGAAAGCTAGGGTAAACAGCCCTATTTGAAATCAAGTTTTTTTGACCTTGCCTAAATGAGGCATATATATTTTTATTAACACTTGTCCCATATATATGGGGTAAAAACAAAGTCTCACTATTTATTGATTAATATTCATATTACTAAATTTTTTTTGAAAAAATATGCTTTTAATTCAAAACCGTCAAATAACACGTTTTAGATATGAAAATGAAAAAGTAAGTTCAGATCCTTCTTACTCACTCCAAAATGAAGCTATGGAGATTTTTCTGATTTTTTAATTATTTTGATTTTTTTCAAACCCTAAACCCTCTCTCCCTATTCTATGAACTCTGAAAATGTTCGTAGGTGATAGCTCATTTGTGTGAAGACTTTTTTCATGAAAATGACCTACACCAAGTTTATATTTTTTTTCTCATAACCTTGTCACATATGACGGCTATGTGTGCAAGAATTACAACATTTTGATTTTTTGAATTTTTTAAAAACATTTGAACTTGATTTTGACAGATCACTTCAAAAAATGATTTTCCAAAAAAACGCCCCTATACCGAGTTTATATTTTTTTATGTTAACTAGGTCTCATAAACGGACGAACTACGTTTGTTTTATATTTTTGCGATTTTTTCTAATTTAGTTATGGCCATTTGAAATCTGGTCAAACCCTAACAACCCCATTGACTCGCTCATAACCCCGCAAAAATGCTCCAAACCCTAGCGTCGAACGTCCGCCGTCGGATCCTACCAAGCGCCAAACACTACCCGTCAGATGTGGGGCAGGCATGCGCAATCCGCGTGATGCATCCTGATTGGCTACTGCACTGTCCTTCTCGGGTTTTTTACGATCTGCCCCACTTTACATATGAAATTGTATTTTTCGCACATGACCACCACATGTCAGTGTTAAGAGTTGGTTCAAATATTCAACCTGCAAAATACAATGTGGCAAATCATTAATAGAGCTTCCCCTTCTCCTCTTCTCCATCTGATAGACAAGGGCATCGAGCAGATCGAGCAATTCCTCTGTTTCTTTCCCCATCTTCTCGTTCTTCTTCCTCTCGAGCAATTCCTCTGTTTCTTCCTCTCGGGCGATATGTTGACCTCCTCGTCAGCCCCCCGTTCCACGTGGCCGGTGTATGGTCCAGTGCCGATGACTCGATGCACTGACTGCCCACGGACTGCGCCATTGAAGTGGTTGACTTCGAAGGAGGATAAGAATGGGAACTTTGGGCGCGAGTTCATCAAATGCGAGAGCAAGCCGGAGGGGCAGGTTAGATCTGAGTTTTCCTCGCATCCTTTATCTCTAATTTCTCAAAAAATCTGTCAGATTTGGATTTAGGTTACATGATTTCGTTTTCAGATCGTGAAGAAATGCCACCATTTCGAGTGGATGGATGATTACATCCAGAGGCTTCAAGGGTCGGGCTTGCTGGATTCGAGGGGGAATGCAATCCACGAGTCTAATCTGCCCCATGACAGTGCCGCTTCGGCAGCAGCGGCGCGTCCGGAATACCCGACGGTGGTAGATGTCGAACTGAAGACGGAATTGAAGAACATGAACAAGAACTTCAAGCAGCTGATTGAGTTGAAGAAGAAATCCAATCTGATAGCTTTAGGAATACTTGCTCTAGGAATTTTTTACTTGATGGCCATCTCTCGTTAGAGATGTTTGTCTACTGTTGTTGCCACTGTTTAGCAATCCAAGTCTGTTTATCTCAAATGCAACTCTGTTTAGTGCAACTGTCGATCTCTGAATGTATGCAGTTTACCGTTAAGTTTCGACACTTTCAGTTTCGGCAAAAAACAACTACCAGTTCAGTGATAGGATTACTTTGTTAGCTAATAACCTCGAGTGTTGGATCATACCCTAGCTCGTCAGATGAAAGTAAGTAGTACTTGAGCAGTACAAGGGATATACATCAAGTTCATCTCTTCTCTCTCGCACTTGCCAAACTTTTGTCCTCGAGTTCGTCAGTTCTGCTAAAAAAACCTAGTTCGCGGGCCCAAAGAGAAAGCCCAGAAACAAGCGATGTTTCTTTTTTTGTTTAGGAAGGATTGCTTTGTTCTTTTCTGTTTCTGATTGCTTTTTTCATTAATTTGATTGCCCAATCTCTTCTATCTCATTGAGGAATTTTTTTGGCTTTCCTTTATGGGTCCCTTCATTTTTTAGAATCAAAGTATTTGCAAACCGCAGTATTATTATGCCTAGCGAACCAATACTTCATGATTAGAAAAAGAGGTCTAACCCTCTTTTTTATATACTTCAAACATAGTGTAGTTAAAACTACACTTTTGACTAAAGCCAAATATCTCAAAGTATTTGATACTTTAATATTTCTGAAAACCAAAGTATTCTTTGAATACCTAAAAAATACAGAGCTCTCAAACCAAAGCCGTGTACAAATGTACAATATGTTCTTATTTTTAGAAGGCATCTATAAACACATCATTTTTAGTTTGTTTGGTTAAATTTTCCCACGCCAATGCCGTGTCTAAAATTGGGACAAACAAAATACAAACATAACAAAGCATTAATATAACACACATAACTTAACTTAGATAGGGTTGCTAGGGAAACATAAGTTCTTACATAGACACCGATAGATAATAACAATTAACCTTACATAGATAGGGTAGCTAGCTCGGGCAACACACACACCAAACTCACACTACACAGTAGATAGATAGCGTAGCTAGGGCAACACTGCCATGTCTTCACCGTCGTCTTCACCTTAACCGCCAGCTTCACCGTCTTCTTCGCCGCCGGCTTCAGTACTCCTCCTCCTCAAGGCCGTTGTCACCGAGGTAGTATGGGAGGCTGTGCATGCGGTTGCGAGCGGGGAAGACGCTCTCGAAGTCGGTGAAGATGTTATAGGTCGTGAATGCGATGAACTCGCACCCACACCAATACACCTTGCCGAGCAACTAGTAGGCATCGAACCTGTTGGTGAAGTGGACGACGAGCCCTACCACTAGAGCGTTGGCGTGGGGACGCTGCTCCACGAGGTTGAACATGGGCGGCGAGCCCGCCGGGAGGTGGTGGAAGCCCGCACGGAGGAACCCCCGTGCAAGCTCAGTGCTTCCCCTCCAGTGGGAGAACGCCCACACGCGGAGGGATTCCTCGACGACGACGTTGGCGGGGTACCGCCGTTCCGGCACGGTGGGAGGCCCTTGGAACGTCGGCCCATTGTACTGCATCTTGCTCGCTTCGCTGAGTGGAACGGCTTTGGCTTTTGGGGGAAGAAGAGAAGATGGAGGCGCAGATGGATCTGTAGAAGAAGAGGCAATGAAGGGCAGTTTAAATAGCCGGGGGAGACGAGGTGGGTACACGTGAAAACAGCGTAGATCGTGACTCAGTGCGTGCGTGAACCGATGCGATCATCAATGTATGAACGTGAATCGATGCGAGCATGCTTTCGTGCTCTGCGTTGGTGGCTGCCTGCCTCCCCCTTCTGCATGCTCTACGTTGGCGGCTGCCTGCCTCCCCCTTCTCCGTGCTCTGCGTTGGCGACTGCCTGCCTCCCATTCACGAGCGTGCGTGCAGCCTGCGGCGTGAATCGATGCCTCGACATATGGACGTGACCGTGCGTGCAGCCTGCCCCTTCTGCCATCGGCACGTATGCTTGCGACGCATGAAACGATGCTGCGGAGCGACTGAATCCACCGGCAACCGTGCGGCACGGATCGATGCATGCATGTCGGCGTGCATGCATGCGATTAGGTCTAGGTCACTAGATGCGTGTGTGGCGGTGTTCGCATGCATAGCAGGCTACATCGATGCCAAAGCCGGGCATGCATAGCGGGCTGCATCCATCGATAGCAGGCTTTTTTAATTTATTACCAACAAACTAACGGGCCCGTCCTATGAACACAAACACGGCCGAACCAGCGAAGCCACAGCCACAGTTAACAGAGTCCAACATGGCCCCACAAGTCAGTTAACGGCCAAGACGACAAACGTCTGTTATGAACATTTGTGAGAGTTTCAACTAAGGGAATGGGGAAAAGTGAGCACAAGTTTGAAGCGTGGGGAAAACTGAGCACAACTAAGGAATTGGCGGCACAGATGGAATAAGCCCCTTTTATAATGGACTAACCGATGCCTCCAGAGATTACCTGGATAGTTGTGCTGGTTTTGTTTTCAGGGAAAGAACACCGGATGAAGCTGAAATTCTATTGAATAATATGTTGACAAATGAAAATAATTGGACACCTCCGGAGCCAATTCCTGAGCCTATTCCTAAACCAACTCCGAAGAAGAGGGGTATTCTATTTCTCAGTCCTGAAGATAAGCAAGAGGCAAAGAAATCTATGAAAGAAAAAGGTATTAAAGCTGAAGATGTTAAGAATTTACCTCCTATTGAAGAAATACATGGTCTTAATTTACCGCCTGTTGAAGAAACATATGATTCAAATCCTTCTCCTATTGAATAAACTCATGGTCTTGATAACCCGACACAGGTAGTAAAGGTAAATTCTCTCTATAGATATGATAAAGCTGAAATCCCGTTTAGTAAATTTGCTAGCCCATGCTTAGATGAGTTTGATAAATTTATGGCTAAGCAAGAAGATTTTAATGCTTATTTTGGTAGACAATTGAAATACAATTCAAATATGCTTGAACACTTGGGTGATTATATGGGTAATGTCAAAGGTGAACTTAAACTTATTAGTAAACATGCTTCTATGGTTACCACTCAAGTAGAACAAGTACTTAAAGCACAAAATGATTTGCTCAATGAATTGAATAGTAAAGATAATGATAATGCTGTTAGAGTGGCTACTAGAACTGGTAGAATGACTCAGGAACCTTTGTATCCTGAAGGCCACCCTAAGAGAATTGAGCAAAATTCTCAGAGAAATAATATAGATGCACCTAGTCCTTCTAAAAGGAAGAAAAAGAAAAATGATAGGACTTTGCATGCTTCTAGTGAACCTGTTATTGAACCACCTGAGAATCCAAATGATATTTCTATTTCTGATGTTGAAACTCAAGCTGGTAATGAACCTGAAACTAGTGATAATGCTAATAATAATATTCATGATGATGCTCAACCTAGTAATGATAATGATATAGAATTTGAACCTGTTGTTGATCTTGATAACCCACAATCAAAGAATCAACGTTATGATAAAAAAGACTTTTTTTTGAATATTTACTGTGAGGCAAAGCCCCACAACCCTTTACTGAAGCAAGTGAAACTGTACAAACAAAATACAGGCTATACAAACAAATAAAGGTAAAATTTACCTAAGGCTAAACATCCCTACCTATTTTACAACAAAGAATTAACCCAAGCCAATAGTTTTGGTTTAATACCATCCTTCACCCTATGAGCAAGCAGAGAGATGTCATGGATGAATTTACACTTCCAAGCACTAAAGGTAGCTCTCTCAGCTCTGAAGGTTCTGCCATTTCTTAAAATCCAAATGTTCCAAGCTGCTGTTAGCATGACTTCAAAGAAGAAAGGATGCCTAAAGCTGGACCTAGCATGCATGATACATTGCAAGATATCCGAGCTCCCAGTCCAATCAATGCCCAGGTAATTCCAGACTCTAGAGCTGAAGGTGCAGTTAAAGAACAGATGGATTCTATCCTCATACACCAGCTCACTGCAAATGAGACATAAATTGTCATCTTGGCTAGAGCGCGAGTGTCTTCTAACCAGCATGTCCTTGGTGTTTAGTCTGTCAAAGAAAAGGAGCCACCCAAACACCTTGATCTTCATGGTACACCTACTCTGCCACAACCATTTGCAAGGTTGTATTGTAGATAGATGAGAGTGCATGATCATGTAGAAGCTCTTGGCAGTGTAATCCCCTGATTTGCCAGGCCATATACAAACATCAGGTATAGTTGGGTCTCTTTCTAACTGCATGATCCAACCTTCCAGTATATGTAACTCAGCAGCAGCTTAGATAAAACATGGAGAAGAGATCCTGGGATTGAAGGAATTCCTGCACGGAGATCTTATCATTATTGGCAAATGAAAACAACCTAGGCAATCCCCCACATAGTGGTCTAGCAGAACCCCCAATGTGCTAAGAATCTGTCCAGAACAAAGCAGAATCTCCCATGTTGATGGTAACCGAGGCAATAGCAGTATAAGCCTCATGCAGCTTCAAAACATCCCTCCACCAGAAAGATCCAGCTTCAGCTGTTGCCTGTGGAACACCATGATCATAGTAACTGTTCCATATGAGGGTCACCCAAGGAATATCAACCTTGTTGTAGAACTTGTGGAGATGCTTGATAAGGAGTCCTTTGTTCTGGATGTCCAGGTTAATTACTCCTAAACCCCCTTTATCTTTTGGCCTGCAAACTAGATCCCATGCAGCCAGAGACTGTTTGGGAGCATCGCTATTGCCCCTCCAAAGACACTGCCTAAATATTCTGTCAAGTTGTTTAATGATCCCTGGTGGAATCTATAGGCTGCAGAGAAAGTATATTGGCAGAGATGTCAGGACAGAGGTAAGAAGTTGCAAGCAAGAGCCTTGATTCAGCATGGAAGAGCTTGCAGTTAGCCTCCTCTCAAGACTATCAACCAGGGGCATTAGGTCAATGATCCTTGGCCTTGTAGTTCCCAAAGGCAATCCCAGATAAGTAAATGGGAGCTGTCCAATTTTACAACCAAGAACTGCAGCAAGTCTAGAAGCCTCCTCATCAGTCATATTCGAAGGGATCATTGAGGATTTAGCGAAGTTGACATTTAAACCTGTGGACTGTTGGAAGGTCAACAGCATGTTCTTTAATGCAACAAGCTCCTCATCCTTAGCTGCAAGAAACAGAATTGTGTCATCCGCATATTGGATGATGGGAAACTCTCTGTCCTGGGTTTGAATAGGAAAAGAGAGCGTGCCATGCTCAAGCATTTGGTTGACCACTGACTACAGCAAATCCGCTGCAATGACAAACAACAGAGGTGACAGAGGATAACCCTGCCTGACACCACACTTGCACTTAAATTGTTTGCCAGGAACGCCATTTAACAACATAGACGAAGAACCTGTGGACAACAACTGCTTTACCCAAGAAATCCATTTGGCATCAAACCCTTTATGCTGCAACATCTGGAGAATAACTTCATGCTCAACTGTGTCAAATGCCTTGGCAAAATCCAGTTTGAGGATTATGATAGGACACTTAGACTGCTTACATTGATGAATATATTCAAAACTTCAGGCCCGACAATCTTGAATTGACCTACCCTTAAGGAACCCATACTGATTTTTGTGGATACACCGAAGGATCACCTTCTGCAACCGGTTGGCCAACAACTTTGTAAGAAATTTAAGACAAGTGTTGGTGAGAGATATTGGCCGGAAGTCATCAGGCCCTTCAGGTGAAATGATCTTGGGGATGAGCATAATGAGGGAACCATTGATGTTTTCCAATGAAAGTTTCCCTTCATAAAAATCCCGAATCATCCGCAAGAAGCCCTTCTCAATTATAGGCTAACAACACTTGACAAACATCCCATTAAAGCCATCCGGACCAGGTGCCCGATCCACCGGTAATTCCTTCAAAACTTTGTTGATTTCTTCGCCAGAAAACAGCAAAGAGAGCTCCTCCAGCCCCGTGATGGGCTGAATTAACTGGTTTAAGTCAAAGCCCATATTGATCCCTTGGGCCTGGCCCATCCTAGATTTGAACGAGGCCCAAAGAATTCCCGCCATCTGTGCATGGTGAGTCACAAGATCACTCATGGAACTTGTCTTCAGGCTGGAAATTGAATTCCTTCTCATTCACTCAGATGCCATTGCATGAAAGAATTTTGAATTCTCCTTGCCAACCTTTATGTATCGAATGGTGCACCTTTGCTTCCAATAAATATAGTGAATTTTTAACAGATACTCATAGTGAATCTTCACTATTTTCCTGAAATTGAATTTCGGCCTAGTTAAAGGTCTCACTTCCTCTAGCTGATCAAACTGCAGAATCACCTTCGAGCAATCATCAATAAGCTTTTTGATGTATGATAAATTTTTGCTCCAAATTTTCAAAGCATACCACAGCCTCTTAAATTTCTTTGTGATAACCGCAGAAGCAGATAGATCAGAGAATACCGGTGCATTCCAGGACTTGGTGACGCAATCCATGAATCCAGGCATATCAAGCTAGAAGTTTTCAAACCGAAAAGTCCTGGCCACAGGAATGGTGGTGTCAATGGACACCACACAAGGCACATGATCCGATGCAGTTCTGGCCAGTGGGTTAACCATTGTGTTCGGATAATGTGAAATCCAATCAGCAGTAGTGAAGAACCAATCAAGCTATTCAAGGAGGGGGTTTTGTTGCATATTAGACCAGGTGTAGCTACGACCTTTCAATGTCAGTTCCAAGAGACCCAGGTGACCAATTATTTCATTGAAGATAAAAATATCATTAACGTCACCACCCGGGAGGTTTCTGTTATCCAAAGACCTGATAAAATTAAAGTCCCCCAACAACAGCCAATTTTCATCGGGAGGGATGTCTAGACGATAAAGCCAGCTAACAAAATCATCCCTAGGCTGACCCTCAAAAGGCCCATATACAGAGGCTAAGGTCCATTTTTCAAAGTTCTGCAACGATTGGAAGGAAAACACAACACCAAATTGCTGGATGTCAATAAGCTGGCATGAAAGATCGAGGAGTTCCAAATGACTAAAATCCCACCAGACGCTCCAACAGAAGGCGAGAACGCGAATTGATCAAACCTCCTAGGAAAAAAGGATCTAATCATTCGAATATCAAAGTTCTCGCATTTAGTTTCCTGTAGACAAAGTACAGAACATCTGCTCTCCTCAATCTTAGCACGTAAGTCATGTTGCCTAGCCTCTGAATTCAGCCCACGCACGTTCCAGCAGAGAACATTCCAATTTCGATAATAGCAATTATCCATAAAAAAGAGCGCTGAGGAATAGTAGCAGATCCAGCTGCTTAACAGCATGGACAAGATCATAAGAAAAGTGCCAACAGAAATGACCAAGTAGTTCAGACAGACACAGAAGCAGTAAGTACTAATATAAAACGGGCACAAAACAAAATTGCCCAACTGTCCATGAAGCTTCTTGGGACGTCAATCATCATGTGGACCATCGTCTTCTTCAGCAGGGCGAGGAGAAGCCATAAGCTTCTCGACCGATAGCTCAGATGGGTCGATACCCAGGGCCACTCCAATTGCCTGCATTGTAGGTATAGGCGTCGGGGGTGGGAGAGGAAGCTGACTCTGATCATCATCGAGACGAAGCTTCTTTGCCTTCGGGCGACGTAGGGGGGCAGACTTGGAGGGATTGCAGAAACTGGTTTCATGCCCGTCCTTTTGGCAGAACTGCGCGTCATCCTTCTGGTGGAGAAGTCTAGAACTGGCTCCACAAGTGTGACAGGACGCCTGGTGCGGGGTCGTTTGCCCAACGTAGTTGGAGTGGCCGAAGTAAATTGAAATTCCTCCTGAGAAACCTGTGAAGGAGTGGGTGGAACCTGGGAACTGGAGCAAGACAGATCATCAGTTGGCAACTCTTCAATGACCACAGAAGAGTTGATTCCACGACCGGGGACACATTGCTCGTCAGACCATAGTAGATACTTCTGATGCAGATCAACAGAGCCAAATTTAACTTGCAGCATCCTCGTAGAAAACCCAGACAGAGGAGTTGGTATATCTCTAATGACAAACTCAGGCAGTAAAGACTTGAATGACCTCTCCCAGATCATTGCCGGTGGTAGAACTGGCCCATAAAAGACCCAAACCATGCCAAGATGAATGGGGTCCGAATGCACTACAGGTGGAGCGTGCAGAGGCTGCTGAACTTCAAGCATGTCCTCATCGTCGGAAGAATCCACAGACGGGTTTAAAATCATGGAATTCTGGTCTTGGGCTGGCTGAATCTCTTCCTGCTGCTGCTGAATAGGCTGAACCTGTTCTTCCCATGGGCCCCATCCCTCATTGTGTTGCACATTATCAGCCCACCCAGGCACATCATTCTGACCTTGATTTGGGCCTGGAGGAACTGCACTCTAGCCGAGAGCTGGGTATGGAGGCATTGCCCAAAACGGTTATGGCACCTCGGCTCCGGGCATCGGGTGGGGATTCCCATTCAGAGGCATAGGATCTTCATCCGCTGGGATCATGGCACCAGCAAATTCTCCAGATAAAATATAACAGCCAGCAGACCATGACACCATAACATCGCCCCAATTGGAAAATTCCCTAAAGGTCACCGAGCGAGGGACGAGCGCATTATTAAGGAACAAGGCACGGACCAAAGATCTAACCTTACGTCTGTCAGTGCTGTTCCAGTAATGAAACTGCCCGAAGGTGCCAACCATATCAGCAATGCATTGAGTGTTTCTATAATCTAGTGGGATGCCGATGAACATCAGCCACCCCGTCCGTTGGCCATGAATAGCATGGAAACCCTCACCCTGATTATGTGGGATAAAACGGACAAAGAACTCATTGCCTTCTTCATCAACTCCTAAAGGAAACGGCGGGTGCAGAGTAAAAGAACCCCTGACAACTGGATCTTCCATCTCGAATAGACCGACCCCTTGAAACCAAGTTTAAGCAGAAATAACCGGAACATGCATCACCTGAACTAGGAAATCAAGAACTTGCTGACGACGGACACCAACCAGCTCAGGAGGTGGGATCGGCTCCACAATGGCCACCATGAACTGCTCATGCGTCCGGGCGGAAGAATGGCCAGTGTGTAGAAGGTGCGGGGCAGACGACCCGCACTGCCATCTTCAATATCAAAGCCCGTAGGGATGAAGCGATGCGGGTAAATCGCGTACACTGCCATTGGAGATTGCGGAGTAGGAGCTGGACCCGAGCTGGTGGAAGCTTGGGTATGCGAGGCAGGATGGATAGGCGGTGATGGTGGCGGCAGAGAAGCAGCGGATGGGGTTTTCTCCGGAGTCGTTTGGCCTCGGGAAACTGGAGAGACGGGGGAGGAAAGGAAGTCCTCTTTTCTGTCTCGCTTCCCAAAACCCGGCGATGGGACTTTGGGCATCCAGATGGACAAGTCAGGTGGCTGGCCAGTGCCGTTTTTTTAACGTGTCCCGAACAAAAACAATTCCAGCAGTGGACCTAATTCGTGCATGTCTCTGATGTGTGGCGCGTACCCAAACAGTTTTGACAATCCCAGTAACTCGCAGCCATATCTTCAATCATATCGTCAAAACTTTGCAAATCCATGATAATATCCTGAGGGGAAGAAGCTCTTGAGGCCATGGGTGATGGGCTGCTACTTTCGTCATCAGACAGGCAGATGGGCTGGACCCTCGAGCCCAGCAGAGGTGGGGAGTCCAAACCTTCCAAGGCAAAAACTAATCGACCACCCGAAGATCCAGGGTTTAAACGGGCAGGAGATAAACCCTCCGGGGAAGGCGGGACTGTTCCAAACTATATCGCCACCCTTGCCGGCGGCGAGGTCATCACCGGAGAAGACACATCTGCATCCTCATGGGACTAAACATGATAACCAGCTGCTCACACTGTGGTCACCTCATCGGCGGACGGGCCATAGCTATATCCCTTACGTGCCGGGTATTGCATGAACGTGGCGAACGTAGCATGCTTTTTAGGAATAGATTTGGTCGCGCGAGCACAAAGGGAGGATTTGGCCGGAGCATGTTTCATGGCCTCTAAACCAAGCCGAGCTCTTCTCTTAGATGGACTAACTAAAACCCATTCCTCTTGGCATTCAGATTGCCAAAGGCTGAATTCTTTCTTCCAATCTGGGACGCCATGACCCCAAAGATGGAAGAAACACTTGAACTGATCACAAACAAAACTCTGGTGCAGAATGAAAAAACCCACTTCCTTGCAAGAAACGTTGAATGAAAAAACTCCATGATGGAGGAAAGATACCTTGAGATGTGAACAATATCCTCCGATGGCTGCCTCAAGAGCGAATCCCACATTCTCCTCATCCAGCCGGAATGTGTGCCGTGCAAAAGAGACCACCATGATGAAATGGCCCGTGTCCGACGTGGGATGCACCGATGTGTTGAAGCTACATTGGATCTCAGACATGAAGTTCATCCCCGGGGAGAAATCCAATCCCAGGGAGATTGCTGCACGGACCGCCATGAAGATGACAACCAGAAGAGAGAGGAGGAGACGCCAGGGATGATGAGCCGATCAGATGGCGAAACCCACGGAGAGGTGTGGAGATCGCCGGCGGTGGTGTGTGGCTAGGGTTAGGGAGGCGGTGGAGAGGTGGGAGCCATCGCCATCCTTATCCGTTATGATTATGTTGTTTGCTTATTTTAAAAAAGACTTTGTTGCTAGGAAACATGGTAAAGAAAGAGAACCTTGGGTTCAGAAACCCATGCCTTTTCCCCCCAAACCATCCAAGAAAAAGGATGATGAGGATTTTGAGCGCTTTGCTAAAATGATTAGACCTATCTTTTTGCGTATGCGATTAACTGATATGCTCAAAACCAATCCTTATGCTAAGTACATGAAAGATATTATTACAAATAAAAGAAAGATACCGGAAGCGGAAATTTCCACCATGCTTGCTAATTATACTTTTAAGGGTGGAATACCAAAGAAACTTGGAGATCCAGGAGTACCCACTATACCATGCTCTATTAAAAGAAACTATGTTAAAACTGCTTTATGTGATCTTGGAGCCGGGTTAGTGTTATGCCTCTCTCTTTATATCGTAGACTTGATTTGAATAAGTTGACACCTACTGAAATATCTTTGCAAATGGCTGATAAATCAACTGCTATACCTGTCGGTATTTGTGAGGATGTGCCTGTTTTAGTTGCAAACATTACTATTTTAACGGACTTTGTTATTCTTGATATTCTCGAGGACGATAGTATGTCTATTATTCTTGGAAGACCCTTTTTGAATACTGCAGGGGCTGTTATTGATTGCACTAAAGGCAATGTCACTTTTCATGTTAATGGTAACGAGCATACGGTACACGAGGAAACAACCTCAAGTTCATAGTATCAACTCTATTGGAAAAATTCCATCGATTATATTTGGAGGTTTTGAATTTCCTCTTCCTGCTGTCAAGAAGAAATATGATATTCTTATTATTGGGGATGTGCATATCCCCGTTAAGGTAACATAGTGTTATTCGAAATTTCTCCGGTTCCATGTTATTCGGAATGAGTTCGTTAACAAGACTTGATCAACCTTGTTAGTGGATTCCTTTTGATGATCATGAGATGGATGAAACTAGAAGGCACAACCTTCTGTACCCACTTTTACTTTCTGTTACTTATATTACATAAAATGAAAATAAATATTTTTTTGTCTGTTATCTGATTATCCGTGCAATATAAAAATACCTCAAAAATAGAAGTTCTCCAAATGCCCTGAAATTTATATATGATTTTTTCTAAAATATTTGGCACTGAGAACACAGCAGGGGGTCAACCACCTGCGCACGAGGGTGGAGGGCACGCCCTACCCCCTGGGTGCGCCCCCTGCCTCGTGGGCCCACGGTGGCCCTCCTCCACTTATTCCTGCACCCATACTCTCCTTCTTCCTCCCCCAAACACGAATATCCATCTCAAGCACGAGTTCTAGCTCATTTTGCTGCCATTTTTGATCTCCTTGCTCAAAGCACCTCTCACAAAACTGCTTGGGGAGATTGTTCCTTGGTATGTGACTCCTCCATTGGTCCAATTAGTTTTTGTTCTAGTGCTTTATTCATTGCAAATTTTTGCTGCTTAGGTGACCCTGCTCTTGAGCTTGCATGTAAAATTTATATGGTCAAAAGTAGTTTTGATGCACGATATAGGCCCTAGGCACTTGTAGGAGTAGTTGCTATCAATATTATTGAGGTCGGTTTACTTTTATTTTGAAGTTACTAAAAATTTCAGAATTTTTCAGAAAATGATGAGGAGACTTTTGAGGGGCTCATCGAGCCAAAGCTCGAAGGAAAAGGCACCGAAGCCCAAGTATAATCTGCCTCGCAGCGCGGAGGTTCGGGTGTGTGAATGGCCTTCCGATGATTTCTTGAGAACAACCGGTATTTATGAAGATTTTCATGAATTGGCTAAGAATGCAGGCCTCACCGCTTTCCTCCACGACCAATGCGATCAATATCTCTTACTCACAAATACCTTTTTGCAAAACTTTCATTTCCATTCTAGGAGCTCACCACCTACGGTAGAGTTTCATTTATATGATGAGCATAAGGAGATGTCACTTTATGATTTTTGTCGAATTTGTTTAGTCCCTTTTGAGGGTAAGACAGAAGAACCACATTGTGATGATGTGGAGAGGTTTATTGATACTATCACTATAGGGAAAACAAGGAAGGTTTCCGATGCACGAATCACTAGCATACATTTTCTTGTTTTACGTTATTTTGCATTATTTGCTAGTCGTTGTTTAATTGGTCGCAGAAACTATGGAAACCTTAGTATCCCTGATGTTATTATTCTGCTCCACGGTTTATACGGTGATAACTCTGTTAGTATGGGCGGTATTATTGCCAAACAGTTAAGTCTGAACCGTACCAAGGGCCCCATCTTTGGAGGCATCTATGCTTCACGCCTAGCTGCACATTTTAACATACTTATTAGGCATTGTGAGAAGGAAGAAAAAGTGTTGCCTCGTGTTTATTTAGATTATAAAAGTATGGTGGCACATGATTTTATTGTTAAGAATAGGGAAGGAGAGCTTGAATATCAATTGTTCTTTAACAAACATCATCCTGAGACTATTACCCTGCCTGCTCCTTCTTTGTTTGATTCATCTTCAGGCACGTACCTTGTTCCGTTGAAGGCTATTCACGCCTACCGGAACCCAGCACCAGCCGTGGAGCCAGAGCTGGAACCACAAGTTGATCCTCCACGACAGTCTAATTATCAGTGGGATCCGGAGATGATTGTCAGCCAGTGGCAATTGGAGTCTTCCTCTTCTTCTTCTCAGTACGACCCCAACTACTATTATGGATATCCGCCAGAACAGCCGTGGCCATAGACCAACTTAGGCCAAAAGCCTAAGCTTGGGGGAGTACATATTTCCCACCGACAATACATTTATGCTCACACACTCATTGCTAGATGTCGGTGCTCATACTTTTTCATTGTATCATCCATGCTAGTTTATTTCCCTTTTATGCTTTCTTCTTGTGTGTTTAATAAACCTTAAGAAAAACCAAAAAAATTAGTTGTAACTTTTAATCAGTTTAATTTCCATGCTTGTAGTAGTAATTAAAAAGAAAACCTAAAAAGATTTCATGTTCTTCTTTTGCTTGTTGGGAGCTTTCCCGTGTAAATAGTTTTATTTCTTTTCTTTTCTTTGTGGGTCGGTAGGAGAAGACCATAATTAATTTGTTGAAGTGGCTCTTATATGCATTATTGTTTATCTGACGAAAGAGCCCATATTGCCTTGTCTTATCCTATTTATTGAATGCCTGCAGATTCCAGCTTAGTCCAATACACGAGCACTATTATTACTATTCACATCATTCGATCGTGCAAGTGAAAGGAAATTATGATGATATATGATTGACTGGCTGAGATGAGAAAAGCTGGTATGAACTCAACCTATTTTGTTTTTGTAAATATGATTAGTTCATCGTTCTTGATTCAGCCTATTATGAATAAACATGTTTGCAATGACAACTAGAGATCATAGTTTCTTGTGCCATGCTTGATTAGCTATGAGTTATAATGGTTTACCTTGCGTGCCAACATACTATTAAAATGGTTGTGATGTGGTATGATAGGGTGGTATCCTCCTCTGAATGACTTAAGTGACTTGACTTGGCGCATGTTCACGCATGTAGTTGAAACAAAATCAACATAGCCTTCATGATATTTATGTTCATGGTGGATTATATCCTACTCATGCTTGCATTCGATGTTGATTAATTTTAATGCATGTTCATGACTGTTGTCACTCTCTAGCTGGTCGCTTCCCAGCCTTTTGCTAACCTTCACCTGTACTAAACGGGAATACTGCTTGTGCATCCAATCCCTTAAATCCCAAAGTTATTCCACATGAGTTCACTATACCTACCTATATACGGTATGTACCTGCCGTTCCAAGTAAATTTGTATGTGCCAAACTCTAAACCTTCAAATAAATATCCTGTTTTGTATGCTCGAATAGCTCATGTATCAACTAGGGACGTCTGTATCTTCCATGTTAGGTGGGCTATTCTCAAGAGGAGTGGACTCCGCTCCTCACTCACGAGATAAATGGCTGGTCACCGGGATGCCCAGTCCCATGCTTTATGCAAACTAAATCAAAATAGTTGCAAACAAAACTCCCCCTGGGACTCTTTTTAGTTGGAGGCACTCGTTGTTTCGAGCAAGCCATGGATTAATGCTTGTTGGTGGAAGGGGGGGGGGGTATAAACTTTACCATTCTGTTTGGGAACCGCCTATAATGTGTGTAGCATGGAAGATATCGCCATCTCTTGGTTGTTATGTTGACAATGAAAGTATACCGCTCAAAATATTATTCACCTCTATTTCAAAACCAAGCTCTGGCACCTCTACAAATCCCTGCTTCCCTCTGCGAAGGGCCTATCTATTTACTTTTATGCTGAGTCATCATCCTCTTATTAAAAAGCACCAGTTGGAGAGCACCGCTATCATTTGCATTCATTACTGTTAGTCTACATTGAGTATGACTTGACTGGATCTCTTTTACCATGAATTACAATGTCTAGTAAGTCCTTGGTCTTTAAAGGTGCTCTGCATTTATGTTTTGCGGTCTCAGAAAGGGCTAGCGAGATACCATCTTGTTATATCATATTATGATTGTTTTGAGAAAGTGTTGTCATCCGAGATTTATTATTATGGCTCGCTAGTTGATTATGCTATTGATATGAGTAAACTTGAGACCTATGCGTTATTGTGAATGTGGTTACTTATAATGTTTGCTGAAAACTTGAATGCTGGCTTTACATATTTAGAACAACAAGAGCAAACAGAGTTTGTAAAAGTTTTTCTTTATCACTTTCAGTTTGTCAACTGAATTGCTCGAGGACAAGCAAAGGTTTAAGCTTGGGGGAGTTGATACGTCTCCGTCGTATCTACTTTTCCAAACACTTTTTCCCTTGTTTTGGACTCTAACTTGCATGATTTGAATGGAACTAACCCGGACTGACGCTGTTTTCAGTAGAATTACCTTGGTGTTATTTATGTACAGAAACAAACATTCTCAGAATGACTTGAAACTTCAAGGAGCAACTTTTCAGAAAATATGAAAAATACCTGCAAAAGATGAAGGCCAGGGAGCCCACCACCTCTCCGCAAGGGTGGGGGCGCGCCTGCCCCCCTAGGGCGCGCCCCTACCTCGTGGGCCCCCTGTTGCCTCTCCGACTCCAACTCCGACTCCATATATTGTGTTTCGGGGAGAAAAAATCAGAGAGAAGAAATCATCGCGTTTTACGATACGGAGCCACCGCCAAGCCCTAAAACCTCTCGGGAGGGCTGATCTGGAGTCCGTTCGGGGCTCCGGAGAGGGAATCCGTCGCCATCGTCATCATCAACCATCCTCCATCACCAATTTCATGATGCTCATCGCCGTGCGTGAGTAATTCCATCGTAGGCTTGCTTGACGATGATGGGTTGGATGGGATCTATCATGTAATTGAGTTAGTTTTGTTAGGGTTTGATCTCTAGTGTCCACTATGTTCTGAGATTGATGTTGCTATGACTTTGCTATGCTTAATGGTTGTCACTAGGGCCCGAGTGCCATGATTTCAGATCTGAACCTATTGTATTTTCATCAATATATAAGTGTTCTTGATCCTATCTTGCAAGTCTATAGTCACCATTATGTGTTATGATCCGTTAACCCTGAAGTGACACTAATCGGGATACTTACCGGTGATGACCGTAGTTTGAGGAGTTCATGTATTCACTATGTGTTAATGCTTTGTTCCAGTACTCTATTAAAAGGAGGCCTTAATATCCCTTAGTTTCCGTAAGGACCCCACTGCCACAGGAGTGTAGGACAAAAGATGTCATGCAAGTTCTTTTCCATAAGCACGTATGACTATATTCGGAATACGTGCCTACATTATATCAATGAATTGGAGCTAGTTCTGTGTCACCCTAGGTTATGACTGTTACATGATGAACCGCATCCGGCATAATTCTCCATCACTGATCCATTGCCTACGAGCTTTCCATATATTGTTCTCCACTTAATTACTTTTTCATTGCTATTGCTATCATCAGTACAAAATACCAAAAACATTACTTTTACTACTGTTACCTTTTGTTACCGTTGTCACTACTATCATATTACTTTGCTACTAAACACTCTGCTGTAGATATTAAGTTTCCATGTGTGGTTGAATAGACAACTCAGCTGCTAATACTTGAGAGTATTCTTTGGCTCCCCTTGTGTCGAATCAATAAATTTGGGTTGAATACTTTACCCTCGAAAACTGTTGTGATCCGCTATACTTGTGGGTTATCAGACCCACAAGTCGGACCCCGAACGATCGACGACTCGTGGACCATGTACAACTTCATGCGCCGAACACCCGGGTAGCACAAATGCCAAGTACCCCAGAGACCACTTGGAACGTCAAGTACCGTCGAACCGCGAAGACTCCGTGGTCGTCAAATTCCTCGCGTGGCCCTAAACATCTACAAAAACTTGTGCGACTAAGAACGTGAACCACTACCGTCGAACCCCGAAGGACTCTGATTCGTCAAGTCCCCCTCCGAACCGGGAACCACTACTTCCACTACCATCGCCGAGGACCGATAGTATGACTACTTCCACTGTGAACGTCCCGAGAACGCCTACTTCCTCTACTTTGCACCAAACCGATACGCTGCGAAGGTATAACCCCGAGACGACCGTCCGAGAACGTTTGCATGTGTTGTATGAGATGCACCCGTTGTCTGCACCATGTCCAGATTGATCCTTGCACATTCCTCGTTAGCCTTGCGGCGAACCCGTGGGACACCCGGAATCCGGGATCACCCCACCATCTTTTGCACGCTTCCGCCACACTTCCTTTTGCACCGGCATCTCAATTGAGTTGCCGGATCACTAGAATGTTGCCATGGTAACATTTCCATTTCGCCGCCGTGGCACCCCTTTTCCTTCCGCCATTTCGACAAATGCTTCATATAATGCTCTTATCAACATTTTCATAAATACTGCATAAAACTTGCAAATGTCATCTGCATCATGATAACAACATCAAGAATGTTTAAATTGGTGTTTGCATTAACTTCTAATGCATATGGGGATTTACCGGAATTGTTGTTTGGCGTTCCGGCCTCATTTAAACTTGACTAAATAGATAATTTCTTTATGCTTCTCCTCTTGCCATGTTTAACAAAATTTAATATTGTTGAGTACCTAAACGAGAGAGAACTAAATAAGTCATGTGGTGTTCCGTCAATATGCAACTCGTTGCATATTGAGCTCCACTTAATTTGTAGTATTGTTTGTGCACTTTGCCATGCCATGCCTCATTAAATCGGACATGCATCATACTTGATTGTGCATCATGCCATGATTATGTGATGGTTGTTTACTATGTTGCTTGCTTTCTTTCCGGGTTGTCTCTCTCATTAGCTTCGGTTTCGTTCCGGAGTTGTGAGGATCCCTTCGGCTACGTCCGTTTATCTTCTTCATGGACTCATTCTTCTTTGCGGGATTTCAGGCAAGATGATCATACCCTCGAAACCACCTCTATCTTTGCTTTCTAGTTGGTCGCTCTATTGCTATGCTGCGATACCTACCACTTGCCTTATCATGCCTCCCATACTGCCATGTCAAACCTCTAACCCACCTTTCCTAGCAAACCGTTGTTTGGCTATGTTACCACTTTACTTGAGCCCCTCTTATAGCGTTGCTAGTTGCAGGTGAAGATGGAGTATGTTCCATGTTGGAACATGGATATTGTTGGGATATCATTATTATATCTTGTTTACTTTAATGCACCTATATACTTGGTAAAGGGTGGAAGTCTCGGCCTTATGCCTGGTGTTTTTTCCACTCTTGCCGCCCTAGTTTCTGTCATACCGGTGTTATGTTCCTTTATTTTTGCGTTCCTTACGCGGTTGGGTGTTATGGGAACACCTTGACTATTCGCTTTGAATAAAACTCCTCCAGCAAGGCCCGACCTTGGTTTTACATTTGCCTCACCTAGCCTTTTTCTCATGGGTTTCCTGAGCCCGAGGGTCATCTTTATTTTAAACCCCCCCGGGCCAGTGCTTCTCTAAGTGTTGGTCCAACCTGAGCGATGTACGGCGCGCCCTGGGCAACCAGGGTCTATTCCAACCCGACGTCTGGCTCATCCGGTGTGCCCTGAGAACGAGATATGTGCAGCTCCTATCGGGATTTGTCGGCACATCCGGGCGGCTTTGCTGGTATAGTTTTACCATTGCCGAAATGTCTTGTAACCAGGATTCCGAGTCTGATTGGGTCTTCCTGGGAGAAGGAATATCCTTCGTTGACCGTGAGAGCTTGTGATGGGCTAAGTTGGGACACCCCTGCTGGGTTTTGAACTTTCGAAAGTCGTGCCTGCGGTTATGGGAAGATGGGAATTTGTTAATATCTGGTTTTAGAAAACCTAAAACTTAACTGAATTAAAATGAATCAATAGCGTGTGTAGCCGTGATGGTCTCTTTTCGGCGGAGTCCGGGAAGAGAACACGGTTTCGTGTTATGCTTGAACGTAAGTAGTTTAGGATCACTTCTTGATCATGATAGCTTATCGACCGTGCCTTGTTTCTCTTCTCGCTCTCATTTGCGTAAGTTAGCCACTATATATGCTAGTGCTTGCTGCAGCTCCACCTCACTACCTTTTCCTACCCATAAGCTTAAATAGTCTTGATCGCGAGGGTGTGAGATTGCTGAGTCCCCGTGACTCACAGATTACTTCCAAAACCAGATGCAGGTGCGGATGATGCCAGTCCAGGGGATGCGACCGAACTCAAGTGGGAGTTCGATGAGGATTTAGGACATTACTATGTTTGCTTTCCAGACGATCAGTAGTGGAGCCCAGTTGGGGCGATCGGGGATCTTATGCATTTGGGGTTGTCTTTATTTTGGTTCCGTAGTCGGACCTTGATTGTATTATGGATGATGTAATGCTATATTTATGTATTGTATGAAGTGGCGATTGTAAGCCAACTCTTTATCTCTTTCTTATTCAGTACATGGGATGTGTAAAGATTACCCCTCTTGCGACATGCCTACTATGCGGCTATGCCTCTAAGTCGTGCTCCAACACGTGGGAAATATAGCCGCATCATGGGTGTTACACCCTGGTACCATTTATGAGGGTTTGATCATCAAACCCGTCTCATGTATATGTGATGGAATGCTGGACTCGTCTAACCGTGTCCGTGGTCTTGACGACCTGCCATTTTTTCTGGTTGGTGAGGTCGTCTAGTTCGCGGCTGTTAGAGCCGTCGCGTCCTCTTTCTTATGGATGTTCCACTAACTGTGATGATGCCACGTGGACCGGGCATCTTGAGCTTGAGAAAAGCATAATGTGGTATTGCATTAAAACGAGCGAAAGCCACCCTTCCGAGTAGTGCTTGATAATCACTTCGGAATGGAGCGATGTGAAAAGTTAACGTTTCGCTTCGGAAGTTATCTGGAGAACCGAATACCACCTCTAGTAGTAGAGAGCCCATATAGCGGGCCTCTTGGCCTGGTAATACTCCCTTGAAGGTAGTATTACCGTGGCTTATTTGTGTCGGGTCTAGCCCCATTTTGTGGACTGTGTCCTGATATATCAGATTTAGATCACTACCGCCGTCCATGAGGACTCATGTGAAATGGTACCCATTTATGATTGGGTCTAACACCAAGGCCGTCAGTCCTTTGCGCCGGATATTTGTATCGTGATCCCTACGATCAAAAGTGAATGGGCAGGCCAACCAGGGGTTGAACCTAGGGGTGACGGGCTCTATGGCTTGTGTGCATCGGAGTGCATGATTGCTTCTCCTCTTTGTCACATGGATCATGTTTATAGTTTTAACCTCTGGTGGGAACTTTTTCTGTCCTCCGGCACATTGCTGGCGAGGTTCATCCTCGTCTTCGCTTGGTGTCTCTTCCCCTTTGTGTTCGGCGTTTAGCATACCGGCTTGCTTGAAGACCCAACATTCTCTATGGGTATGATTTGCACGTTTGTTTGGGGTGTCGTGAATCTGATAAAGTTTGTCAAGAATTTTGTTTAGGCCAGATTGTCCTTCTCTGCTGCCTTTGAAAGGCTTTTTCCGCTGACCTGGTCGGGAGCCCCTGAATCCGGCGTTTACCGCCGTGTTATCTGGGCTACCTTCTTTATTTTGTCGCTTGTTTTTGTTGCGTCGTGGTTTACCATTGCCATCCCTAACTTCGGACGTGCTTGGGTCGCTGGTGCTGCTACGGACCAACCAGCTGTCCTCGCCCGCACAAAAGCGGGTCATGAGGCTTGTTAGGGCTGCCATCGTTCTTGGTTTTTCTTGGCCGAGGTGTCTGGCGAGCCATTCGTCTCGAACACTGTGTTTAAAGGCTGCTAAGGCTTCGGCGTCCGGACAGTCGAGAATTTGGTTCTTCTTGGTGAGGAACCTGTTCCAAAGCTTTCGGGCGGACTCTTCAGACTGTTGGACTATATGACTTAAATCGTCTGCATCGGGAGGTCGGACATAAGTCCCTTGAAAATTGGCCCGGAAAGCGTCCTCGAGCTCCTCCCAACTTCCAATTGAGTTTTCGGGGAGGCTTTTCAGCCAGTGCCGAGCTGGCCCTTTAAGCCTGAGGGGCAAGTATTTAATGGCATGGAGATCATCTCCATGAGACATATGAATATGGAGGATGAAGTCCTCTATCCAGACTCCAGGGTCTGTGGTCCCGTCGTACGCCTCTATGTTCACCGGTTTGAATCCCTCTAGGAATTCATGATCCAGCACTTCATCGATGAAACATAGGGGGTGTGCGGCACCCCTGTATTGGGATGTGCCATGGTGCTCGGAGGGTTGTAGTATTCGGTTTTGGTTTTGTACCGGAGCGTGCTTCCTAGATTCGTAGATGGATCTGGTCGCGCCAGATTTTTGGCGCAAGTTCTTGTTGGAAATATGCCCTAGAGGCAATAATAAAATGGTTATTATTATATTTCCTTGTTCATGGTAATTGTCTATTGTTCATGCTATAATTGTGTTATCCGGAAATCGTAATACATGTGTGAATACATAGACCACAACATGTCCCTAGTGAGCCTCTAGTTAACTAGCTCGTTGATCAATAGATAGTCATGGTTTCCTGACTATGGACATTGGATGTCATTGATAACGGGATCACATCATTAGGAGAATGATGTGATGGACAAGTCCCAATCCTAAGCATAGCACAAGATCGTGTAGTTCGTTTGCTAGAGCTTTTCCAATGTCAAGTATCATTTCCTTAGACCATGAGATCATGTAACTCCCGGATGCCGTAGGAGTGCTTTGGGTGTACCAAACGTCACAACGTAACTGGGTGACTATAAAGGTATACTATAGGTATCCCCGAAAGTATCTATTGTGTTGACACGGATCGAGACTGGGATTTGTCACTCCGTATGACGGAGAGGTATCTCTGGGCCCACTCGGTAATGCATCATCATAATGAGCTCAATGTGACCAAGTGTTTGGTCACGGGATCATGCATTACGGTACGAGTAAAGTTACTTGTCGGTAACGATATTGAATGAGGTATTGGGATACCGACAATTGAATCTCGGGCAAGTAACGTACCGATTGACAAAGGGAATTGTATACGGGATTGATTGAATCCTGGACACCGTGGTTCATCCAATGAGATCATCGTGGAACATGTGGGAGCCAACATGGGTATCCAGATCCTGCTGTTGGTTATTGACTGGAGAGTCGTCTCGGTCATGTCTGCGTGTCTCCCGAACCCGTAGGGTCTACACACTTAAGGTTCGGTGACGCTAGGGTTCTAGAGATATTAGTATGCGGTAACCCGAAAGTTGTTCGGAGTCCCGGATGATATCCCGGACATCACGAGGAGTTTCGGAATGGTCCGGAGGTGAAGATTTATATATAGGAAGTCCAATTTCGGCCATCGGGAAAGTTTCGGGGGTAATCGGTATTGTACCGGGACCACCGGAAGGGTCCTGGGGGTCCACCGGGTGGGGCCACCTATCCCTGAGGGCCCCATGGGCTGAAGTGGGAGGGGAACCAGCCCTTGGTGGGCTGGTGCACCCCCCCATGGGCCTCCCGCTGCGCCTAGGGTTGGAAACCCTAGGGGTGGGGGCGCCCCACTTGGCTTGGGGGGCAATTCCCCTTGGCCGCCGCCCCCTAGAGATCACATCTCCTAGGGCCGGCGCCCCCCCTAGGGGCCCTATATATAGTGGGGTGGAGGGAGGGCATCCGTACTCAAGTCCTTGGCGCCTCCCTCTCCCCTCGTAACACCTCTCTCTCTCTCTCGTTGGAGCTTGGCGAAGCCCTGCCGAGATCACCGCTGCTTCCACCACCACGCCGTCGTGCTGCTGGATCTCCATCAACCTCTCCTTCCCTTACTGGATCAAGAAGGAGGAGACGTCTTCCCAACCGTATGTGTGTTGAACGCGGAGGTGCCGTCCGTTCGGCGCTTGGTCATCGGTGATTTGCATCACGACGAGTACGACTCCATCAACCCCGTTCTCTTGAACGCTTCCGCTCGTGATCTACAAGGGTATGTAGATGCACTCCCCTCTCCCTCGTTGCTAGATGACTCCATAGATTGATCTTGGTGATGCATAGAAAATTTTAAAATTATGCTACGTTCCCCAACAGTGGTATCACAGCTAGGTCTATGCGTAGTTTCTATGCACGAGTAGAACACAAGTTGTTGTGGGCGTTGATTTTGTCAATTTACTTGTCGTTACTAGTCTTATCTTGATTCGGCGGCATCATGGGATGAAGCGGCCCGGATCGACCTTACACGTACGCTTACGTGAGACTGGTTCCACCGACTGACATGCACTAGTTGCATAAGGTGGCTGGCGGGTGTCTGTCTCTCCCACTTTAGTCGGATCGGATTCGATGAAAAGGGTCCTTATGAAGGGTAAATAGAAATTGGCATATCACGTTGTGGTTTTGGCATAGGTAAGAAACGTTCTTGCTAGAAACCTATAGCAGCCACATAAAAACTTGCAACAACAATTAGAGGACGTCTAACTTGTTTTTGCAGCATGTGCCATGTGATGTGATATGGCCAAAAGGATGTGATGAATGATATATGTGATGTATGAGATTGATCATGTTCTTGTAATAGGAATCACGACTTGCATTTCGATGAGTATGACAACCGGCAGGAGCCATAAGAGTTGTCTTAATTTATTTATGACCTGCGTGTCAACATAAACGTCATGTAAGTACTTTACTTTATTGCTAAACCGTTAGCCATAGTAGTAGAAGTAATAGATGACGAGACAACTTCATGAAGACACGATGATGCAGATCGTGATGATGGAGATCATGGTGTCATGCTGGTGACGATGATGATCATGGCGCCCCGAAGATGGAAATCAAAAGGAGCAAATGATATTGGCCATATCATGTCACTATTTGATTGCATGTGATGTTTATCATGTTTTTTGCTTCTTATTTGCTTAGAACGACGGTAGTAAATAAGATGATCCCTCACATAATTTCAAGAAAGTGTTCCCCCTAACTGTGCGCCGTTGGGAAAGTTCGTTGTCTCGAAGAACCACGTGATGATCGAGTGTGATAGATTCTAACGTTCACATACAACGGGTGTAAGCCAGATTTACACATGCAAAACACTTAGGTTGACTTGACGAGCCTAGCATGTACATACATGGCCTCGGAACACGGAAGACCAAAAGGTCGAACATGAGTCGTATAGAAGATATGATCAACATGAAGATGTTCACCGATGATGACTAGTCCGTCTCACGTGATGATCGGACACGGCCTAGTTTACTCGGATCATGTATCACTTAGATGACTAGAGGGATGTCTGTCTGAGTGGGAGTTCATTAAATAATTTGATTAGATGAACTTAATTATCATGAACTTAGTCTAAAAACCTTTGCAAAATTTCTTGTAGATCAAATGGCCAATGCTCATGTCAACCTCAACTTCAACGCGTTCCTAGAGAAAACCAAGCTGAAAGATGATGGCAGCAACTATATGGACAGGGTCCGGAACCTGACGATCATCCTCATAGCTGCCAGGAAAGCATATGTCCTAGAAGGACCGCTAGGTGATGCACCCATCCCAGAGAACCATGACGTTATGAGCGCTTGGCAGTCACGTGCTGATGATTACTCCCTTGTTCAGTGCGGCATGCTTGACAGCTTAGAACCGGGGCTCCAAAAGCGTTTTGAGCGACACGGAGCATATGAGATGTTCGAAGAGCTGAAAATGGTTTTCCAAGCTCATGCCCGGGTCGAGAGATATGAAGTCTCCGACAAGTTCTACAGTTGTAAGATGGAGGAAAATAGTTCTGTCAGTGAGCACATACTCAAAATGTCTGGGTTGCACAATCACTTGTCCCAGCTGGACATTAACCTCCCAGATGAGGCAGTCATTGACAGAATCCTTCAGTCGCTCCCACCTAGCTACAAGAGCTTTGTGATGAACTACAATATGCAGGGGATGGTGAAAACTATTCCTGAAGTATTTTCAATGCTGAAATCAGCGGAGGTGAAAATCAAAAAGGAACATCAAGTGTTGATGGTCAATAAAACCACTAGTTTCAAGAAAGGAAAGGGTAAGAAGAACTTCAAGAAGGACGGCAAGGGAGTTGCCGCGCCCAGTAAACCAGTTGCCGGGAAGAAGTCAAAAAATGGACCCAAACCTAAGACTGAGTGCTTTTATTGCAAGGGAAAGGGGCACCGGAAGCGGAACTTCCCCAAATACTTAGCGGACAAGAAGGCCGGCAACACTAAAGGTATATGTGATATACATGTACTTGATGTGTACCTTACCAGTACTCTTAGTAGCTCCTGGGTATTTGATACCGGTGCGGTTGCTCACATTTGTAACTCAAAACAGGAGCTGCGGAATAAGCAGAGACTGGCGAAGGACGAGGTGATGATGTGTGTCGGGAATGGTTCCAAGGTCGATGTGATCGCCGTCGGCACGCTACATCTACATTTACATACGGGATTAGTTTTAAACCTCAATAATTGTTATTTAGTGTCAGCTTTGAGCATGAACATTGTATTTGGATCTCGTTTAATACGAGATGGCTACTCATTTAAATCCGAGAATAATGGTTGTTCTATTTATATGAGAGATATGTTTTATGGTCATGCCCCGCTGGTCAATGGTTTATTCTTAATGAATATCGAACATGATGTTACACATATTCATAGTGTGAATACCAAAAGATGTAAGATTGATAATGATAGTCCCACATATCTGTGGCACTGCCGCCTTGGTCACATCGGTGCCAAACGCATGAAGAAGCTCCATACAGATGGACTTTTGGAGTCTCTTGATTTCGAATCATTTGACACGTGCGAACCATGCCTCATGGGTAAAATGACCAAGACTCTGTTCTCCGGAACAATGGAGCGAGCAACCAACTTATTGGAAATTATACATACTAATGAGTGCGGTCCAATGAGCGTTGAGGCTCGCGGTGGCTACCGTTATGTTCTCACTCTCACTGATGTCTTAAGTAGATATGGGTATGTCTATTTGATGAAACACAAGTCTGAGACCTTTGAAAAGTTCATGGAATTTCAGAATGAGGTAGAGAATCAACGTGACCGAAAGATAAAATTCTTGCGATCAGATCCTGGGGGAGAATATTTAAGTCACGAATTTGGTACGCACTTAAGGAAATGTGGAATCGTTTCACAACTCATGCCGCCTGGAACACCTCAGCGTAACGGTGTGTCCGAACATCGTAATCGCACTCTATTGGATATGGTGCGATCTATGATGTCACTCACTGATTTACCGCTATCATTTTGGGGATACGCTCTAGAGACAGCTACATTCACTTTAAATAGGGCACCGTCTAAATCCGTTGAGACGACACCGTATGAATTATGGTTTGGGAAGAAACCTAAGCTGTCGTTTCTAAAAGTTTGGGGATGCGATGCTTATGTCAAGAAACTTCAACCTGAAAAGCTCGAACCCAAGTCGGAAAAATGCGTCTTCATAGGATACCCTAAGGAAACCATTGGGTATACCTTCTACCTCAGATCCGAAGGCAAGATCTATGTTGCCAAGAACGGGTCCTTTCTGGAGAAAGAGTTTCTCGAGAGAGAAGTAAGTGGGAGGAAAGTAGAACTCGATGAAGTACTACCTCTTGAACCGGAAAGTAGCGCAGCTCAGGAAGATGTTCCTGTGGTGCCTGCACCGACTAGAGAGGAAGTTAATGATGATGATCAAGGTACTTCCAATCAAGTTGCTACTGAACTTCGAATGTCCACAAGGACACGTTCCACACCAGAATGGTATGGCAACCCTGTCCTGGAAATCATGTTGTTAGACAACGATGAACCTTCGAGCTATGAAGAAGCAATGGCGGGCCCAGATTCCAACAAATGGCTTGAAGCCATGCAATCCGAGATAGGATCCATGTATGAAAACAAAGTATGGACTTTCACAGACTTGCTCGATGATCGGCGAGCAATAGAGAATAAATGGATCTTTAAGAAGAAGACGGATGCGGATGGTAATGTTACCATCTATAAGGCTCGACTTGTCGCTAAGGGTTATCGATAAAGGGGTTGACTACGATGAGACCTTCTCACCCGTAGCGAAGCTGAAGTCCGTCCAAATCATGTTAGCAATTGCCGCATACTATGATTATGAGATATGGCAAATGGACGTCAAAACGGCTTTCCTTAACGGCTTTCTTAAGGAAGAATTGTATATGATGCAGCCGGAAGGTTTTGTCGATCCTAAGAATGCTAACAAGGTATGCAAGCTCCAGCGCTCCATCTATGGGCTGGTGCAAGCATCTCGGAGTTAGAACATTCACTTTAATGTAATGATCAAAGCATTTGGGTTTATGTAGACTTATGGAGAAGCCTACGTTTACAAGAAAGTGAGTGGGAGCTATGTAGCATTTCTCATATTATATGTGGATGACATACTTTTGATGGGAAATGATATAGAACTTTTGGACCGTATTAAGGCCTACTTGAATAAGTGTTTTTCGATGAAGGACCTTGGAGAAGCTGCTTACATATTAGGCATCAAGATCTATAGAGATAGATCGAGACGCCTCATAGGTCTTTCACAAAGCACATACCTTGATAAGATATTGAAGAAGTTCAATATGAATCAGTCCAAGAAGGGGTTCTTGCCTGTGTTGCAAGGTGTGAAATTGAGCTCAGCTCAATGTCCGACCACGGCAGAAGATAGAGAAAAGATGAGTGTCGTCCCCTATGCCTTAGCCATAGGGTCTATCATGTATGCCATGCTGTGTACCAGACCTGGTGTAAACCTTGCCGTAAGTTTGGTAGGAAGGTACCAAAGTAATCCTGGCATGGACCACTAGATATCGGTCAAGAACATCCTGAAGTACCTGAAAAGGACTAAGGATATGTTTCTCGTATATGGAGGTGAGGAGGAGCTCGTCGTAAAGGGTTACGTCGACGCTAGCTTCAAGACAGATCTGGATGACTCTGAGTCACAAACCGGATACGTGTATATTTTGAATGGTGGTCCAGTTAGCTGGTGCAGTTGCAAGCAAAGCATCGTGGCGGGATCTACATGTGAAGCAGAGTACATGGCAGCCTCGGAGGCAGCGCATGAAGCAATCTGGATGAAGGAGTTCATCACCGACCTAGGAGTCATACCCAATGCGTCGGGGCCGATCATTCTCTTCTGTGACAACACTAGAGCTATTGCCCTTGCCAAGGAGCCCAGGTTTCACAAGAAGACCAGGCACATCAAGCGTCGCTTCAACTCCATTCGTGAAAATGTTCAAGATGGAGACATAGATATTTGCAAAGTACATATGAATCTGAATGTCACAGATCCGTTGACTAAACCTCTTCCGCGAGCAAAACATGATCAACACCAGAACTCTATGGGTGTTCGATTCATCACAATGTAACTAGATTATTAACTCTAGTGCAAGTGGGAGACTGTTGGAAATATGCCCTAGAGGCAATAATAAAATGGTTATTATTATATTTCCTTGTTCATGGTAATTGTCTATTATTCATGCTATAATTGTGTTATCCAGAATTGTAATACATGTGTGAATACATAGACCACAACATGTCCCTAGTGAGCCTCTAGTTAACTAGCTTGTTGATCAATAGATAGTCATGGTTTCCTGACTATGGACATTGGATGTCATTGATAACGGGATCACATCATTAGGAGAATGATGTGATGGACAAGTCCCAATCCTAAGCATAGCACAAGATCGTGTAGTTTGTTTGCTAGAGCTTTTCCAATGTCAAGTATCATTTCCTTAAACCATGAGATCATGTAACTCCCGGATGCTGTAGGAGTGCTTTGGGTGTACCAAACGTCACGACGTAACTGGGTGACTATAAAGGTATACTACAGGTATCCCCGAAAGTATCTATTGGGTTGACACGGATCGAGACTAGGATTTATCACTCCGTATGACGAAGAGGTATCTCTGGGCCCACTCGGTAATGCATCATCATAATGAGCTCAATGTGACCAAGTGTTTGGTCACGGGATCATGCATTACAGTACGAGTAAAGTGACTTGCCGGTAACGAGATTGAACGAGGTATTGAGATACCGACGATCGAATCTCGGGCAAGTAACGTACCGGTTGACAAAGGGAATTGAATACGGGATTGATTGAATCCTTGACATCGTGGTTCATCCGATGAGATCATCATGGAACATGTGGGAGCCAACATGGGTATCCAGATCCCGCTGTTGGTTATTGACCAGAGAGTCGTCTCGGTCATGTCTGCGTGTCTCCCGAACCCGTAGGGTCTACACACTTAAGGTTCGGTGACACTAGGGTTGTAGAGATATTAGTATGCGGTAACCCGAAAGTTGTTCGGAGTCCCAGATGAGATCCCGGACGTCATGAGGAGTTCCGGAATGGTCAGGAGGTGAAGATTTATATATAGGAAGTCCAGTTTAGGCCATCGCGAAAGTTTCGGGGGTAATCGGTATTGTACCAGGACCACCGGAAGGGTCCTGGGGGTCCACCGGGTGGGGCCACCTATCCCGGAGGGCCCCATGGGCTGAAGTGGGAGGGGAACCAGCCCCTGGTGGGCTGGTGCACCCCCCATGGGCCTCCCCCTGCGCCTAGGGTTTGAAACCCTAGGGGTGGGGGGCGCCCCACTTGGCTTGGGGGGCAAGTCCCCCTTGGCCGCCGCCCCCCTGGAGATCCCATCTCCTAGGGTCGGCGCCCCCCTAGGGGCCCTATATATAGTGGGGGAGGGAGGGCAGCCGTACCCAAGTCCTTGGCGCCTCCCTCACCCCTCGTAACACCTCTCTCTCTCTCTCTCGTTGGAGCTTGGCGAAGCCCTGCCGAGATCACCGCTGCTTCCACCACCACGCCATCGTGTTGCTGGATCTCCATCAACCTCTCCTTCCCTTGTTGTATCAAGGAGGAGACGTCTTCCCAACCGTACGTGTGTTGAACACGGAGGTGCCGTCCGTTCGGCGCTTGGTCATCGGTGATTCGGATCACGACGAGTACGACTCCATCAACCCCGTTCTCTTGAACGCTTCCGCTCACGATCTACAAGGGTATGTAGATGCACTCCCCTCTCCCGCGTTGCTAGATGACTCCATAGATTGATCTTGGTGATGCGTAGAAAATTTTAAAATTATGCTACGTTCCCCAACAGTTCTCACATAGATCGTGTGTTGACTTATGCGTGAACTTGTTAGCCGCTCTATCACGCTCACAAGGTGGTGGATCCGGCCGGTTGGCCGTATCATTCTTCGGCTGTATAGGCTCTAAGGCCTCGTCATCGAATTCCGGTAATAGCTTGTGCTTTGGATAGCTATTTTTATGGTAACTTCCACCATACTTTGTTACTTTGTTCCACTTGCTGTTGAGCGTATCTTGTGCTACCTTGAGCCTTTGCTTCTGTTTCTTCAGGCTCCTCGCTGTTGTGGAGGTTCTCTTGCTCCAAGTGTGTTTCCGGGATGATGCGTGCATCTTCGTCCGGACTGTTTTCTTCCCCCGACGGTGTTTGATGAGGCTTATCTTTGGCGTCATCGTGTTCCGACATCGGATCCGTACTATGTTTGCAGTTTGCATCTTGACCGTGCTCTGCCACCGGGGTGGTGCAGTTGTCGTTTCTTCCAGAGTCGAGTGGACTATTATTTCCCCTTGCGATGTTATCACTGTTTTTGCTATGGCGGGACTTAGAGCGGCGCCGCTGACGTCGGCGCTTGGGTTGCTCGGAGGGTGCATCCTCCGCTGTCTCTTCGCCATTGCCCTCTCTGGGTGTATCCACCATGTATACATCATGTGATGAAGTAGCGGTCCAGCGCCCTATGGGCGGTGGTTCCGGTTCGTCTCCTACATCGTCGTCCATACCGTCGATGTCTTCGGAGTCGAAGTCGAGCATGTCGGTTAAGTCATCGACAGTAGCTACTAAGTGGGTGGTGGGTGGGCCGTGAATTTCTTCGTCGTCCACATCCCATTCTAGCCGGACATAGTTTGGCCAAGGTTCTCCTGACAGGGAGAGAGACCTTAATGAATTTAGCACATCTCCGAACGGCGAGTGTTGAAAGATATCCGCGGAGGTGAACTCCATGATCGGCGCCCAGTCGGATTCGACGGGCACGGATGTGAGTGGCTCGGAGTTCGTGGCCGGAGATGAATCCAGTGGTTCGGCAACACGGCTCTCGTAGGGGGTGAAGTCAGTATTTGGCTCTATCGCCACTGAGAGTGCGGCCTCCATGGCGGGGTCTATCCCTCCGCACTCGAATGGCATGATTTGCTCTGGGCTAACGGCCGGAGTAGTTGCGGATGCGATTTCCCGAACACTGTCTGACGGCAGAGTTATGTCATGCTTGTTGCGACTGTGCGGCACATCCGACATGGGCTCAAATCTGTCAAAGATCAAGTCTCCGCAGATGTCGGCCATGTAGTTCAAGTTTCCAAATCTGACCTGATGGCCAGGGGCGTAGCTTTTGATTTGCTCCAAAAGGCCAAGCGAATTGGCCCGCGGTGCGAAGCCGCCGAATACGAAGATCTGTCCGGGGAGGAAGCCCTCACCCTGGACCGCATCGCTAGCGATGATCGAAGGAGCCATCAAGCCTTACGGTGACGACACAGTGGAACTCTCAATGAAAGCACCAATGTCGGTGTCAAAACCAGTGGATCTCGGGTAGGGGGTCCCGAACTGTGCGTCTAAGGCGGATGGTAACAGGAGGCACGGGACACGATGTTTACCCAGGTTCGGGCTCTCTTGATGGAGGTAATACCCTACGTCTTGCTCGATTGTTCTTGATAATATGAGTAGCACAAGAGTTGATCTACCACGAGATCAAAGAGGCTAAACCCTATAAGCTAGCCTATGGTCTGATTGTATGTTGTCCTATGGACTAAAACCCTCCAGTTTATATAGACACCGGAGGAGGCTAGGGTTACACAAGGTCGGTTACAAAGGAGGATATATACATATCTGTATTGCCTAGCTTGCCTTCCACACCAAGTAGAGTCCCATCCGGACACGGGACGAAGTCTTCAATCTTGTATCATCATAGTCCAATAGTTCGGCCAAAGGATATAGTACGGCTGTCTGGAGACCCCCTAATCCAGGACTCCCTCATCTCTCCTCTAGTGGTGTTATGGGAACGTCGCCTACATGACACTTCACCATTATTTGGTCCTAGAGGAAGGCATTGGGAAGTAATAAGTATATGATGGGTTGCTAGAGTGACAGAAGCTTAAACCCTAGTTTATGCGTTGCTTCGTAAGGGGCTGATTTGGATCCATATGTTTCATGCTATGGTTAGGTTTACCTTAATACTTCTTTTGTAGTTGCGAATGCTTGCAATAGGAGTTAATCATAAGTGGAATGCTTGTACAAGTAAGGACAGCACCCAAGCACTGGTCCACCCACATATCAGATTATCAAAGTACCGAACGTGAATCATATGATCGTGATGAAACCTAGCTTGACGATAATTCCCATGTGTCCTCGGGAGCACTTTTCTCTATATAAGAATTTGTCCAGGCTTGTCCTTTGCTACAAAAGGATTGGTCCACCTTTCTGCACTTTATTTACTTTTGTTACTTGTTGCTCGTTACAGATTATCTTATCACAAAACTATTTGTTACCTATAATTTCAGTGCTTGCAGAGAATACCTTGCTGAAAACCGCTTATCATTTCCTTCTGCTCCTCGTTGGGTTCGACACACTTACTTATCGAAAGGACTACGATAGTGTAACACCCCGTATGTAACTTGCCTTATCTGTATTCCAACTCTTGCCATTTTTGACACTAAGTTATTTTATTTCCTCGTTGTCGGGTTTTTTCTCCATGTGTTTGTGTCCTTGTCATGCATCTCATATCATGTCATCATGTGCATTGCATTTGCATACGTGTTCGTCTCATGCATTCGAGCATTTTCCCCGTTGTCCGTTCTGCATTCCGGCGCTCCTATGTCCTCCGGTGTCCCTTTCTACCTCTTTTCGTGTGCGGGTGTTAAACATTTTCGGATTGGAACGATACTTGCCATGCGGCCTTGGTTTACTACCGGTAGACCGCCTGTCAAGTTTCGTGCCATTTGGACTTCGTTTGATACCCCAAAGGTTAACCGAGGGACCGAAAAGGCCTCGTGTGTGTTGCAGCCCAACACCCCTCCAAAGTGGCCCAAAACCCACCTAAAACTCTTCCATCATCTAGATTGTTCGATTACGATCGCGTGGCCGCAAACCGCACCTCATTTGGAGCTTCCTAGCTCCCTCTACCCCTATATAAAGACCCCCCATTCCAAACCTCGGGCAAACCCTAGACCCTTCCTCTCCACGCGCCGCCGGACAAATTTCCGTCCGGCCGGACAACGTGCGACCTGACCCGCCGCCGCCACGTGTCACAGTCCTATTCGTCGTGCTCGGTGCCCACTTTGCCGCCGATCCCGCCGGTCCGCGGGGCCCGCATCTGGCCCTCCCGGCCCGAAGAGGCGCCCGCGCCCGCCGCCTCCTTCCTCCCTCGCAGCGCCGCCCGAGTCCGCCGGCTCCGCCCTGCTTCACCATCGTTGCTGCCGCCGACCTCCGCTGTTCTCCGCCGCACTTCACCGCCCAGGGCCGGTGCCGCTCCGCTCCGACCCGGCCTGCCTCGTCGCCGGCGAGCGTGCCGCCGCCTCCACGCTACTCCGACGAGCCCCGGCTTCCTCTCCTCGTCAGCCACGAGCTCCAGCCGCCTCGTCCTTGTCCGGTGAATAGCGAAGCCCGTCCATCCTCGGGAAGCGCGTGATTTGGGTCTGGAGATTGGATCTCGGTTGACTTTTTCGTCCCAAACCGTAATTATTTTGCTATCTTCATCATGCCATAACTTCGTCACCGTTGCTCCGATTCATGCGTGTAGCATATCGAAATGTTCGTCTTGACGAGTACATCATTTCATCTCATTGCATAATTTTCATTTGAGATCATCTTGATTCCCGAAATGCTGTTGGAAGAGGGCTATGTGATGTTAGTTTCAGATTATTATCAGCATTTGCTCATTTCTCATTTTTGCCATGATTAATGTGTGCATGCTATGATCCTGAGCTCTACATGTGTTTTGAAGTATGCCATGCCATCTTTAGAGGGGTGTATGCCATGTATTTTTGTGATCTCTGTGGTGACTAGCACAAGCATGCAAAGTAGCTTACTTAATGTTGCTGATTTCAGGGACTTAGAAATATTCTAAGTCTTTGTCCTGCTGTAATTTCTATGCCTTATGGTCATGTTGCTACCAAGTGATCCGTGCATCTTTTGAGCATGATCAGTAAGGATGTTTTGTAGTTATTGTGGTGCTCTATCCATCCATGTCTTTGTTTGCATTTATGGAGCACCCTAGCTTGAGTCAATCGAGCTCTACTTTTGCTATAAAATGTTCCTAGCAGATTGTTAACATGTTTAGCAATTTTGTCGAACTTGTTGTTGTTGATCCGTGCATGCTATGTTGTTGTTCTTGCCATGTCTAGCTTCTATGCCATGTCTACTTGCTGGGTGTATGCTTACTTTCTCATGTCTTGCCTCGTAGTGAGTGGATCGAGCTCGTAAACATGTCTACTTGATATCTGTTTTGCCATGTTCCAGTTTTTCACTAAGTCTGAATCTGTTAACGTTAATTGCTATGTTCGCGTGGTTGCCATTGTATTTTATGATCACTTTTGGCTTATGGTCAGTAAGGAACTTTTGTTGTATGCTTTGAGTAGCTTCATTCCATGCCTTGCTTTGCCATGATATGTTCCTGTAGCATGTTGTTATCTTGCTCTAAACATTGCTTCCTGATGTTAAATTCCTGACATGCTGTTAATTTCACTAAGTCTGAAACCTGATATCTTTTGCACTTTTGCCATGATTGTTTGAACCTGCTATTGAGTGAATTAGCCGTAGCTCAGTGTTCATATTTTGTCAAGCATCATGAGTGGATCCCTGCCATGTATATTTTTGCTATGTTAGAGTGCTGTAGCATGCTGTTCTTGATGCATTTAGATGGCCTCGTGCTGTTAATCGCAGACCGGAGCCATATTTGTTTTGCTTGCCATTTACAAACCGTGCATCCGATTCTGGTGATCTTTATATCGATTTCGACTGAAATCAACTCACCTTTCCAGTGGCACTCTTGGATTTCCAAGTTGAGGCAAGGTTCAATCATTCCTTTCCAAATCTTGCATATGCATCGCATACCGCATCCCGCATATCATGACATGTTTTGCATCATGTTGTTTGTGCATTGCATGTGGTTGATTGTGTCTCCCTTTGTTTGTTGTTCTTGCTTGCGTAGATCCGGGAGACGAGTACATGATCGAGGATCCCGTTGAGTACGCTTACGAGGATCAAGTCAACTCAGAGAACTTTGCAAGCAAGATGACCATACCCTCGAAATCACTTCTATATTTGCTTGCTAGATGCTCGCTCTCTTGATATGCCTATGCTACGATACCTACCACTTGCTTATCATGCCTCCCATATTGCCATGTCAAACCTCTAACCCACCTTGTCCTAGCAAACCGTTGTTTGGCTATGTTACCGCTTTACTCAGCCCCTCTTATAGCGTTGCTAGTTGCAGTTGAAGATTGGAGTTTGTTCCTTGTTGGAACATGTTTATTGTTGGGATATCATTATATTATCTTGTTTATCTTAATGCACCTATATACTTGGTAAAGGTTGGAAGGCTCGGCCTTATGCCTGGTGTTTTGTTCCACTCTTGCCACCCTAGTTTTTGTCATACCGGTGTTATGTTCCTTGATTTTGCGTTCCTTACATGGTTGGGTTATAATGGGAACCGCTTGACAGTTCTCCGTGAATAAAACTCCTCCAGCAATGCCCAACCTTGGTTTCACCATTTGCCACCTAGCCTCTTTTTCCCTTGGGTTTCCAGAGCCCGAGGGTCATCTTTATTAAACCCCCCCTGGGCCAGTGCTCCTCTGAGTGTTGGTCCAACCGAGTAGACCGCGGGGCCACCTCGGGGCAACTTGAGGGTTGGTTTTACTCGTAGGATGTCTCATCTGAGTGTGCCCTGAGAACGAGATATGTGCAGCTCCTATCGGGATTTGTCGGCACATTCGGGCGGTGTTGCTGGATTTGTTTTACCATTGTCGAGATGTCTTGTAACCGGGATGCCGAGTCTGATCAGATTGTCTTGGGAGAAGGAATATCCTTCGTTGACTGTGAGAGCTTGTGATGGGCTAAGTTGGGACACCCCTGTAGGGATTTGAACTTTCCAAAGCCATGCCCGCGGTTATGGGCAGATGGGAATTTGTTAATGTCCGGTTGTAGATAACCTTAAACTAAACTTAATTAAAATGAATCAACGGAGTCTGTGGCCGTGATGGTCTCTTTTCGGCGGAGTACGGGAAGAGAACACGGTCTTGTGTTATGCATGACCGTAGGTTGTTCTAGGATCACTTCTTGATCATAGTTCATCGACCGTGCCTTTGCCTTCTCTTCTCGCTCTCATATGCGTATGTTAGCCACCATATATGCTAGTCGCTTGCTGCAGCTCCACATCATACTTTTACCCTTCCTATAAGCTTAAATAGTCTTGATCGCGAGGGTGTGAGATTGCTGAGTCCCTGTGACTCACAGACTACTCCCAAAACCAGATGCAGGGATCGATGATACCGCTCCAGGTGATTCAACTGAGCTCAAGTGGGAGTTCGATGACGACTCAGGACGATACCATGTGTCTTTCCCAGATGATCAGTAGTGGTGCTCAGTTGGGGTGATCGGGGACTATGTTGCATTTGGGGTTTATCTTTATTTCAGTTCTGTAGTCAGACCTTGAGTGTAACTGGATGAATGTAATGTTATTTATGCCATTTGTGTGACGTGGCGAGTGTAAGCCAACTATGTGTCTTTTCCCTTATTTATTACATGGGTTGTTGTGAAGATTACCTCACTTGCAACATTGCTTTCAATGCGGTTATGCCTCTAAGTCGTGCTTCGACACGTGGGAGATATACCCGCATCGAGGGCGTTACAGATAGATCCCCTATACTTGTGGGACATCAAGACTCTTTTCTGGCGCCGTTGCCGGGGAGTGAAGCGCCTTTGGTGGGTGGAATTTGGTAAGGAAAAATTTATATAGTGTGCTGAAATTTACTGTCACTTGTTACTATGGAAAGTAATCCTCTCAGGGGCTTGTTCGGGGTATCTTCACCCCGACCAGTAGAGCAAAGAGTTGCTCCTCAACCTACTGAACCTACTGAAAATGGAAATGACTGCTTTGAAATTCCTTCGGGTATGATAGAAAAACGGCTAGCTAATCCTTTTGCAGGAGATGGAACATTACATCCTGATGAGCACCTAATATATGTGGATGAAGTTTGTGGATTATTTAAGCTTGCAGGTATGCCCGATGATGTTATCAATAAGAAGGTCTTCCCTTTATCTTTGAAGGGAGATGCATTGACACGGTATAGGCTATGTGATGATATGGGATCATGGAACTACAAACGATTGAAATTGGAATTTCATCAGAAGTTTTATCCTATGCATCTTGTTCATCGTGATCGTAATTATATATATAATTCTTGGCCTCGCAAAGGAGAAAGCATCGTTCAAGCATGGGGGAGGCTTAAATCAATGTTATACTCATGCCCCAATCATGAGCTCTCAAGAGAAATGATTATTCAAAAATTTTATGCTCAGCTTTCTGATAACAACCGCACCATGGTCGATACTTCTTGTGCTGGCTCTTTTATGGTGAAGACTGTTGAATTCAAATGGGATTTATTGGAAAGAATTAAACGCAACTCTGAAGATTGGGATCTCGACGAAGGTAAGGAGTCAGGTATGACACCTAAGTTTGATTGTGTTAAATCTTTTAGCACTAAATATGGACTTGACTCTAAGATAGTAGCTTCTTTCTGTGAATCTTTTGCTACTCATGTTGATCTCCCTAAGGAGAAGTGGTTTAAATATCATCCTCCCATTGAAGTAAAAGTAGCTGCACCTATTAAAGTTGAAGAAAAGACGGTCACTTATAATGATCCTATTATTCCTACTACTTATGTTGAGAAACCACCTTTTCCTGTTAGGATAAAAGATCATGCTAAAGCTTCAACTGTGGTTCGTAAAAGCAATATTAGAACCTATACACCTCCTAAGAAAGTTAAAGTTGAACCTAATATTGCTATTGTTAAGGATCTCTTGGCTGATAGTATTGATGGGCATGTTATTTATTTCTGTGATGAAACTGCTAGAATTGCTAAACCTTGTGCTAAAGATAAACATAGACCTGGGGTAGGCATGCCTGTTATTTCTATTAAAATAGGAGATCATTGTTATCATGGCTTGTGTGATATGGGTGCTAGTGCTAGTGCAATACCTATTGACTTATACAAAGAAATTATGCATGATATTGCACCTGCTGAGTCAGAAGAAATTGAAGTTGCCATTAAACTTGCCAATAGAGAAACTATTTCACCAATGGGAATTGTTAGAGATGTTGAAGTCTTGTGTGGGAAAACTAAATATCCTGCTGATTTTCTTGTTCTTGGTTCCCCACAAGATAGCTTTTGTCCCATTATATTTGGTAGACCCTTCTTAAACACTGTTAATGCTAGGATAGACTACAAAAAGGATGTTATTACTATTGGTTTAGGTGATATGTCTCATGAGTTCAACTTTTCTAAATTTCGTAGACAACACCGTGAAGAAGAATTGCTTAGTAAATATGAAATTATTGGTCTTGCTTCTATTGCCGTACCTCCTAGTGATCCTTTAGAACAATATTTGCTAGACCATGAAAGTGATATGTATGTGAATGAAAGAAGGGAAGTAGATGAAGTGTTCTTTAAACAGGGACCTATTCTGAAACACAACTTGCCTGTTGAAATCATAGGGGATCCTCCTCCACCCAAGGGTGATCCCATGTTTGAGCTTAAACCATTGTCTGATACTCTTAAATATGCTTATCTTGATGAAAAGAAGATATATCCTGTTATTATTAGTGCTAAACTTTCAGAGAAGGAGGAAGAAAAATTATTGAAAACTCTGAAGAAGCACCGTGCTGCTATTGGATATACTCTTGATGATCTTAAGGGCATTAGTTTTCGGGTGAAATCGACTTTGAGGAGGCTTTTACTCCAAGTTTCGGCCCCAGGGCTCAACATATAAATAGAGGGGTAGGGCTAGCACCAAAGACACATCAAGAAACACCAAGCCGTGTGCCGGCAACCCCGTCCCCTCTAGTTTATCCTCCATCATATTTTTCGTAGTGCTTAGGCGAAGCCCTGCGGAGATTGTTCTTCACCAACACCATCACCACGCCGTCGTGCTGCCGAAACTCATCTACTACTTCGCCCCTCTTGCTGGATCGAGAAGGCGAGGACGTCACCGAGCCAAACGTGTGCAGAACTCGGAGGTGCCGTGCTTTCGGTACTTGGATCGGTCGGACGTGAAGACGTACGACTACATCAACTGCGTTGATATAACGCCGTCGCGAACGGTCTACGAGGGTACGTAGACAACACTCTCCCCTCTCGTTGCTATGCATCGCCGTGATCTTGCGTGTGCGTAGGAATTTTTTTGAAATTACTACGTTCCCCAATAGTGGCATCTGAGCCTAGGTTTTATGCGTTGATGTTGTGCACGAGTAGAACACAAGTGAGTTGTGGGCGGTATAAGTCATACTGCTTACCAGCATGTCATACTTTGGTTCGGCGGTATTGTTGGATGAAGCGGCCCGGACCGACATTACGCGTACGCTTATGCGAGACTGGTTCTACCAACGTGCTTTGCACATAGGTGGCTGGCGGGTGTCAGTTTCTCCAACTTTAGTTGAATCAAGTGTGGCTACGCCCGGCCCTTGTGAAGGTTAAAACAGCACCAACTTGACAAACCATCGTTGTGATTTTGATGCGTAGGTAAGAACGGTTCTTGCTAAGCCCGTAGCAGCCACGTAAAACTTGCAACAACAAAGTAGAGGACGTCTAACTGGTTTTTCAGGGCATGTTGTGATGTGATATGGTGAAGACATGATGCTAAATTTTATTGTATGAGATGATCATGTTTTGTAACCGAGTTATCGGCAACTGGTAGGAGCCATATGGTTGTCGCTTTATTGTATGCAATGCAATTGCGCTGTAATGCTTTACTTTATCACTAAGCGGTAGCGATAGTCGTGGAAGCATAAGATTGGCGAGACAACAACGATGCTACGATGGAGATCAATGTGTCGCGCCAGTGATGATGGTGATCATGACGGTGCTTCGGAGATGGAGATCACAAGCACAAGATGATGATGGCCATATCATATCACTTATATTGATTGCATGTGATGTTTATCTTTTATGCATCTTACCTTGCTTTGATTAATGGTAGCATTATAAGATGATCTCTCACTAAATTTCAAGATAAAAGTGTTCTCCCTGAGTATGCACCGCTGCCAAAGTTCGTCGTTCCCAGACACCACGTGATGATCAGGTGTGATAAGCTCTACGTCCATCTACAACGGGTGCAAGCCAGTTTTTGCACACGCAGAATACTCAGGTTAAACTTGACGAGCCTAGCATATGCAGATATGGCCTCAGAACACTAAGACCGAAAGATCGAGCGTGAATCATATAGTAGATATGATCAACATATTGATGTTCACCATTAAAAGCTACTCCATTTCACGTGATGATCGGTTATGGTTTAGTTGATTTGGATCACGTGATCACTTAGAAGATTAGAGCGATGTCTTTCTAAGTGGGAGTTCTTAAGTAATATGATTAATTGAACTTAAATTTATCATGAACTTAGTCCCGGTAGTATTAGCATATCTATGTTGTAGATCAATAGCTCGCGTTTAGCTCCCCTGTTTTATTTTTGATATGTTCCTAGAGAAAACTAAGTTGAAAGATGTTAGTAGAAATGATGCGGATTGGATCCGTGATCTGAGGTTTATCCTCATTGCTGCACAGAAGAATTATGTCCTTGATGCACCGCTAGGTGACAAACCTATTGCAGGAGCAGGTGCAGATGTTATGAACGTTTAGCTAGCTCAATAGATGACTACTTGATAGTTTAGTGCACTATGCTTAAACGGCTTAGAATCGGGACTTCAAAGACGTTTTGAATATCATGGACCATATGAGATGTTCCAGGAGTTGAAGTTAATATTTCAAGTAAATACCCGAGTTGAGAGATATGACGTCTCCAACAAGTTCTATAGCTAAAAGATGGAGGAGAATAGCTCAAGCAATCAGCATGTGCTCAGATTGTTTGGGTACTACAATCGCTTGAATCAAGTGGGAGTTAATCTTCCAGATAAAATAGTGATTGACAGAATTCTCTAGTCACCATCACCAAGTTAGTAGAACTTCGTGATGAACTATAATATGCAAGGGATAACAGAAACGATTCCCAAGCTCTTCGTGATGCTGAAATCGACGAAGGTAGAAATCAAGAAAAGCATCAAGTGTTGATGGTAAACAAAACCACTAGTTTCAAGTAAAGGGACAAAGGGAAGAAAGGGGAACTTCAAGAAGAACGACAAGCAAGTTGCTGCTCAAGTGAAAAACCCAAGTCTGGACCTAAGCCTGAAACTGAGTGCTTCTACTGCAAAGGGACTGGTCACTGGAAGCGGAACTGCCCCAAGTAATTGGCGGATAAGAAGGATGGCAAAGTGAACATAGGTATATTTGATATACATGTTATTAATGTGTACTTTACTAGTGTTTATAGCAACCCCTCAGTATTTGATAGTAGTTCAGTTGCTAAGAATAGTAACTCGAAACAGGAGTTGCAGAATGAACAGAGACTAGTTAAGGGTGAAGTGACGATGTGTATTGGAAATGGTTCCAAGATTGATATGATCATCATTGCACACTCCCTATACTTTCGGGATTAGTGTTAAACCTAAAATAAATGTTATTTAGTGTTTGCGTTGAGCATGAATATGATTGGATCATGTTTATTGCAATACGGTTATTCATGTAAGTTAGAGAATAACTGTTGTTCTATTTACATGAATAAAACCTTCTATGGTTATACACCCAATGAAAATTGTTTGTTGGATCTCAATCGTGGTGATACACATTTTTATAATATTGAAACCAAAAGATGCAAAGTTAATAATGATAGTGCAACTTACTTGTGGCACTGCCGTTTAGGTCATATTGGTATAAAGCGCATGAAGAAACTCCATGCTGATGGACTTTTGGAATCACTTGATTATGAATCAGTTGATGCTTGCGAACCATGCCTCATGGGCAAGATGACTAAGACTCCGTTCTCCGGAACAATGCAGCAAGCAACAGATTTGTTGGAAATCATGCATACTGATGTATGTGGTCCGATGAATATTGAAGCTCGCGGCATGTGTCATTATTTTCTGATCTTCACAGATGATTTGAGCAGATATGAGTATATCTACTTGATGAAACACAAGTCTGAAACATTTGAAAAGTTCAAAGAATTTCAGAGTGAAGTGGAGAACCATCGTAACAAAATAAAAGTTTCTACGATATGATCGCAGAAGTAAAATATTTGAGTTACGAGTTTGGCCTTCAGTTAAAACAATGTGAAATAGTTTCACTACTCACGCCACCTGGAACACCACAGTGTAATGGTGTGTCCGAACGTCGTAACCGTGCTTTATTGGATATGGTGCGATCTATGACGTCTCTTACTGATTTACCGCTATAGTTTTGGGGTTATGCATTAGAGACAGCTACATTCACGTTAAATAGGGCATCATCTAAATCCGTTGAGATGACACCATATGAACTATGGTTTCGCAAGAAACCTAAGCTGTCGTTTCTTAAAGTTTGAGGTTGCAATGCTTATGTGAAAAAGTTTCAACATGATAAGCTCGAACCCAAATCAGAGAAGTAAATCTTCATAGGATACCCAAAAGAAACTGTTGGGTACACCTTCTATCACTGATCCGAAGGCAAGTTATTCGTTGCTGAGAATGGATCCTTTCTAGAGAAGGAGTTTCTCTCGAAAGAAGTGAGTGGGAGGAAAGTAGAACTTGATGAGGTAACTGTACCTTCTCCCTTATTGGAAAGTAGTTCATCACAGAAATATGTTCCTGTGACTACTACACCAATTAGTGAGGAAGCTAATGATGATGATCATGTAACTTCAGATCAAGTTGCTACCGAACCCCGTAGGTAAACCAGAGTGAGATCCGCACCAGAGTGGTACGGTAATCCTGTTCTGGAGGTCATGTTATTTGACCATGACGAGCCTACGAACTATGAGGAAGCAATGATGAGCCTAGATTCCGCGAAATGGCTTGAGGCCATGAAATCTGAGATGAGATCCATGTATGAGAACAAAGTATGGACTTTGATTGACTTGCCCATTGATTGGCGAGCCATTGAGATTAAATGGATTTTCAAGAGGAAGACGGACGCTGATAGTAGTGTTACTATCTACAAAGCTAGAATTGTCGCAAAAAGGGTTTTCGACAAGTTCAAGGTGTTGACTACGATGAGATTTTCTCACTCGTATCTATGCTTAAGTCTGTCCAAATCATGTTAGCAATTGCCGCATTTTATGAAATCTGGCAAATGGATAAACAAAACTACATTCCTTAATGGATTTATTAAAGAAGAGTTGTATATGATGCAACAAGAAAGTTTTGTCAATCCTAAAGGTGCTAACAAAATATGCAAGCTCCAGCGATCCATCTATGGACTGGTGCAAGCATCTCGGAGTTGGAATATACGCTTTGATAAGTTGATCAAAGCATATAGTTTTATACAGACTTGCGGTGAAGCCTGTATTTACAAGAAAGTGAGTGGGAGCACTACAGCATTTCTGATAACTATATGTGAATGACATATTGTTGATCGGAGATATGTAGAATTATTCTGCAAAGCATAAAGGAATGTTTGAAAGGAGTTTTTCGAAGAAAGACCTCGGTGAAGCTGCTTACATATTGAGCATCAAAATCAATAGAGATAGATCTAGACGCTTGATAAGTTTTTCAATGAGTACATACCTTGACAAGATTTTGAAATAATTCAAAATGGAACAGTCAAAGAAAGAGTTCTTGCTTGTGTTACAAGGTGTGAAATTGACTAAGACTCAAAGCCCGACCACGACAGAAGATAGAAAGAGAATGAAAGTCATTCCCTATGCCTCAGCCATAGGTTCTATATGAAGGAAATATGCCCTAGAGGCAATAATAAAGTTATTATTTATTTCCTTATATCATGATAAATGTTTATTATTCATGCTAGAATTGTATTAACCGGAAACATAATACATGTGTGAATACATAGACAAACTTAGTGTCACTAGTATGCCTCTACTTGACTAGCTCGTTAATCAAAGATGGTTATGTTTCCTGACCATGAACAAAGTGTTGTTATTTGATTAACGAGGTCACATCATTAGTTGAATGATCTGATTGACATGACCCATTCCATTAGCTTAGCACCCGATCGTTTAGTATGTTGCTATTGCTTTCTTCATGACTTATACATGTTCCTATAACTATGAGATTATGCAACTCCCGTTTACCGGAGGAACACTTTGGGTACTACCAAACGTCACAACGTAACTGGGTGATTATAAAGGAGTACTACAGGTGTCTCCAAAGGTACATGTTGGGTTGGCGTATTTCGAGATTAGGATTTGTCACTCCGATTGTCGGAGAGGTATCTCTGGGCCCTCTCGGTAATGCACATCACATAAGCCTTGCAAGCACTACAACTAATATGTTAGTTGTGAGATGATGTATTATAGAACGAGTAAAGAGACTTGCTGGTAACGAGATTGAACTAGGTATTGGATACCGACGATCGAATCTCGGGCAAGTAACATACCGATGACAAAGGGAACAACGTATGTTGTTATGTGGTCTGACCGATAAAGATCTTCGTAGAATATGTAGGAGCCAATATGGGCATCCAGGTCCCTCTATTGGTTATTGACTGGAGACGTGTCTCGGTCATGTCTACATTGTTCTCGAACCCGTAGGGTCCGCACGCTTAAGGTTACGATGACAGTTATATTATGAGTTTATGCATTTTGATGTACCGAAGGTTGTTCGGAGTCCCGGATGTGATCACGGACATGACGAGGAGTCTCGAAATGGTCGAGACGTAAAGGTTGATATATTGGAAGCCTATGTTTGGATATCAGAAGTGTTCCGAGTGAAATCGGGATTTTACCGGAGTACCGGGAGGTTACCGGAACCCCCCGGGAGCCATATGGGCCTTAATGGGCTTTAGTGGAAAGGAGAAAGGGGCAGCCCAAGGTGGCTGCGCACCTCCCCCCTCCCCTAGTCCTATTAGGACTAGGAGAGGTGGCCGGCCCCCCATCTCTCTCTTTCCCCCTCGGGGAATCCTAGTCCAACTAGGATTGGGGGGGGGGAGTCCTACTCCCGGAAGGAGTAGGACTCCTCCTGCGCCCTCCTCCTGGCCGGCGCCCCCCTCCCCCTTGGCTCCTTTATATATTGAGGCAGAGGCACCCCAGAAACACACAAGTTGATCCACGTGATCTATTCCTTAGCCGTGTGCAGTGCCCCTGCCACCATAATCCTCGATAATACTGTAGTGGAGTTTAGGCGAAGCCCTGCTGTTGTAGTACATCAAGATCGTCACCACGCCATCGTGCTGACGGAACTCTTCCCCGACACTTTGCTGGATCGGAGTCCGGGGATCGTCATCGAGCTGAACGTGTGCTCGAACTCGGAGGTGCCGTAGTTTCGGTGCTTGATCGGTTGGATCGTGAAGACGTACGACTACTTCCTCTACGTTGCGTCAACGCTTCCGCAGTCGGTCTGCGTGGGTACGTAGACAACACTCTCCCCCTCGTTGCTGTGCATCACTTGATCTTGCGTGTGCGTAGGAATTTTTTTGAAATTACTACGAAACCCAACAGTGGCATCCGAGCCTAGGTTATTTATGTTGATGTTATATGCACGAGTAGAACACAAGTGAGTTGTGGGCGATATAAGTCATACTGCCTACTAGCATGTCATACTTTGGTTCGGTGGCATTGTTGGACGAGACGACCCGGACCAACATTACGCGTACGCTTACGCGAGACCGGTTCCCCCGACGTGCTTTGCACATAGGTGGCTTGCGGGCGACTGTCTCTCCAACTTTAGTTGAACCAAGTGTGGCTACGCCCGGTCCTTGCGAAGGTTAAAACGGAGTCTATTTGACAAACTATCATTGTGGTTTTTATGCGTAGGTGAGATTGGTTCTTGCTTAAGCCCGTAGCAGCCACGTAAAACTTGCAACAACAAAGTAGAGGATGTCTAACTTGTTTTTGCAGGGCATGTTGTGATGTGATATGGTCAAGACATGATGCTGAATTTTATTGTATGAGATGATCATGTTTTGTAACCGAGTTATCGGCAACCGGCAGGAGCCATATGGTTGTCGCTTTATTGTATGCAATGCAATCGCGATGTAATGCTTTACTTTATTACTAAACGGTAGCGATAGTCGTGGAAGCATAAGATTGGCGAGACAACAACGATGCTACGATGGAGATCAATGTGTCGCGCCAGTGATGATGGTGATCATGACGGTGCTTCGGAGATGGAGATCACAAGCACAAGATGATGATGGCCATATCATATCACTTATATTGATTGCATGTGATGTTTATCCTTTTATGCATCTTATCTTGCTTTGATTGACGGGAGCATTATAAGATGATCTCTCACTAAATTATCAAGAAGTGTTCTCCCTGAGTATGCACCGTTGCCAAAGTTCGTCGTGCCCAGACACCACGTGATGATCGTGTGATAAGCTCTACGTCCATCTACAACGGGTGCAAGCCAGTTTCTGCACACGCAGAATACTCAGCTTAAACTTGACGAGCCTAGCATATGCAGATATGGCCTCGGAACACGGAGACCGAAAGGTCGAGCGTGAATCGTATAGTAGATATGATCAACATAACGATGTTCACCATTGAAAACTACTCCATCTCACGTGATGATCGGTTATGGTTTAGTTGATTTGGATCACGTGATCACTTAGAAGATTAGAGGGATGTCTATCTAAGTGGGAGTTCTTAAATAATATGATTAATTGAACTTAAATTTATCATGAACTTAGTACCTCATAGTATCTTGCTTGTTTATGTTGATTGTAGATAGATGGCTCGTGCTGTTGTTCCGTTGAATTTTAATGCGTTCCTTGAGAAAGCAAAGTTGAAAGATGATGGTAGCAATTACACGGACTAGGTCCGTAACTTGAGGATTATCCTCATTGCTGCACAGAAGAATTACGTCCTGGAAGCACCGCTGGGTGCCAGGCCTGCTGCAGGAGCAACGCCGGATGTTATGAACGTCTGGAAGAGCAAAGCTGATGACTACTCGATAGTTCAGTGTGCCATGCTTTACGGCTTAGAATCGGGACTTCAACGACGTTTTGAACGTCATGGAGCATATGAGATGTTCCAGGAGTTGAAGTTAATATTTCAAGCAAATGCCCGGATTGAGAGATATGTAGTCCCCAATAAGTTCTGTCAGTGAGCATATACTCAAAATGTCTGGGTATAATAATCACTTGATTCAATTGGGAGTTAATCTTCCGGATGATTGCGTCATTGACAGAATTCTCCAATCACTGCCACCAAGCTACAAGAGCTTCGTGATGAACTATAATATGCAAGGGATGAACAAGACTATTCCCGAGCTCTTCGCAATGTTGAAAGCTGCGGAGGTAGAAATCAAGAAGGAGCATCAAGTGTTGATGGTCAACAAGACCACTAGTTTCAAGAAAAAGGGCAAAGGGAAGAAGAAAGGGAACTTCAAAAAGAACGGCAAGCAAGTTGCTACTCAAGAGAAGAAACCCAAGTCTGGACCTAAGCCTGAAACTGAGTGCTTCTACTGCAAGCAGACTGGTCACTGGAAGCGGAACTGCCCCAAGTAGTTGGCGGATAAGAAGGATGGCAAGGTGAACAAAGGTATATGTGATATACATGTTATTGATGTGTACCTTACTAGAGCTCGCAGTAGCACCTGGGTATTTGATACTGGTTCTGTTGCTAATATTTGCAACTCGAAACAGGGACTACAGAATAAGCGGGCACTGGCAAAGGACGAGGTGACGATGCGCGTGGGAAACGGTTCCAAAGTCGACGTGATCGCGGTCGGCGCGCTACCTCTACATCTACCTTCGGGATTAGTATTAGACCTAAATAATTGTTATTTGGTGCCAGCGTTGAGCATGAACATTATATCTGGATCTTGTTTAATGCGAGACAGTTATTCATTTAAATCAGAGAATAATTGTTGTTCTATTTATATGAGTAGTATCTTTTATGGTCATGCACCCTTGAAGAGTGGTCTATTCTTATTGAATCTCGATAGTAGTAATACACATATTCATAATGTTGAAGCCAAAAGATGCAGAGTTGATAATGAAAGTGCAACTTATTTGTGGCACTGTCGTTTAGGTCATATCGGTGTAAAGCGCATGAAGAAACTCCATACTGATGGACTTTTGGAACCACTTGATTATGAATCACTTGGTACTTGCGAACCGTGCCTCATGGGCAAGATGACTAAAACACCGTTCTCCGGTACTATGGAGAGAGCAACAGATTTGTTGGAAATCATACATACCGATGTATGTGGTCCGATGAATATTGAGGCTCGTGGCGGATATCATTATTTTCTCACCTTCACAGATGATTTAAGCAGATATGGGTATATCTACTTAATGAAACATAAGTCTGAAACATTTGAAAAGTTCAAAGAATTTCAGAGTGAAGTTGAAAATCATCGTAACAAGAAAATAAAGTTTCTACGATCTGATCGTGGAGGAGAATATTTGAGTTACGAGTTTGGTGTACATTTGAAAAAACTGCGGAATAGTTTCGCAACTCACGCCACCCGGAATACCACAGCGTAATGGTGTGTCCGAACGTCGTAATCGTACTTTACTAGATATGGTGCGATCTATGATGTCTCTTACAGATTTACCGCTATCGTTTTGGGGTTATGCTTTAGAGACGGTCGCATTCACGTTAAATAGGGCACCATCAAAATCCGTTGAGACGACACCTTATGAACTATGGTTTGGCAAGAAACCAAAGTTGTCGTTTCCTAAAGTTTGGGGCTGCGATGCTTATGTGAAAAAACTTCAACCTGATAAGCTCGAACCCAAATCGAAGAAATGTGTCTTCATAGGATACCCAAAGGAGACTGTTGGGTACACCTTCTATCACAGATCCGAAGGCAAGACATTCGTTGCTAAGAATGGATCCTTTCTAGAGAAGGAGTTTCTCTCGAAAGAAGTGAGTGGGAGGAAAGTAGAACTTGACGAGGTAACTGTACCTGCTCCCTTACTGGAAAGTAGTACATCACAGAAAACTGTTTCAGTGACACCTACACCAGTTAGTGAGGAAGCTAATGATAATTATCATGAAACTTCAGATCAAGATACTACTGAACCTCGTAGATCAACTAGAGTAAGATCCGCACCAGAGTGGTACGGTAATCCTGTTCTGAAAGTCATGCTACTAGATCATGATGAACCTACGAACTATGAAGAAGCGATGGTGAGCCCAGATTCCGCAAAGTGGCTTGAAGCCATGAAATCTGAGATGGGATCCATGTATGAGAACAAAGTATGGACTTTGGTTGACTTGCCCGATGATCGGCAAGCAATTGAGAAGAAATGGATCTTCAAGAAGAAGACTGACGCTGATGGTAATGTTACTGTCTACAAAGCTCGACTTGTTGCGAAAGGTTTTCAACAAGTTCAAGGGATTGACTACGACGAGACCTTCTCACCCGTAGCGATGCTTAAGTCCGTCCGAATGATGTTAGTGATTGCCGCATTTTATGATTATGAAATTTGGCAGATGGATGTCAAAACTGCATTCCTGAATGGATTTCTGGAAGAAGAGTTGTATATGATGCAACCGGAAGGTTTTGTCGATCCAAACGGAGCTAACAAAGTGTGCAAGCTCCAGCGATCCATTTATGGACTGGTGCAAGCCTCTCGGAGTTGGAATAAACGCTTTGATAGTGTGATCAAAGCATTTGGTTTTATACAGACTTTCGGAGAAGCCTGTATTTACAAGAAAGTGAGTGGGAGCTCTGTAGCATTTTTGATATTATATGTGGATGACATATTACTAATTGGAAATGATGTAGAATTTCTGGATAGCATAAAGGGATACTTGAATAAAAGTTTTTCAATGAAAGACCTCAGTGAAGCTGCTTACATATTAGGCATTAAGATCTATAGAGATAGATCAAGACGCTTAATTGGACTTTCACAAAGCACATACCTTGACAAAGTTTTGAAGAAGTTCAAAATGGATCAAGCAAAGAAAGGGTTCTTGCCTGTGTTACAAGGTGTGAAGTTGAGTAAGACTCAATGCCCGACCACTGCAGAAGATAGAGACAATATGAAAGATGTTCCCTATGCATCAGCCATAGGATCTATCATGTATGCAATGCTATGTACCAGACCCGATGTGTGCCTTGCTATAAGTCTAGAAGAGAGGTACCAAAGTAATCCAGGAGTGGATCACTGGACAGCGGTCAAGAACATCCTGAAATACCTGAAAAGGACTAAGGATATGTTTCTCGTATATGGAGGTGACAAAGAGCTCATCGTAAAAGGTTACATTGATGCAAGCTTTGACACTGATCCGGACGATTCTAAATCGCAAACCGGATACGTGTTTACATTAAACGGTGGAGCTGTCAGTTGGTGCAGTTCTAAACAAAGCGTCGTAGCGGGATCTACATGTGAAGCGGAGTACATAGCTGCTTCGGAAGCAGCAAACGAAAGTCTGGATGAAGGAGTTCATATCCGATCTAGGTGTCATACCTAGTGCATCGGGACCAATGAAAATCTTTTGTGACAATACTGGTGCAATTGCCTTGGCAAAGGAATCCAGATTTCACAAAAGGACCAAGCACATCAAGAGATGCTTCAACTCCATCCAGGATCTAGTCCAGGTGGGAGACATAGAGATTTGCGAGATACATATGGATCTGAATGTTGTAGACCCGTTGACTAAGCCTCTTCCACGAGCAAAACATGATCAGCACCAAGGCTCCATGGGTGTTAGAATCATTACAGTGTAATCTCGATTATTGACTCTAGTGCAAGTGGGAGACTGAAGGAAATATGCCCTAGAGGCAATAATAAAGTTATTATTTATTTCCTTATATCATGATAAATGTTTATTATTCATGCTAGAATTGTATTAACTGGAAACTTAATACATGTGTGAATACATAGACAAACTTAGTGTCACTAGTATGCCTCTATTTGACTAGCTCGTTAATCAAAGATGGTTATGTTTCCTGACCATGAACAAAGTGTTGTTATTTGATTAATGAGGTCACATCATTAGTTGAATGATCTGATTGACATGACCCATTCCATTAGCTTAGCACCCGATCATTTAGTATGTTGCTATTGCTTTCTTCATGACTTATACATGTTCCTATAACTATGAGATTATGCAACTCCCGTTTACCGGAGGAACACTTTGGGTACTACCAAACGTCACAACGTAACTGGGTGATTATAAAGGAGTACTACAGGTGTCTCCAAAGGTACATGTTGGGTTGGCGTATTTCGAGATTAGGATTTGTCACTCCGATTGTCGGAGAGGTATCTGTGGGCCCTCTCGGTAATGCACATCACATAAGCCTTGCAAGCATTACAACTAATATGTTAGTTGTGAGATGATGTATTACGGAACGAGTAAAGAGACTTGTCGGTAACGAGATTGAACTAGGTATTGGATACCGACGATCGAATCTCGGGCAAGTAACATACCGATGACAAAGGGAACAACGTATGTTGTTATGCGGTCTGACCGATAAAGATCTTCGTAGAATATGTAGGATCCAATATGGGCATCCAGGTCCCGCTATTGGTTATTGACCGGAGACGTGTCTCGGTCATGTCTACATTGTTCTCGAACCCGTAGGGTCCGCACGCTTAAGGTTACGATGACAGTTATATTATGAGTTTATGCATTTTGATGTACCGAAGGTTGTTCGGAGTCCCGGATGTGATCACGGACATGACGAGGAGTCTCGAAATGGTCGAGACGTAAAGATTTATATATTGGAAGCCTATGTTTGGATATCGGAAGTGTTCCGGGTGAAATCGGGATTTTACCGGAGTACCGGGAGGTTACCGGAACCCCCCGGGAGCCATATGGGCCTTAATGGGCTTTAGTGGAAAGGAGAAAGGGGCAGCCCAAGGTGGCTGCGCACCTCCCCCCTCCCCTAGTCCTATTAGGACTAGGAGAGGTGGCCGGCCCCCCATCTCTCTCTTTCCCCCTCGGGGAATCCTAGTCCAACTAGGATTGGGGGGGGGAGTCCTACTCCCGGAAGGAGTAGGACTCCTCCTGCGCCCTCCTCCTGGTCGGCGCCCCCCTCCCCCTTGGCTCCTTTATATACTGAGGCAGAGGCACCCTAGAAACACACAAGTTGATCCACGTGATCTATTCCTTAGCCGTGTGCGGTGCCCCCTGCCACCATAATCCTCGATAATACTGTAGTGGAGTTTAGGCGAAGCCCTGCTGCTGTAGTACATCAAGATCGTGACCATGCCGTCGTGCTGACAGAACTCTTCCCCGACACTTTGCTGGATCGGAGTCCAGGGATCGTCATCGAGCTGAACGTGTGCTCGAACTCGGAGGTGCCGTAGTTTCGGTGCTTGATCGGTTGGATCGTGAAGACGTACGACTACTTCCTCTATGTTGCGTCAATGCTTCCGCAGTCGGTCTGCGTGGGTATGTAGACAACACTCTCCCCCTCGTTGATGTGCATCACATGATCTTGCGTGTGCGTAGGAAATTTTTTGAAATTACTACGAAACCCAACACTATAAAGTATGCCATGCTGTGTACCAGACCTATTGTATACCCTGCCCTGAGTTTGGCAAGGGAGTGCAATAGTGATCTAGGAGGAGATCACTGGACATTGGTCAAAATTATCCTTACTGGAGTAAGGATATGTTTCTCGATTATGGAGGTGACAAAAGGTTCGTCGTAAAGGGTTACGACGATGCAAGTTTTGATACTGATCCAGATGACTCTAAGTCTCAATCTGGATACATATTGAAAGTGGGAGAAATTAGCTAGAGTAGCTCCGTGCAGAGCATTGTTGACATAGAAATTTGCAAAATACATACGGATCTGAATGTTGCAGACCCGTTGACTAAACTTCTCTCACAAGCAAAACATGATCACACCTTAGTATTCTTTGGGTGTTAATCACATAGCGATGTGAACTAGATTATTTAATCTAGTAAACCCTTTGGGTGTTGGTCACATGACGATGTGAACTATGGGTGTTAATCACATGGTGATGCGAACTATTGATTTTAAATCACATGGCGATGTGATCTAGATTATTGACTCTAGTGCAAGTGGGAGACAGAAGGAAATATGCCCTCGAGGCAATAATAAAGTTATTATTTTATTTCCTTATTTCATGATAAATGTTTATTATTCATGCTAGAATTGTATTAACCGGAAACATAATACATGTGTGAATACATAGACAAAAAGAGTGTCACTAGTATGCCTCTACTTGACTAGCTCGTTGATCAAAGATGGTTATGTTTCCTAACCATAGACATGAGTTGTCATTTGATTAACGGGATCACATCATTAGGAGAATGATGTGATTGACTTGACCCATTCCGTTAGCTTAGCACTTGATCATTTCGTTTGTTGCTATTGCTTTCTTCATGACTTATACATGTTCCTACGACTATGAGATTATGCAACTCCCGTTTACCGGAGGAACACTTTGTGTGCCACCAAACGTCACAACGTAACTGGGTGATTATAAAGGTGCTCTATAGGTGTCTCCAAAGGTACTTGTTGGGTTGGCGTATTTCGATATTAGGATTTGTCACTCCGATTGTCAGAGATGTATCTCTGGGCCCACTCGGTAATGCACATCACTATAAGCCTTGCAAGCATTGCAACTAATGAGTTAGTTGCGGGATGATGTATTATGGAACGAGTAAAGAGACTTGCCGGTAACGAGATTGAACTAGGTATTGAGATACCGACGATCGAATCTCTGGCAAGTAACATACCGATGACAAAGGGAACAACGTATGTTGTTATGCGGTCTGACCGATAAAGATATTCGTAGAATATGTAGGAGCCAATATGGGCATCCAGGTCCCGCTATTGGTTATTGACCAGAGAGGTGTCTCGGTCATGTCTACATAGTTCTCGAACCCGTAGGGTCCGCACGCTTAACGTTCGTTGATGATATAGTACTATATGAGTTATGTATGTTGATGACCGAATGTTGTTCGGAGTCCGGGATGAGATCACGGACATGACGAGGAACTCCGGAATGGTCCGGAGATAAAGTTTGATATATGGGATAGTAGTGTTTGATCTCCGGAAGGGTTCCGGAATTCACCGGAAGGGTTTCCGGATGTTTCCTGAAATGTTTGGGTACGAGAACACTTTATCTGGGCCAAAGGGGAAAGCCCACGAGGTTTTGCAAAGTGCAAAAGGAAGTTTTGCGGAGACCAGAGGCTAGACGCCAGGAACCCTGGCGTCTAGGGGGTAGACGCCGGGAACCCTGGCGTCTAGCCCTGGAGTCCGAGAAGGACTCTTGCCTTTCGGGTGAAACCGACTTTGAGGAGGCTTTTACTCCAAGTTTCGACCCTAGGGCTCAACATATAAATAGAGGGGTAGGGCTAGAACCAAAGACACATCAAGAAACACAAAGCCGTGTGCCGGCAACCCCGTCCCCTCTAGTTTATCCTCCGTCATAGTTTTTGTAGTGCTTAGGCGAAGCCCTGCGGAGATTGTTCTTCACCAACACCGTCACCACGCCGTCGTGCTGCCGGAACTCATCTACTACTTCACCCCTCTTGCTGGATCGAGAAGGCGAGGACGTCACCGAGCTGAACGTGTGCAGAACTCGGAGGTGTCGTGCTTTTGGTACTTGGATCGGTCGGACGTGAAGACGTACGACTACATCAACCGCGTTGATATAACTCTTCCGCGAACGGTCTACGAGGGTACGTAGACAACACTCTCCCCTCTCATTGCTATGCATCACCATGATCAAATGCTAGAAAGATTATCCAAACATACACATTTTTGCTCTCTAGATGGTTATTCTAGTTTCTCCCAAATACCTGTGTCAGCTGATGATCAATCTAAGACCACTTTTACTTGCCCTTTCGGTACTTTTGCTTATAGACGTATGCCTTTTGGTTTATGTAATGCACCTGCTACCTTTCAAAGATGCATGATGGCTATATTTTCTGATTTTTGTGAAAAGATATGTGAGGTATTCATGGATGATTTCTCTGATTGTCGGAGAGGTATCTCTGGGCCCACTCGGTAATGCACATCACTATAAGCCTTGCAAGCATTGCAACTAATGAGTTAGTTGCGAGATGATGTATTACGGAACGAGTAAAGAGACTTGTCGGTAACGAGATTGAACTAGGTATTGAGATACCGACGATCGAATCTCAGGCAAGTAACATACCGATGACAAAGGGAACAACGTATGTTGTTATGCGGTCTGACCGATAAAGATCTTCGTAGAATATGTAGGAGGCAATATGGGCATCCAGGACCCACTATTGGTTATTGACCAGAGAGATGTCTCGGTCATGTCTACATAGTTCTCGAACCCGTAGGGTCCGCACGCTTAACGTTCGTTGACGATATAGTACTATATGAGTTATGTATGTTGATGACCGAATGTTGTTCGGAGTCCGGGATGAGATCACGGACATGATGAGGAACTCCGGAATGGTCCGAAGATAAAGTTTGATATATGGGATAGTAGTGTTTGATCTCTGGAAGGGGTTCCGGATGTTTCCTAAAATGTTTGGGCACGAGAACACTTTATCTGGGCCAAAGGGGAAAGCCCACGAGGCTTTTGGAAAGTGCAAAAGGAAGTTTTGCAGAGACCAGAGGCTAGACGTCAGGAACCCTGGCGTCTAGGGGGTAGACGCTGGGAACCATGGCATCTAGCCCTGGAGTCCGAGAAGGACTCTTGCCTTTCGGGTGAAACCGACTTTGAGGAGGCTTTTACTCCAAGTTTCGACCCCAGGGCTCAACATATAAATAGAGGGGTAGGGCTAGCACCAAAGACACATCAAGAAACACCAAGCCGTGTGCCGGCAACCCCGTCCCCTCTAGTTTATCCTCCGTCATAGTTTTCGTAGTGCTTAGGCGAAGCCCTGCGGAGATTGTTCTTCACCAACACCGTCACCACGCCGTCGTGCTGCCGGAACTCATCTACTACTTTGCCCCTCTTGCTGGATCGAGAAGGCGAGCCGTCACCGAACCGAACGTATGCAGAACTCGGAGGTGCCGTGCTTTCGGTACTTGGATCAGTCGGACATGAAGACGTACGACTACATTAACCTCGTTGATATAACACTTCCGCGAACAGTCTATGAGGGTATGTAGACAAAACTCTGCCCTCTCGTTGCTATGCATCACCATGATCTTGCATGTGCGTAGGAAAAATTTTGAAATTACTACGTTCCCCAACATTAGTCACACTCTATGTCAACACAAAATAAATTTGGAAAAAGATGCCAAACCAGTTATTGATCACCAACGACGACTGAATCCTAAGATGAAAGAAGTGGTAAGAAAAGAAATACTAAAGCTCCTTGAGGCAGGTATAATTTATCCCATTGCTGATAGTCAGTGGGTAAGTCCTGTCCATTGTGTTCCAAAGAAGGGAGGTATTACTGTCGTTCCTAATGATAAAGATGAATTGATTCCACAAAGAATTATTACAGGTTATAGGATGGTAATTGATTTCCGCAAATTAAATAAGTCTACTAAAAAGATCATTACCCCTTACCTTTTATTGATCAAATGCTAGAAAGATTATCCAAACATACACATTTTTGCTCTCTAGATGGTTATTCTAGTTTCTCCCAAATACCTGTGTCAGCTGATGATCAATCTAAGACCACTTTTACTTGCCCTTTCGGTACTTTTGCTTATAGATGTATGCCTTTTGGTTTATGTAATGCACCTGCTACCTTTCAAAGATGCATGATGGCTATATTTTCTGATTTTTGTGAAAAGATATGTGAGGTATTCATGGATGATTTCTCCGTTTATGGATCCTCTTTTGATGATTGCTTAAGCAACCTTGATCGAGTTTTGTAGAGATGTGAAGAAACTAACCTTGTATTGAATTGGGAGAAATGCCACTTTATGGTTAATGAAGGTATTGTCTTGGGGCACAAAATTTCTGAAAGAGGCATTGAAGTTTATAAAGCTAAAGTTGATGCTATTGAAAAGATGTCGTGTCCCAAGGACGTCAAAGGTATAAGAAGTTTCGTTGGTCATGCTAGTTTTTATAGGAGGTTCATTAAGGACTTCTCAAAAATTTCTCGGCCTCTGACTAATTTATTACAAAAAGATAGACCATTCGTCTTTGATGATGATTTGTAGAAGCCTTTGAAATACTTAAGAAAGCATTAATCGTTGCACCTATTGTTCAGCCACCTGATTGGAATTTACCTTTTGAAACTATGTGTGATGCTAGTGATTATGCTGTAGGTGTTGTTCTAGGGCAAAGAGTTGATAAGAAATTAAATTTTATTCAATATGCTAGTAAAACTCTAGACAATGCTCAGAGAAATTATGCCACTACTGAAAAAGAATTTTTAGCAGTTGTATTTGCTTGTGATAAGTTTAGACCTTATATTGTTGATTCTAAAGTAACTATTCACACAGATCATGCTGCTATTAAATATCTTATGGAAAAGAAAGATGCTAAACCTAGACTTATTAGATGGGTTCTCTTGCTACAAGAATTTGATTTGCATATTATTGATAGAAAGGGAGCTGAGAACCCCGTTGCAGACAACTTGTCTAGGTTAGAAAATGTTCTTGATGACCCACTACCTATTGATGATAGCTTTCCTGATGAACAATTAAATGTCACAAATGCTTCTCACACTGCTCCATGGTATGCTGATTATGCTAAATACATTGTTGCTAAGTTTATACCACCTAGTTTCACATACCAGCAAAAGAAAAAGTTTTTCTATGATTTAAGACATTACTTTTGGGATGACCCACATGTTTATAAAGAAGGAGTAGATGGTGTTATTAGACGTTGTGTACCTGAGCATGAACAGGAACAGATCCTACGCAAGAGTCACTCCGAAGCTTATGGAGGACACAATGCTGGAGATAGAACTGCACATAAGGTATTGCAATCCGGTTTTTATTGGTCTACTCTCTTCAAGGATGCCCGTAAGTTTGTCTTATCTTGTGATGAATGTCAAAGAATTGGTAATATTAGTAGATGTCAAGAAATGCCTATGAATTATTCACTTGTTATTGAACTATTTGATGTTTGTGGCTTTGATTATATGGGGTCGTTTCCTTCCTCTAATGGATATACACATATTTTAGTTGTTGTTGATTACGTTACTAAGTGGGTAGAAGCTATTCCAACTAGTAGTGCTGATCATAACACCTCTATTAAGATGCTTAAAGAAGTTATTTTTCCGAGGTTTGGAGTCCCTAGATATCTAATGACTGATGGTGGTTCAAATTTTATTCATGGTGCTTTCCGTAAAATGCTTGCTAAGTATGATGTTAATCATAGAATTGCATCTCCTTGTCACCCACAGTCTAGTGGTCAAGTAGAATTGAGTAATAGAGAACTCAAATTAATTTTGCAAAAGACTGTTAATAGATCTAGAAAGAATTGGTCCAAGAAACTTGATGATGCATTATGGGCCTATAGAACTGCATATAAAAATCCTATGGGTATGTCTCTGTATAAAATGGTATATGGAAAAGCATGTCACTTACCTCTCGAACTAGAACATAAGGCTTATTAGGCTATTAAAGAGCTCAATTATGATTTCAAACTTGCCGGTGAGAAAAGGTTATTTGACATTAGCTCACTTGATGAATGGAGAACCCAAGCCGATGAGAATGCCAAATTGTTTAAAGAAAAGGTTAAAAGATGGCATGACAAAAGGATACAAAAGCGTGAGTTTAATGTAGGTGATTATGTATTGCTATACAACTCTCGTTTAAGATTTTTTGCAAGAAAGCTTCTCTCTAAATGGGAAGGTCCTTACGTTATCGAGGAGGTCTATCGTTCCGGTGCCATAAAAATCAACAACTTCGAAGGCACAAATCCGAAGGTGGTGAATGGTCAAAGAATCAAACATTATATCTCAGGTAATCCTATAAATGTTGAAACCAATGTTATTGAAACTGTAACCCCGAAGGAATACATAAGGGACACTTTCTGGAATGTTTCAAACTCCGAAAAGGAATAGTTATGTGGTACGGTAAGTAAACCGACTCCAAAACAGTTCTAATGGAAATTTTTCTCCGATTTGGAATATTTAGAAAAATAGAAAAATAAGAAGCAGTCTGAGAAGGACATGAGGGCTCCACGAGGGTGGAGGGTGTGCCCTACCCCTTGGGCACGCCCACTGCCTCATGGGCACCTCGTGCGCTCTCCGGATTCCGTTTTCTTGCACTATATGTATTTTGGTCGATAAAAATTCATTTTATCATCTCCCGAAGGTTTTGACCACAGCACCACGCAAATATCCTTTGTTTTTGTTTTGAGCTATTTCTGCTGCAGATTTAGAGCAAGATGTTTTCTCAAGAGTCGGTCAGGGAGAGCCGGGTGTCTCATCCGATGCCGGGACCAAGATCAAATAGTGATGCTGGCCACTTTGGGCCATCAACGAACATAATCATAAGGGTATGGGCACTCCCCTTGGCAACTGCCAAGCTTGGGGGAGTGCCCCGGTATCGTATCACCATCACTTCTGTCTTTACTGTTTTTCTTAGTTCGATCCTTTTGGTAATATCTTGATCTAGTAGCATAAAGTTTTAGTATGATCTAGTTCTGAGTTTTGCTTTATGATCCTTCTATGTAATCGAGTCCGTGAGCTATATATAATAAAGATTAGTGTTGAGTCAAGGGCTTGATTATTTTTGTGATAATCTTGAGTGAATAAAAGAAAAGGGAAATAATAAAAAGAAAATAAAAGAGATCATATGGGTCTTATGAAGAGTAATGACCTCACATAGAAAGAGTATGATGAATAAAAGTTGTTGAGAGTTGACAAGCATAGTTTAGGTCATCGTTGCAATTAATAGGAAGTAATAAAGAAAGAGAGTTCTTCACATATAAATACACTATCTTGGACATCTTTTATGATTGTGAGCACTCATTAAAATATGACATGCTAAAGAGTTGACGTTGGACAAGGAAGACAATGTAATGGGTTATGTTTTCTTACATCTGAGATAAATTATATTGTCATGGATCATCCAACATGATTGAGCTTGCCTTTCCCCCTCATGCTAGCCAAATTCTTTGCACCAAGTAGAGATACTACTTGTGCTTCCAAACACCCTTAAACTAGTTTTGCCATGAGAGTCCACTGTACCTACCTATGGATTGAGTAAGATCCCTCAAGTAAGTTGTCATCGGTGCAAGCAATAAAAATTGCCCTCTAAATATGTATGACTTATTAGTGTGGGAGAAAATAAGCTTTATATGATCATGTGATACAGAAGAAATAAAAGAGATGGACTACATAATAAAGGTCCATATCACAAGTGGCAATATAAAGTGACGTTCTTTCGCATTAAGATTTTGTGCATCCAACCATAAAAGCGCATGACAACCTCTGCTTCCCTCTGCGAAGGGCCTATCTTTTACTTTTATCTCCTACCTTACATAAGAGTCATGGTGATCTTCACCCTTCCTTTTTACATTTTATCTTTTGGCAAGCACAACATGTTAAAAAGATCCTGGTGTTTATGGCTAATTAGATGTGAGTTTTCATGAACTATTATTGTTGACATTACCCTTGAGGTAAAATGTTGGGAGGCAAAACTATAAGCCCTATCTTTCTCTGTGTCCGATTAAAACTCCATACCCATAAGTATTGCGTGAGTGTTAGCAGTTGTGAAAGACTATATGATAGTTGAGTATGTGGACTTGCTGAAAAGCTCTTATATTGACTCTTTCCTATGTTATGATAAATTGCAATTGCTCCAAAGACTGAGATTATAGTTTGTTAGTTTTGAATGAAGTTTATGATTCATACTTGAAATTGTGATTGAATTGTTACTCTAGCATAAGAGACCATATGACAAGAATTATATAAGTTGTTGTTCTAAGAATGATCATGATGCCCTCATGTCCGTATTTTATTTTTATCGACACCTCTATCTCTAAACATGTTGACATATTTTTCGATTTTGGCTTTCGCTTGAGGACAAGCGAGGTCTAAGCTTGGGGGAGTAGATACGTCCATTTTGCATCATGCTTTTATATCGATATTTATTGCATTATGGGTTGTTATTACACATTATGTCACAATACTTATGCCTATTCTCTCTTATTTTACAAGGTTTACATAAAGAGGGAGTGAGGGAGTCCTGGGTTAGGGGGTCTCCGGACAGCCGGACTGTTGGACTATGAACATACGAGATTGAAGACTTCGTCCCGTGTCCGGATGGGACTCTACTTGGCATGGAAGGCAAGCTGGGCAATACGGATATGTATATCTCCTCCTTTGTAACCGGCCTTGTGTAACCCTAGCCCCCTCCAGTGTCTATATAAACCGGAGGGTTTTAGTCCGTAGGACAACATACAATCATCCATAGGCTAGCTTCTAGGGTTTAGCCTCTCTGATCTCGTGGTAGATCTACTCTTGTACTACTCATATTATCAAGAATAATCAAGCAGGACGTAGGGTTTTACCTCCATCAAGAGGGCCCGAACCTGGGTAAAACATTGTGTCCCCTGCCTCTTGTTACCATCCGCCTTGGACGCACAGTTCGGGACCCCCTACCCGAGATCCGCCGGTTTTGACACCGACATTGGTGCTTTCATTGAGAGTTCCACTGTGTCGTCGCCGTAAGGAAGGATGCCTCGTCTCGTTGTTAAAAACAACATTACCGCCGGGGGAGCCCTGTCTGTCGTCCAAACTCTCTGGCTTGGCAGTTTCATTATGACCGCCCGTTCGGCCGCCGCACCGACAATGACTTCTCGGGTCATCGAAAATAGCCTCCACGTCGGCTCGGAATTCGCCGAGCAGATGGATCCAATGGAGCTCTCTTCCCTAAACGAGCTCTTGGATCGCATCGCCGCCTTGGGAGTCGCTACGGACTATGACCGGATTGGGCTTAAAACCGATCAAAGGGAGATTAACTCTCCACCGGTCACCCATCATATTCCGGTAGTGGAGGAAAAATGCGGCGATTCTTCGTCTATCTTGAGGACTAACTATGTCCGTATTCCTGAGCTCTCCGAGCCGGATACCCATTTGCAGGAGGACATCACCCAAGCCCTGAACCTAGAGTCAGGCAGCGGGCCAGACTTATCGGGCAACACTCCGGAATTCGAACTTCCAAGATTGGAAACTCCTCGACCCCTGGGTCTCAGATCGGGTAGGGGTTCGGACTCAAATCCACCCACCCACCCAGACATAAACGATCTTTCCCACATCAGGCAAGAACCCCATGAAACAGTACATCATTATTGGGCCAGATTCCTCCTTGTGATGAACAAGGTTAAGGACTGCCGCGAGGAAGACGCGGTCTCACTTTTCTGCAATAACTGCACGAACAAGGGAATCCTTAACGTCATAAGTCGCCGTGACATATCACGCTTCACCGACTTGGCGTCCATAGTACGAAAGTACTATGCGATGGAAAGTGCCTGGAAAACCGAAATGAAATTTTGGGATAATCCGGCTACAAATATACACCCAGTCCGAAGTAAAAGGGTGCACTATCATAAGACACCCGAGTTAATTACAAAGAAGCAAAAACCCTCTACAGAGCGTGGAACCGTATTGGATGGATGGCTCAACGGACCCTGCAAAATTCATAGTACATCAGATACCATACCAACACACAGCCTTAGATCATGTTGGATACTCCGGCATGTGGCCAAAAGCGGCGAGGATCTTCTCATCCCAGATGCCACAGAGCACCATCCCAGGGATAACAATACGGTATTAACAGTCTTTGAGACCTTCTCATCAAATAATAGGCGCAAGCGAACACTCTGCATCATTGCCGAAATCTGCCACGTGGCAGCAATAAATCCATGGAGTGACACAGCTATTACCTTCAATGCCAGTGACGCACCTAAATTCCGAACAGCCTGAGCACCAGCAGCACTGGTCCTCAGTCCAATTGTGGACGGCTTTCGACTCACAAAAGTACTCATGGACGGCGGCAGTGGATTAAACCTCATCTATGAGGAAACTCTTCAAAAAATGGAAATAGACTGGAACCGCATTGAGCAAAGCAGCACAACCTTCAGAGGAATCATCCCCAGCCGGGAAGCACGCTGTGCTGAGAAAATCACACTAGATGTGGTATTCGGCATGCGGAGAACTATAGGTCCGAAGAAATTACATTCCAAGTGGCCCCGTTCAGTAGTGGATACCACACCCTTTTAGGACGGGAGGCGTTCACGATTTTCCAAGCCATACCCCATTATGGGTACATGAAGCTCAAAATTCCCAAGCCCAACGGAATCATCACTCTCGCTAGTGATCAGGACACAGCACTCCGCGCCGAAAACAAAACAGCAGCATTGGCCCTCGAGGCATTATCCGAAGCCCTTTCCGCCGAGGAATTAACTGTGCTATGCTCCACAGTGGACAGGGACGATGTGATACTTGACAAGAGATCCAAGTCCACCTCTTTTAAACCAGCGGATGAAATAGTCAAATTCCAAGTCCACCCAACGGACCCTACAAAAACGGCCTCCATCGGGGCATAGTAAAACCCCGCCATGGACGCCACACTACGAGAGTTCCTATGCGAGAATTGGGACATATTCGCCTGGCACCCCTCAGACATGCCAGCAATCCCACGCAGGCTGGCCGAGCACAGCCTCAATATCCTAAAGGGATTCAAGCCGGTCAAGCAGGCTCTTCGGTGTTTCTCTGAACCTAAGAGACAAGCTATGGGAGAGGAACTAGCCAAGTTATTGGAGGCCAGATTCATTAGAGAAATAAAACACCCGGACTAGCTAGCAAACCTGGTGATGGTACCAAAGAAGGACAAATCCTGGCGCCTATGTGTCGACTTCAAGGACCTCAACAAGGCTTGCCCAAAGGACCCCTTCCCCCTCCCCGCATTGATCAAATTATTGATGCTACCGCAGGACACAAGTCATTGTGTTTCCTCGATGCATACTCCGGCTACCACCAAATCAAGATGACGGAGTCCGACCAAGCCGCAACGACATTTATCACCCCATACGGCCCCTTCTGTTTCAACACAATGCCTTTTGGGCTCAAAAACGCCGGCGCAACATATCAGTGCATGATTCAGACATGTCTGGAGAAACAGATCGGCAAAACAGTAGAGGCATACGTACATGATGTGGTCGTTAAAACCAAACGCGTCGACTCTCTAATAGATGACTTGAGGCTCACATTCAACAACCTCCGAACATATGACATCAAGCTCAATCCGAAAAATGCGTTTTCGGCGTACCAGCCGGAAAGCTCCTGGGCTTCATTGTCTCCAGTAGAGGAATTGAAGCTAATCCGGCCAAAATCCAAGCTCTGTCACAGTTGGCTATCCCAACGGACCTCAAACAAATCCAGAAATTAACTGGATGTGTGGCAGATCTAAGCCGCTTTATCTCCCGCTTAGGAGAAAAGGCATTACCCCTTTATCGCCTCCTTAGGTGCACCGAACACTTTGGGTGGATGGACGCTGCCACAGCCGGATTGGAAGAAATAAAACCATACTGGCAACCAACCCAATCCTGTTCGCGCCAAACATCGGAGAACCAATGTTGTTGTACATTGCGGCAACTCATCAGGTTGTAAGCGCAGTGCTCGTTGTCGAACGAGAAGCGGACGGACATAAATTCCCTCTTCAAAAGCTGGTATATTATGTATCCATTGTCCTCACTCCATGCAAATCACGGTACCCACATTATCAAAAGATAGCCTATGCAGTATTCATGGCATCCCGGAAGCTGCGACACTACTTTCAAGAGTGTTCGATTACAGTAGCCTCGGAAGTGCCACTTAATGCTATTATAAACAACTGCGACGCCACGGGCTGGATTGCCAAATGGGCCATCGAGCTCCTCCCGTTCGACATAACATACAAACCTCGGCGAGCCATTAAATCGCAAGTATTGGCCGACTTTGTCGCCGAATGGACGGAAGCCAAACTCCCTAAAGAGTACAGCGCATACTCCAATTGGATCATGCACTTCGACGGCTCCAAAATGCTGGTGGTCTGGGGGCTGGCATCGTCCTGACGTCCCCAACCGGAGATACAGTGCAATATGTACTTCAGATACTGTATACAGACTCCAACAACGCAGCCGAATATGAAGCCCTGTTACATGGTCTTTGGATGGCAGTTTCCATGGGCATTCAATGCCTGGAGGTGCGTGGGGATTCAAACCTCGCAATATCCCAAATAAATGGAGACTTCGATGCCAAGGATCCGAAGATGTCGGCCTATCAAAATGCCGTCCTAAAGATGTCATCTCGGTTCGAGGGGCTCGAATTTCACCATGTGGCTCGGGAAAACAATCAGGCGGCGGATATCCTCGCCCGCATCAGCGCAAAACGCGATGCAGCCCCCCCCCCCCAACATCTTTTTGGAGAGGTTGTTTAAGCCATCTGTGGTATGGGAAGGGGACACCGGTAACAATAGTCCGGACCCAGCCAAAATGCCCGATACCGAACACTCTGACATAATCGTAGGCTCTGCCACCGAAATAACACCTTCATCCCACGTCATAATGGCCATCATTGCCCCGTGGACAGAAATTCTTGGCCTACCTAACTAGGCAGGAACTTCCTGAGGACCAAAATGAGGCACGCTGCATAGTGTGGCGATCTAAAGCCTATAGGGTCCATGAGGGAGAGCTGTATAAAAAAAGCACTACCGGAGTCCTTCAAAGGTGCATCTCCGAAGAGGAAGGGCGGAAGCTTTTGGCAGAAATTCACGCCGGACTCAGCGGCCACCACGCCGCAGCCCGGGCCCTTCTCAGCAAGGCCTTCCGTACAGGGTTTTATTGGCCGACGGCCCGGGCAGATGCACAGGACTTGGTCCAACGCTACGCCGGTTGCCAGCTTTTTGCAAACCAAAGCCACATGCCACCCAATGCCCTCCAAACAATCCCCATTCCTGGCCCTTTGCGGTCTGGGGGCTTGACATGGTTGGACCCCTTAAAGGGGGAACCCATAAGAAAAATTACTTACTGGTCATGGTGGGTAAATTCACCAAATGGATAGGAGCCTAACCTGTTAAAATAGCCGAATCCGGACCGGTGATAGACTTCATATCCGGAGTTGTACACCGTTACGGCGTCCCCCACAGCATCATCACTGACAACGGCACGAACTTCACGGCCGACGAGGTGAAACTCTAGTGCAGCAACATGGGCATCAAGCTCAATTATGCTTCCGTCTATCACCCACAAACCAATGGCCAAGTTGAGCAAGCAAATGGCATTATCATCAGCGGCATTAAACCCAGATTAGTGCGGGCCTTAAAGGAGTCTAGCACGCACTGGGTAGAGGAGCTCGACTCCGTACTCTGGGGACTGTGGACCACGCCGAATCATACTACCGGATATACACCCTTCTTTATGGTGTACGGCGCAGAGGCAGTTCTGCCCTGTGACATAATTCATGACTCACCTCGAGTGCGCATGTACGAAGAAAGAGAAGTCGAGCTCGATCGGCAGGACAGTCTAGACATCCTAGAGGAGGAGCACGATGCGGCAAAAGCCCGTTCCGCATTCTATCAGCAACAGGCTCGCAGATACCAAAGCACAAAAGTATGGGCCAAAACTTATAATGTTGGCGAGTTAGTTCTCCGCCTGCCGGAGAAGAAAAAGACCAAACTCGAGCCCAAATGGGAAGGTCCCTTCATTATTGACCAAGTTCTGACCGGTGGAGCGTACCGTCTGCAGGATGCATCGAATAATCAACTTGAGCCGAACCCATGGAACGCAGCCAGGCTCCAAAGATTCTATGCCTAGCGCCGGACTCTATGTTCGCCTCCTTCCTCTGTCCATTTTTTGCATATACATTATCTGTCTTTTTTATTTTTCTTTCTTGTATTCTTTATCAAGGCCTTCAAGGGCCACCTTGTGCCTCGCTTGCACACTATAGATGCGCTAACCGCGCTCATTATACCTGGGGGTTTCTTACACATAAGATTAATTATCTATCCGGGCTTCATGCCCCGCACATGTGTTATTCTTCCGCATGTACCTTTTCTTCGCCATTATATGCATCGATATGACTTAAGTTTTGGCCAAGCTGGGTTTTCTGGTTCTTGTATTTATGCCCTATGTTCCCGTTAATTCGGCTAGGGCATAAGGGGAGAACCTCTGTGATTGTTACTGCCGGGTCAGCCGGATGTGTACCTCAGACTGGGTGAAGCCGAAAGCTAGCGTTCTTAAGGGAATATTCGGTCGGTGAACAAAAGATGTTTTTTATTTTCCATATATGCCCCCAGATGTTTTTGCCTACGTCTCCGCTCGCAGTCCGGACATGCACTTTAGGGCATGCGTACCCAGGGAAAGGAACCCCTAACGGCACTATTCTCCCTGGAAGATGTTTCTTACTACCCATGTAATATAACATAACTAGTTGGGTACTTGTCTGTTCAAGCACTAATGACCCCTACGCCTGGTTTCCATGCATACCCCGGTTCTTATATAATTGAGCGGGTATTCGGACACACTCCGGACTATCGGGTCCCGAGGTTGAAGCGAAAAGGTCCGCCATGACAAATGATTTACAATCCGGCTAGAAGGCATTATACATGTCACTTTAATTACATAGTCATGTAGACTGACTAAAATTCCTCTTATATACCCTCCAACAGGCGGTCTAGCCTACAATCCTGTTGGGAATACTTTGCGGCTAATTCTACTTGCCCATAGACTAATCTAACGGGCATCTCTTTCCCATCGGGCCCCACAGGTCCGACATCGGCCATGTGGTTTGGGTCAGCCTTGGTATACCGTGTCTTCACCATGGCCCAGGCTTCCCTGGCACCTTGACGGCAGGCCGATATCTTCCATAATCAAAAGCGCCACCGTGCTCCCTTGAGCTTCTCCACAAGCTCTCTAATACCTTCTGGCAGGGAGACTGATGGCCACAAGGCCTGGGCAATACCTTGCATCACCTGCCGAACTTGTTCGTGCAGTTGTGAGAGCTCAGATAGAAGATCACACGCAGACCCGGGCATCTCCTCCGCGGGACGACCCATCAGCATACCTGCAGACATAACTCTGTTGGCCGGCTTCTCCGCCATCCCCTTTTTAAGGGTTCGTTCAAGCACTTACTGAAAATGCCGCGTCGAAGCCGCTTATTCTCCTTCTCGGAGTCCGCAAGCTGGGCTCGAACATCTTTCAGTTCCATGCTCGTCTTGGTATTGGCGTCTTGGAGATTGTTTTTCTCCCGCTTGACCTCAGTCAGCACGCGTTCGCCAGCCTTTAGCTGTCGTACGGCATGCTGGTCCTCCGGATTCTCTCCGGATTCATCTGCAATATCTATTGTTAGATCTGCAGCCACGCCGCATGCTATATGGTACCCATCATTCCTTGAAACAAATGTTACCAGCTGGGGACTTTTTAGGTTCCTTCAATGCGGCAACGGCGGCCCGAAGTTGGGTCTTGCATTCCTCTAGCTTCTGTGACAGTCGGGTATTCTTCTCTATAAGAACCTGCACAATAGATGATCCTTAAATCAGTTCTGCTATTTCTTTCAAGTCTCAGGGGCTACTGATACATATAATCGTCAGATTTGCTTACCCGTACTGTCGGCGTTCTGGGAACGGGGGTCCCCAAACTTGCCTGCTTGCGGCCTGTGGCGTGGCTCAAAGGGGGGGCCCAGCACGGCCCATCTTCATCAACACAAACCCAAGACCCTCGCGAGGGGCCAAGCCTCGCGGGGCGGACGACACGGAGCTTCCTCAAGCACGACCTCATCAGGCTGGCTCGCGAGGAGGCGGAGAGATCAAGGCAGGGTACCTCACGAGGTGCCCGTGACGCAAGCCATGACGACCAAGGGTGCCAGGCAGGCGCCAGCCCGCGCAGTGTCCTCCTTTCCTCTTTGGTGCAAAGGGAGCAAGTGCAGGCGAGAGCATCAACCAAAGGCACCCGTTTCGGTGCAACGAGACCATGTCATTGTGGAGCCATTGTGGAGCCCAAGCCAACGTCATTGTGGAGCCCAAGCCAACGTCACCACCAGAGCCTTTGGCAGGCGAGGACCAACTTTAGTCAGGATAAGTGTACCAGATGTTCCCCTTCGAAATGGCCAATTGTTGGCGCCCTTCCCGCTCAATATTTGGGAAGAGGCCCAGGGCCATTGCCTATAAATAGGACTAGCCTCCCACAGGGTAGAGGGGTCGGATTCAGAGAGGGAATCGAGAAGAGAGAGAGAGAGAGAGAAGGGTCACTGAACTCCTCCTAGCAGTTCATCCCCTTAGCCTAGAACAGACCCTCGCGAGGCTGTTCTTCCTTGTATTGCTCATCATCATTAGCCCAAGAGGCAATCCACCACACCACACACTGGAGTAGGGTATTACACCACAACGGTGGTCCGAACCAGTATAAACCCTGTGTCCCTTGTGCTGTTCTTTCCATAGCTTAGATCTTAGCGAGGCGGAGGGGTACAGGCAGGTAGAAGGTGAAATCTTCGCGCGCACCCTAGTGTTTGAACCTCAAGGGTCTGCTGGAACCCGAAATCCGACATTTGGCGCGCCAGGTAGGGGTGCGCCGGAATTCGTCTTCCACCACCCCATTCTCCTCCGGCCATCGCGTCCATGTCTGACGCTCGTCGGGCCTGCGCCGAGCGCCGAGCCGCTCTCGCTTCCCGCGTCGCCCAGACGGCTCCTGTCGGGGGGCGCCCTCGCCGTTCCCCGTCACCTGCCATCAACGCTGCCACCGGCTCGGCGGGGGACGAGCAGCAAGCATCGTCTCAGCATCCGTCCGTGCGGCAAGACGGCCGCACCGCTACTCCCTCGCTCACCCCGGCTGGTTCTTCGTCCCGCGCGCTCCGCACACACATGGAGTCTCGAGCTACGCTCATCGCGGCAAACGAGCTCCTGCGCTACCGTCCCGTCAATGATGTCTACGAAGAATGGCTTAACCGCGTCGCCGAGCTCGTCCGCGCCGCAGGGGGCTCTCCTGCATCGTCCGATCTGCTGCGCCGCACCCCGCCCCACGCGGGCGACGAAGCTCAGGGGGCGCCCCAGCCGCCTCCTCCTCAAGAAGGCGCCATGGCTCCAAGGCGCGTGGCCCCTGGGCGTAACCCGCTCCGTCAGGTGCCAGTGCGGCAAGAGCAGAGCTACCAAGAAGTCCCTCGCCCGCAAGAAGCTGCCCGGGCGCTCCCTGCTCCGGCACGTCGCGACCATGCTCCTACTCCCGCGCGTCAAGACCCTGCGCTGCTCCTAGCTGCAGCGCGTGGGGACATGCAAGACCAAGCTCCCCGCCCCCCAAGGCCTTCCGTGGCCACAGCAGGCTCCCGTGCCTTCACCGCCGTGCTACGCAGCGTCGCGTGGCCCGGCAAGTTCAAGCCAGACATGCCTCCTCGTTATGACAACACGGCCGACCCTGCGGAGTTCCTCCAGCTCTATGAGCTGGGCATCGAAGCTGCCAACGGGGACGAGAAGGTCATGGCGAACTGGTTTCCCATGGCGCTCAAGGACGGGGCACGCACCTGGCTCCTGAACCTGGCCCCAGGCACGATCTCCTCCTGGGACGAGATGTGCACCCGCTTCATCGCCACCTTCCAAGGTACTCGCGACCGGCCACCCGCCGTGAGCGACATGCACCGCATCAAGCAACAACCTGGAGAGACCCTGCAGAAGTACATCCAGCGCTTCAACAACGCACGCCTCAAGATTCCCAAGGTGACCGAGGAGGCCATCATCCCAGCCTTCTCTGACGGCGTGCGCGATGTCAAGATGAAGGAGGAGCTGGCGATGCATGAAGACCTGTGCACTTCCTTGGAGTTGTTCAACTTGGCAACCAAGTGCGCCAGGGCTAAGGAAGGGCGTCTCTCCCTCCTCGAGCTGCCTGCCGCAGACCCAGAAGAGAAGAAGCCCAAGGCCAAGGATGTGAAGCGCAAGGGGGCTGCCGTGCTCGCGGCAGAACCAGACACCAAGTGGGGCCGAGATCAGCCTGAACCTTCCAAGGGTAGTCGGTACTGTGTGTACCACGACCTCCACACCCACAACACCAACGAATGTCAAGAGCTCCGAGCCATGCGAGAAGGAAGGATCGGCCGTCGCCCCGACCACGGTGACCGGGGCTACGATCGAGGAGGAGGAAGGAACGCAGGACGCTGGGAAGACCGCGACCCGCGCCAAGGGTGGCGCGGTCAGCCTCGTGAGGATCGCTGGCAAGACCCGCCTCGCGAGGGAGACTGGAGGGATCAGCCTCGCGAGGATTGCTCGCAAAGCAACGCAGGCCTCCCCCCGCTGCCGCCACAGCCAAGAAGAAACGAGGACCGCCATCAGGACGAGGGGGCTGGGGGCTTACAGGAGCCGCGCGCGATCGCCTGCATCCTGGGCGGGGCTCAAGCCCCAGCCTCTCAACGCATCTTCAAGCAGTTTGCCCGCGAAGTGAATGTAGTCCTCCCCAAGCTCGAAGCCACGCGCCCTCTCACGTGGTCGGCGTGCGCCATCACGTTCAGCTCAGCAGATCAGCTCAAGTGTGCGGCTACAGCCGGAGTCCTCCCGATGCTTTGTTCCACAATCATCAGCAACGTGGTGGTCACCAGGACCCTCATCGAAGGCGGGGTAGGGCTCAACGTCCTGTCCATGGAAACATTCAACAATCTCCAACTGCCCTACAGCCAGCTTCAGCCAACCAAGCCTTTCTCCGGAGTCATCGACGGCTCCACGGTCCCGATTGGGCAGGTCCGCCTCCCTGTCACCTTCGGGGCACGCGACAACTACCGCACCGAGCTCATCGACTTCGACGTCGCTCACATTCGCCTGCCGTACAACGCCATCCTTGGGTACCCTGCGCTGGCCAAGTTCATGGCCGTAACTCACCATGGCTACAACGTCCTCAAGATGCCAGGAAGTGGCAGAGTCATCACGGTGCCCTGTGAAGAAAAGGACGCGGTGTGTTCCCTGGAACGAGCCTTTCAGGCCGCATCACTGGAAGACCCGGATCGCGGAAGCAGGAGGCTTCCCGAGACCGCCCCCAAGAAGAAGAAGACATCGTCCGGCCCGGCCCTCAGGAGGCAGGCCCCTCAGGGCCCGCGCCTGACCAGGGGGGACCTCCTTCCGTCGCATAGGAAAGCGCGCCCGACGCCATCCTCAGGCAGGGCTCGGGGGCTCTCCCCTGGAGGGCCACCGACCTGGCTAAGGTCACAAGGGAGGCGCTTGGGCACCACATGGAGGCGTGTTTCGAAGCACGTTTCCCTCAAGAAGGAGTAAGGCAAGGAGAGCCAGACCCTCAAGAGTTCGTCAGCAAGGCTATTCAGGAGCTACAGGAGTCAAGAGTCATGAAAGGCGGCCGCCGCCTACCAGCTGTGGCTCCCCATCCAGGCGAGGATGGTGGGTTGCGCGTCTGCATCGACATACCAGGGCTCAATCGAGTCGCCTCTCTGGAGTGCCTCTGGCCCTCGCGAGTGGGGCGCTGCGAAGGTCCACCCCGCAGCTACATTCGCATGCCTTACGGCTTGCCGAACGCGGCTGCCACGTACCAGCGCCTCATGAGGGGCATCATGAAGGCTCAAGAGGCCAGGCGTTCCACGGCCCTGGCAAAGATGGAGATGGTCCGCGAGGAGCCACCAGCGCCTCCGGAGCCCCCCGAGGCATCTGGGCCTGGGGGCTCGTGAGGATCCGCTTCCGCAGCCCACCGAGTCTGCTACACCAACACTCCCTCGTCCTCAACATCATCAGGTGACATCTTGCAAGTTCCATTTCCAGCTGGGAGCGCCCCCCAGGGCTGCATTATTCCCAGGCTGCGTGGGTCCGTCCCTGCGGCATGTATCCCTTTTATTTCATGTTGTTAGCTTACCTTGTTGGGGGCGCCCCTTGGGCTGCACCATCCCCAAGTCGCTCGGGTCTGACCGAGTGATGTCCGCCTTCCCAGCATCTATTTGAATGAATCTAGTCCTTCGCGGCTAATGTGTTTGACCTAGTTGCCCGCTCAACTAACGCCAACTGATGGAGCTTCTCCCAAACGGCACGACGCTTGCGCATGGGTCCGTCCCTGCAAGGCCGACAAACCTGAATGGCTGAGCTCTGGCCGCGGCAGCCCCGCATGGCGCCACATCATCAAGCCTTCAGTGCCTCATCGCCCCTCGGAAGCAACCAACGGCTGACTGTCAATTGTCATGGCAACCCCTCGTTCTTTTTATGATGGGTCTACAGGATCTCCTAAAGCAGCTGCGTCAGGCGAGGCCCTTGCGGAGTCTCCTTCGCTCTCATCCGTGCGAACCGCTTGCATGTTAAAGGGGGGTGCCTGAGCATCGTGACTTAGGGCTCCTACTGGCTCTCCAGCCCTCACCCTCTGGCCTTGTCCACGGCATCGCGACCTGGCATACCAGTGACGGCTGAGACTCGCTCGAGGGCCGGGACCCGAGGACGTAGAGCAGAAAGGGGAGCAAAGGTGAGAGGGGAGGGACACGCGAGGACCTCGCCGAGCAACCTCACACCTGCCGATGCACGGACCCGGCGACGCGCCAGAGAGTGGTCCCTGATTCTCGAGATAAGTCACAACCCGGAAGCACCAGCTACCGTGGCACCATCCCCGCACCTAATGCAATCCCGTGTTAGCGACGCCGCTCTCCTTTCTCACTGAAGACGGCTGCTTGAGCGCCAAAGGGGACCTCCTGAGCATCGCGACTCAGGGGCTCTTACCGTACCCCGGGTCGCTCACCTCCTGGCCTTGACCATGGCATCGCGACCTGGCATACCAGCGACGGCTGAAGCCGCCTTGGGACTGGGACCTGTCGGCGCAGAGCACCAAGCCCTCGCGAGGTTCGAAAGGGAGAACTGAGCTAAGACGGAATGAGCAACTCGCACAATTCTACAATAAGGGTTGTATTAACAAAACAGGATCACAGGCACCTTACAAGCCCCCCACAGGACGCGTCTTTGATTCCTCGCAGGGAACAGATCCTAAAAGGACGCTAACTACACACGCCCCTGCAAAAGACGCCATCATCAACAGTGGGCCGTCAAGCACCAGCGCCAACCCCATCCAGATCAGAGTCGGCGACGGCCTGACGAGCCCGCCCTGCTCCAGGAGCGGTGCCGGCTCGGGGCTCGTAGCAGTCATCGCTCATCTCCGGAGTTGCGAAGAGCTCGCCGGAGTCGCTGGAACCTCCGACGCCTCCGCCGCCTGAGGAGCCGCCAAGGGAGCGGTCGGCGGGCCCAGTCCTCGCCATAGCAGGGTCCCGACCACCTCTCCCGGGGCAGCACTCCAGCCGGCGCCGGAGACGACGCCTTATGAACTATGGTTTGGCAAGAAACCGAAGTTGTCGTTTCTTAAAGTTTAGGGTTGCGATGCTTATGTGAAAACGCTTCAACCTGATAAGCTCGAACCCAAATCGGAGAAATGTGTCTTCATAGGATACCCAAAGGAAACTATTGGGTACACCTTCTATCACATATTTGAAGGTAAGATATTCGTTGCTAAGAATGGACCCTTTCTAGAGAGGGAGTTTTTCTCGAAAGAAGTGAGTGGAAGGGAAGTAGAACTTGATGAGGTAACTGTACCTGCTCCCTTATTGGAAAGTAGTTCATCACAGAAACTGGTTCATGTGAAATCTACACCAATTAGTGAGGAAGCTAATGATGATGATCATGAAACTTCAGATCAAGTTACTACCGAACCTCGTAGGTCAACCAGAGCAAGATGCGCACCAGAGTGGTACGGTAATCTAGTTCTGGAGGTCATGTTACTTGACCATGACGAACCTACGAACTATGAGGAAGCGATGATGACCCCAGATTCCGCAAAATGGCTTAAGGCCATGAAGTCTGAGATGGGATCCATGTATGAGAACAAAGTGTGGACTTTGGTTGACTTGCCCGATGATCGACAAGCCATCGAGAACAAATGGATCTTCAAGAAGAAGATAGACGCTGACGGTAATGTTACTGTCTACAAAGCTCGACTTGTTGCAAAAGGTTTTCGACAAGTTCAAGGAGTTGACTACGATGAGACCTTCTCACCCGTAGCGATGCTTAAGTCTGTCTGAATCATGTTAGCAATTGCCGCATTTTATGATTATGAAATTTGGCAAATGGATGTAAAGACTGCGTTCCTGAATGGATTTCTGGAAGAAGAGTTGTATATGATGCAACCTGAAGGGTTTATCGATCCAAAGGGAGCTAACAAAGTGTGCAAGCTCCAGCGATCCATTTATGGACTGGTGCAAGCCTCTCGGAGTTGGAATAAACGTTTTGATAGTGTGATCAAAGCATGTGGTTTTATACAGACTTTTGGAGAAGCCTGTATTTACAAGAAAGTGAGTGGGAGCTCTGTAGCATTTCTAATATTATATGTGGATGACATATTGTTGATTGGAAATGATATAGAATTTCTGGATAGCATAAAAGGATACTTGAATAAAAGTTTTTCAATGAAAGACCTCGGTGAAGCTTCTTATATATTGGGCATCAAGATCTATAGAGATAGATCAAGACACTTAATTGGACTTTCACAAAGCACATACCTTGATAATGTTTTGAAGAAGTTCAAAATGGATCAAGCTAAGAAAGGGTTCTTGCCTATGTTACAAGGTGTGAAGTTGAGTAAGACTCAATGCCCGACCACTGCAGAAGATAGAGAGAAAATGAAAAGTGTTCCCTATGCTTCAGCGATAGGCTCTATCATGTATGCAATGATGTGTACCAGACCTATTGTGTGCCTTGCTATTAGCCTAGCAGGGAGGTACCAAAGTAATCTAGGAGTGGATCACTGGACAGCGGTCAAGAACATCCTGAAGTACCTGAAAATGACTAAGGATATGTTTCTCGTTTATGGAGGTGACAAAGAGCTCATCGTAAATGGTTACGTTGATGCAAGCTTTGACACTGATCCGGACGATTCTAAATCGCAAACCGGATACGTGTTTATATTAAATGGTGGAGCTGTCAGTTGGAGCAGTTCTAAACAGAGTGTCATGGCGGGATCTACATGTCAAGCGGGGTACATTGTTGCTTCGGAAGCAGCGAATGAAGGAGTCTGGATGAAGGAGTTCATATCCGATCTAGGTGTCACACCTAGTGCGTCGGGTCCAATGAAAATCTTTTGTGAAAATACTGGTGCAATTGCCTTGGCAAAAGAATCCAGATTTCACAAAAGAACCAAGCACACAAAGAGTTGTTATTTGATCAATGGGATCACATCATTAGGAGAATAATGTGATTGACTTGACCCATTCCGTTAGCTTAGCACTTGATCGTTTGTTTACTGCTATTGCTTTCTTCATGACTTATACATGTTCTTATGACTATGAGATTATGCAACTCCCGAATACCAGAGGAACACTTTGTGTGCTACCAAACGTCACAACATAACTGGGTGATTATAAAGGTGCTCTACAGGTGTCTTTGATGGTACTTGTTGAGTTGGCATAGATCAAGATTAGCATTTGTCACTCCGATTGTCGGAGAGGTATCTCTAGGCCCTCTCGGTAATACACATCACTATAAGCCTTGCAAGCATGATAACTAATGAGTTAGTTACGGGATGATGTATTACGGAACGAGTAAAGAGACTTGTCGGTAATGAGATTGAACTAGGTATTGGATACCGACGATCGAATCTCGGGCAAGTAACATACCAATGACAAAGAGAACAATGTATAGTGTTGTGCAGTTTGACCGATAAAGATCTTTGTAGAATATGTATGAACCAATATGAGCATCCAGGTTCCGCTATTGGTTATTGACCGGAGACGTATCTCGGTCATGTCTACATAGTTCTCGAACCCGTAGGGTCCGCACGCTTAAAGTTCTGTGACGATCGGTTTTATGAGTTTATATGTTTTGATGTACTGAAGGTAGTTCGGAGTCCCGGATGTGATCATGGACATGACGAGGAGTCTCAAAATGGTCGAGACATAAAGATTGATATATTGGAAGCCGACATTTGGGTATCGGAATAGTTTCGGGTGAAATCGGGATTTTATCGGAGTACCGGAGGGGTTACCGGAACCTCCTAGGGACTAATGGGCCTTGTTGGGCCATTAGAAAAAGAGAGAGGGGCCGGCCTAGGGCAGGCAGCGTGCCCTCTTCCCCTGTCCAAATTGGACTAGGAGAAAGGGGGCGCCCCCCCCCCCTTTCCTTCTCTTTCTCTCCCTGCCTTTCCCCCTCCTAGTAGGAGTAGGAAAGGGAGGAATCCTACTCTTACTAGGAGGAGGATTCCTCCTCCTAGGCGCGCCAACAGGGGCCGGCCGGCCTCCCCCTTGCTCCTTTATATACAGGGGAGGGGGGCACCTCTAGACACACAAGTTGATCATAAAGATCTCTCCCAGCCGTGTGCGGTGCCCCCCTCCACCATAATCCACCTCGGTCATACTGTAGCGGTGTTTAGGTGAAGCCCTGCTACGGTAGCTTCATCAACATCTTCACCACGCCGTCGTGCTGACGAAACTCTTCCCCGAGCTCTACTGGATCGTGAGTTCGCGGGACGTCACCGAGCTGAACGTGTGCTGAACACGGAGGTGCCGTACGTTTGGTACTGAGGATCGGTCGATCGTGAAGACGTACGACTACATCAACCGCGTTGTCATAGCGCTTCCGCTTAACGGTCTATGAGGGTACGTGGACAACACTCCCCCCTCTCGTTGCTATGCATCACCATGATCCTGAGTGTGTGTAGGAAAAATTTTGAAATTACTGCGTTCCCCAACACTAGTGCCCAGTGCCAGTTGTTGTTTTTTTGCTTATTTTTTATGGACCAGAAGACCACCAGTGGGGCAGAGAAGCACCTGGGCGTGCCCTGAGGGGGGCACAACCCACCAGCGCGCGTCTGGGGGCCCAGGCGCGCCCAGGTGGGTTGTGCCCACCTCGGTGGCCTCCCGCACCCCCTCTTTACCATATAAATTCCCAAATATTCTGAAAACCCTCGAGGGGAAACCTAGATCAGAAGTTCCGACGCCGCAGGCCTCTGTAGCCACAGAAAAACCAATCTAGACCCCATTTCGGCACCCTGCCGGAGGGGGGGGATCATCCCCTGTGGCCATCTTCATCATCCCGGCGGCCATCACGATGACGAGGGAGTAGTCCACCCTCGGGGTTGAGGGTTTGTACCAGTAGCTATGTGTTTAGTCTCTCTCTCTCTCTCTCTCGTGTTCTTGAGATGTCACGATCTTGATGTATCGCGGGCTTTGTTAATATAGTCGGATTATATGGTGTTTTCCCTTCTCTATCTTGTGATGAATTGAGTTTTCCCTTTGAGATTCCATTTTATCGGAATGAATATTTTTATGGTTTTGAGAGCACTTGATATATGTCTTGCATATGAATACTCATGGTGGCAATGGGGTATCATATTGATTCACTTGATATATGTTTTGGCATTCAACTCGCAGATTCCCGAGGTGACATTGGGGTAATCTATGCATAGGGGTTGATGTACGTTCTTGTCTTTGTTTCTCCGGTAGAAATCTTGGGACACTCTTTGAAGTTCTTTGTGTTGGATTGAATATTAAGAATCTGAATTTGCTTTAGTGTTATTTTAGTACGAACTCTTGGTTAGATTGATCGGAAAGAATAGCTTGGTGTTATTTTAGTACGAACTCTATGAAAGATTGATCGGAAAGAATAGCTTTGAGGTGGTTTCATACCCTACAAACAATTCCGTCTTATGTTCTCCGGTAGATAGGAACTTTGGAGTGATTCTTCATCGCACTTTGAGGGATGTTTATATGATCCAATTATATTAGCACTGTTGAGAGATTGCACTAGCGAAAGTACGGACCCTATGCCTCATTTTCAAGTGTTGAAATACCATTTTGTGCCCGTTTACTATTTGCTACCTTGTTGTTTTTATTTATTCAGATTATAAAAATATATTTCTACCATCCATATTACACTTTTATCACCATCTCTTTGCCAAACTAGTGCACCTATACAATTTGCCATTGTATTGGGTGTGTTGGGGACATGAGAGATTTCTTGTATTTGGTTGCAGGGCTGCTTGAGAGAGGCCATCTTTATCCTACTCCCATGGATTGATAAACCTTAGGTCATCCACTTGAGGGGAAATTGCTACTGTCCTACAAAACTCTGCACTTGGAGGCCGAACACGAGTCTACAAGAATAAAGTTGCGTAATAGACATCAGTAACCGATAGTTTGATAGCAAGGTAATTTGTAACGAGTAACAAGTAGCAATAGTAACAGAGGTGCAACAAGATAGCTCAATCCTTTTTATATCAAAGAATAGGCCGGAATGTTCTCTTATAGTAAGCAAAGTGTTCTTGAGGACACATGGGAATTATCGTCCAGTCACTTTCATCATGTTTATTTGATTCACGTTTGCTACTTTGATAATTTGATATGTGGGTGGACCGGTGCTTGGGTGTTGTTCTTACTTGAACAAGCCTCCCGTTACCCCCTCGCGCAAGCATCCACAACTACGAAAGGAGAATTAAGATAAATCTAACCATAGCATGAAACATATGGATCCAAATTAGCCCCCTTGCAGAATAGCACATAAATTAGGGTTTAAACTTCTGTCACTCTAGCAACCCATCATCTAATTACTACCCCATAATACCTTCCCTTAGGCACAAATATGGTGAAGTGTCATGTAGATGATGTTCACATGACACCACCAAAGAAAGCAACAACATACATATCATCAAGATATCGAACGGATGCCAAATTCACATGATTACTTATAACCGATTTCTCCCATGTCCTCAAGGACAAAAATAACTACTCACAAATCATATTCATGTTCAAGATCAGAGGGATATTGAATATCATTAAGGATCTAAACATATAATCTTTCACCAAATAAACCAACTAGCATCTGAAGGAAATATGCCCTAGAGGAAATAATAAAGTTGTTATTTATATTTCCTTGTATCATGATAAATGTTTATTATTCATGCTAGAATTGTATTAACCAAAAACTTGATACATGTGTGAATACATAGACAAAACAAAGTGTCCCTAGAATGCCTCTACTTGACTAGCTGGTTAATCAAAGATGATTAAGTTTCTTGACAATAAACAGGTATTGTCATTTGATGAACGGGATCACATCATTAAGAGAATGATGTGATGGACAAGACCCACCCGTTAGCTTAGCATAATGATCATTAAGTTTTATTGTTATTGCTTTCTTCACGACTTATACATATTCCTTTGACTATGAGTATGCAACTCTCGAATACCTAAGGAACACCTTGTGTGCTATCAAACGTCACAACATAACTGGGTGATCACAAAGATGCTCTACAGGTGTCATCGAAGGTGTTTTTTGGGTTGGCATAGATCGAGATTAGGATTTGTCACTCCGAGTATCGGAGAGGTATCTCTGGGCCCTCTTGGTAATGCACATCATGATAAGCCTTGCAAGCAATGTGACTAATGAGTTAGTTACGGGATGATGCATTAAAGAATGAGTAAAGAGACTTGCTGGAAACAATATTGAACTAGGTATAAAGATACCGACGATCGAATCTCGGGCAAGTAACATACCGATGACAAAGGGAATGACGTATGTTGTCATTGCGGTTTGACCGATAAAGATATTCGTAGAATATGTAGGAACCAATATGAGCATCCAGGTTCCGCTGTTGGTTATTGATCGGAGATGTGTCTCGGTCATGTCTACATAGTTCTCGAACCCGTAAAGTCCGCATGCTTAATGTTTGATGACGATTTGTATTATGAGTTATGTGTTTTGGTGACCGAAGATTGTTCGGAGTCCCGGATGAGATCACAGACATGACGAGGAGTCTCGAAATGGTCGAGAGGTAAAGATTGATATATTGGATGATAGTATTCGGACACTAGAATTGTTTCGGAGTGTTTCGGGTATTTATCGGAGTACCGAGGGGTTACCGGAACCCCGGGGAAAGTAATGGGCCACATGGGCCATAAGGGGAGAGAGAGAGAGGGCAGCCCACAAGGGGTGGCGCCCCCCCCCCATGGGCATTCTGAATTGGACAAGGGGAGGGGCGCGGCCCCCCTTTCCTTCTCCTTCTCCCTCTCCTTCCCCCTTCCCCATTCCGAAAGAAGGGAGGGGTCGACTAGGACTAGGAGTCCTAGTGGGTTTCCCCCACTTAGCGCGCCCCTAGGGCTGGCCTTCTCCCCTCTCCTCCTTTATATACGGGGGCAGGGGCATCCCAAAGGAGATCAATTGTTTCTTAGCCGTGTGCGCTGCCCCCTTCACCGTTTACTCCTCCGGTCATATTGTCCTAGTGCTTAGGCGAAGCCCTGCGCGGATCACATCACCATCACCGTCACCACGCCGCCGTGCTGACGAAACTCTCCCTCGACACTTTGCTGGATCAAGAGTTCGAGGGACGTCATCGAACTGAATGTGTGCTGAACTCGGAGGTGTCGTACGCTCGGTACTTGGTCAGTTGGATCGCGAAGACGTTCGACTACATCAACCGCGTTAAACTAACGCTTCTGCTTTCAGCCTACGAGGGTACGTGGACACACTCTCCCCTTCTCATTGCTATGCATCTCCTAGATAGATCTTGCGTGATCGTAGGATTTTTTTTTTTGAAATTACATGCTACGTTCCCCAACAGCATCAACTACAAGATGTAATCAACACTACTAGCAATCCACAAGTACCAATCTGAGATTTTGAGACAAAATTGAATACAAGAGATGAACTGGGGTTTGAGATGAGATGGTGCTAGTGAAGATGTTGATGAAGATTGGTCCTCCCATGATGAGAGTATCGTTGGTGATGACGATGGTTTCGATTTCCCTGTCCTGAAGGGAAGTATCCCTGACGGAATCGCTCCGTCGGAGAACAAAAGTGCTCCTGCTCACGTTCCGCCTCGAGATGGCGAGACTTCGACCTGGTATTTTTTCTAGGTCAAATGGCTTCATATAGCAGAAGATGGGATTCGGAGGCCTGCCGGGGCCCCACAAGCTCGGGGGTGCGCCCAGGGGGGTAGGGCGCGGCCCCAGGCTTGTGGCTGCCTAGTGGGTCCCCCTCCGGTGTTTCTTCCGTCAATATTTTTTATATATTACAAAATAATTCTTCGTAAATTTTCAGGTCATTCGGAGTTGTGCATAATAGATGTCTCTAATGTAGCCCTTTTCCGATACTGAATTCTAGCTGCCGGCAATCTCCCTCTTCCTGTCAAACTTCCAAAATAAAAGAGAAAAGGCATATGAATTGTATCATAAAGTGAAATAATAACCCAAAACGTAATAAATAACAGTAGGAAAGCATGATGCAAAATGAATATATCAGCATTTGAGCTCGCCGTGCTCTGAGAAGAGCACCTGCATCACAGAACGCGTCAAAGCCGGTCGGTGGCTCCCGTCTCTTGGATTGCCGCCGAAGCCGAATGGTACTCCTCTCGCACGTTGATGAAGGGGAGCGCCGCCGCACGACGCCGATGTAGCTCCTTCTCTTCTCACACGGAAACCAAGGAACGATCACGTACATTGACGTGGCTTCGGTGCCCCGCTTCGCTTTAATATTCACGCGTAAATCTGATGGTAAACAATACGTTTGGGATGATTTGCAAAAAAAAAAGATGCTCGGTAATGATCTATATCAAAAATAAATGAGTACCGGTATTTTACGTTCAAGTCAGCAGAAGGTCAATCAGTGGTTCAATTTCAAAGCAGCGCTAGCGTGGTACTGCTTTTGAAATGTTTCACTAACATGACCTTTGCCGATTTCGTGTGTACATGAAAATCAAAAAGCTTGAACCAGAGGTGAAACTCAAAACGACAAAATGCTAGAAATGCTGCGTGTTAACTGAAAAAATGATATTTCTTGGTTTTGGAATGGGCGTCACCATTGTGGCACAGGGAAAGAAAATAAAAGCAAAAGAAACCGAGGGGAGGAACGTAAAATGACCGTAACAGACGTCTCTGCACCTGTCAGTAGAGTTGTATACACGGCATCAGATTCCCACCATCACTGACTGGTGGGTCGCGGCTTTTTCTGGTCCCACCTGTCCGTGAGAGGATAGCGTGGGATATAGAGAGAAATAGACCAGGTGCCCACGGCACGCAGCTATTTAAGC